>NC_045598.1:78478748-78792998 GCF_009762305.2 Zalophus californianus | reverse complement strand
CACTCAGCGCTGTCAATCCTAATCTGACGCCAGTAGTTGGAGACATCCTTATCAGGGTCGCCTATGCGAAGAGAGGGCTCTGTGTTCCAGGGACCCCCGCAAACACCTGCACACGCCCCAGCCCTGCTCCGCTGAAGTGCAGGGGACCCATCTGAAAACAACGTGTCAGAATATCAGCGCTTGCTCAAAACCACTTCCCAGTTCGGCAGATACATTGGCTTCTCTCTCCCTTGAGCGTGCTTTGAACAGACCGCAGACTGGGAGGATAGGAAAGAAGGGGGGAAAAATGAGGCTGTAGATCAGTGTAGCCTCTCCAACTCTTGGGCTCAGAGAACGAGTGAAGGGACGAGGGAGACAACCCCCTCCCAGGAAGGCCTGCTGTTATCACGTGTGCCCCAGCAGTTGCCTGTAGACACCCCCTCATTCCTTTCTTCTCTGTGGCTTTGAACCAAACGCTCTTGGAAGGGAAAAAACTCTGACTTCATCTAGGCTCCCTGCCCTCCCTTCTCTGAACACAATGAAGATGTTTTTAGGTTATTGTGGCATTTCTAGTGATTCTTTTCATTGCCTTCTTCAAATGTGCGATCAGTTCTCCTCCTGATACAAATTTTGTGACCCCCTGTTTTTATAAGCTTAGAGGTTGATCGCCCAAAGCATCAACAGAAAGCACCTGGGTGTTCTAATCACTGTTGGCTCTTGCTGAAAAAACAGCCTGCCAACCTTGTCCTGCCCGTGCACTGGGCACAGCCCTGGGAGGGGCCGAAGCAGCCCCAGGACCCCATGATTCTTTGGAAAGAAAGAAGCAATTCCAGCCAGTTCAGGTGTTTGGGGGATTATTGGGATGACCCTTTCCATGTGGCTATCAGTGTGGTTTGTGAGTAGGTGAGTGATATGAAGGACTTTATTGGCAGCAACATTTGGAAAGCCTGAAGTGGGAACTGAAACCAGTGTCTGTCAGTCCAAAGTTTCATTCAGCCAGCACATTTCAGAATTTGCAGCTAGTGTTTTCTTCTCTTTTCAAAGCCTCTTCACATCTTTTGAGAGTTATACAGGATACTGGGTGAGAATTTATGGGCTAAAAATATGGAGATGAACAAGATCCCGATAACTTGCAAAGGACCCACGGTTGGATTTGGGAAAAGGGTGTATGAAACTATTGGTGTTAACAAGAAAACCAGGCAAAACCAGATGAGACACCTTGCAAGAGAGGTTAAAATGGTTTGGGAATTCATCCTAGTGCTTGTTCTTTGATACACTGAGGGTTCAGTCTCGCATCAGCCCCAACCCTCAGAGCTCACATGCGGTGTGTTTGGAGTTTTATTGTTTTGTAAGACCCTGGAGCAGAGTGAGAAGTGGCTTGGTGACAGAGTAGAGAAGTCTGCTCATTACCAAAGGTCATGGTTCAGGAGGTTGTTCTTGACTTATTCTTTTCTCCATTTGAGTTCTACACAAATGAGCAGTAAAAGGAGATGCTTATCTCCTTCCTTTATTTTAGCAGCCTGAAGTTCCATTTCCTTCTTGAAACCTCTGACTCAATGGCTGGAGGAACGCTCCCCACCCCACCCCATCCTGTCCATGCATGCAACTGGCCTGACACCCCCTTCACTCACCACCTTGCAAAGCACTCTCAATCCATTGCTTTATACATGGTCATTTGCTTTTTTGTTTTTTACATATGTGGGTCACCTGTTGCCTAGGTAAGATTTAAATCTGGCTGTGTTGGTATGATTAGCTTTTGATTATTTCCAGAAGCAAAACAGTATGTCATAGCCCTATAAGCATGTAATATTATGTTTTCTTTTTGATGATAACATTTAGCTAACAATTTATGTGTGTGGTGGTGGTTATCTCTTAGCCTTAGCTCTTTTTAAAAAAAAATTTTTGTTTTTGAGAGAGAGAGCATGAGCAGGGGGAAGGGGCAGAGGGAGAGGGAGAAGCAGACTCCCCGCTGAGCATGGACTCCCGCCCATGTGGGACTCAATCCCAGGACCCTGGAATTATGACCTGAGCCTAAGGCAGATGCTTAACCGATTGAGCCACCAGGTGCCCCTCAGCCTCAGCTCTGAATGATCTAGGCTCCAGACTGTTAGAAATAATATCATCATCATCATTTTAAAGAATGATCATTTAATCTGGATTATGCACATCTACCACAATTTAAATAATTGTTACTGTATTTTATTGCTGAATAATTTGTATTATTTTCTTATGGTTTTTTGTTACGAAAATAACACACAGAACACAGAAATTTTGGAAGACAGAAAAACATTCTTTTGGTGTACGTTTAGTACATATTTCAATGTATATAGATGTATTCTCTTTTTTTCAACAATAATGGTTACACTGTAGTTTGTTTTAGAGGCTATTGTTTTACCAGGTAATAGATGATGAATGTTATTTCCATGTTACTATTCTTCTATAATAGAGATTTTAGTGGCTGTGTAGTATTTCATTGTATGGGTTTTATATAACCAGTTCTCCATCATTGGACATTTATTTATCAGACACTGATAGAAGCACTTACTATGAGCCAGGAATAGCTCTAAACTCATGTAGCCCTTGTGATGACCCTATAAAGTAAGTGCTACTAATATCCCCATTTTGCAGATAAGGAACCTGAGGCACAGAGAGGTTAAATAACTTGTCCAAGGTCACACCACTTTGTAAGTGGTGGACCCAGACTGAAACACAATTTGGCTCCATGTCTGTGCTTCTAATCACAGCACTCCGCTGGCCTCCCACTCTGTCTACTGAAAAGTAAAGACTTTTCTCCACCTAGGAGAAAGGCTTAATTTACAGAAGACTGCTCTGGCAAAAAAGGGAACCACTGTCCTGTGAGTCACTGTTACTTAGAGTTAAATTGTCAGCTGTTCAGACAACAGGCACAGAAGCATCTAGGAGGGATGGGCAGTGTTCGCTCTGCAGCCCAGAAGGCCAGCCCAGGAGAGGCCGCAGACCTAGGTCCAATCAACCTAAGACCCAAGTTACTAACCCTGCGGCAGAACCAGCCTTAGGAGGCAGCCCCAGCCTTGCCCGAGCTCCAGTAACTTGCTCACACCAAACACAGAAGGCCTCTGCTTTGCATTCAGCCACAGGATCAGCGGCCTCTGACCCGAACCAGCCTCCGGGAGGCAGGGGACCGGCAAGGTAGGAAGCAGCCCGCCGGCTGCTCTCTGCCCTGGGGCGCAGGGCAGTGCTGAGCCAGCGGAAACTGGCCCGGGCTCTGGAATGGTGTTGATCCAGCCTACCGAGTGGCTTCTGGGGCAGCGCCTGGAGCTTAGGAGAATCCTCTGGCTAACCCGCAGAGGCTCCAGGGTGGTTGTTGCCTGGGTAATTCTGAGTCCTTATTCATTGTAGCCTTGAGTCTTATGCTTTGGATCTGGCCACCTCCTTTCCTATCCTTTCTGTTCTAGTAATGATAATATGATGTCATAGCTGGTGATGATCATTGTTCTGTTTTACTTATTTAATTCTCACAACAGCATTGTGGGGTAGAACAATAGTTAACAATAATTATCCTCATTTTAGTGATGAAGCCAGGGAGCCACACGGAAGTTAGACAACCTGACATAAGGGAAAGGGTGTCAGGGCAGGGAAGCTTGACTTGAACCGGTACGCCAGAGCAGGCCACCACACTCTGGGCCTCAGAAGGTAGCTGTGGCTGGAAGGGAAAGGCTAGGTGAGCCGCCTTGCTCCCTTAGTCCCATCACCTCTTTCAGGAGATCTGAGGAAACAATAGGAATTTGCTAGAGGTAGTTAGGAGTTGAATTTTAGGGGTGCCTAGGTGGCTCAGTGGGTTGACTGTCCAATTCTTGGCTTTGGCTCAGGTCATGATCTCCGGGTCATGAGACTGAGCACCGGAGTTAGGCTCTGTGCTCTGCAGGGAGTCTGCTTGTCCCTCTCCCTCCCCCTCTGCCCCTCTCCCCAATCTCTCTCTCTCCCAAATAAATAAAATCTTAAAAAAAAAAGAAGTTGATTTTATATAAGCACCTTAGGCAATTGTTTACAGGAGCTTGGAGGTTTATGTGATGCATCTTTATTGGGAGGTCTGTCTGTTTGCCTTTATTTCTTCGTTACAGGAGAACCTGGAACACACGGACACCACATCCAAAGTCAGTGAGTGTCGCAGGGTAAATAGGTCTGGGGAGCCATGATTATCACTGCAGTCCTAATGCCTGCCCCTCAAATTGCTTAGAAGATCCTTAAACGATCAGAGGCTTAAATTCTGTATAGCCCATGAACTTCTCCTCCACACATAAATCCCACACCCCAAGTTCCCACTGCCTCCCTTCTAGCTGTGGAAACAACTGTGGGTGAGGGCCAGAACCAACTTCCCAGCTTAGGAGGATCTTTGGCTTAATTCGACAACAATCTAAAGACTACATAGAAAATTTGCTTTATAATGGAATTAGGTAAGCCTGGCAAAAACTGGCCTTCCTATCCTCAGTGATTTTGGGGGGTGTGTCTATTGAGTTTTGGAGTTTTTCTTAGAAAAGAAAAGATGTATTGTTTTAGCTGCCAAAGACTTTGAAGATAAACCACGAAAAATAAAAGCGCAATGTCTGATAGGCTTTATTTCTTCTTTCTTTTTTTTAAATTGAAATTCAATGTCTGATAGGCTTTTGGAAAAGTAAAAACAGAGTTGCTGCTGTGCTAATCAGAGTCCCAGTCATGCTATTGCTTGCTATGGTCTCTTCTCCCCACTGGGAGCGGATCGGTTACTGAAAAGTGCAATCGGTCAGGTCGCTCTCCCGCCGAAATCTCACCGTGACTCCCTATCAGCGCGGGGCCACGGCCCCTGTCCCTGTGCAGAGGCGGCGCGGCGCAGAGCCGGTGGCCAGGCTGAAATCCGGGCTCTGCCTCCTCACGAGCCAAGTGACTTTGGCTACGAGCGATTACTTCTCTGCATCTGTGTTCTCATCCATCACCACAGAGACTGGGATCCCCGCGCGGGTCTCCGGGGCCTGTGTGTCTGCTTCCGGAGCCACAGCTCGGGCCTTGACTAGCATCAGGTTTGGAGCCTCCGAAGTGCGTGGGTAGCCGCCACTCTGACTCTAATGAAAGCACGGGGGGTGGGCGATGGCTGTGTTCCTGAAACTAAAGACAAGGTGGGAGCAGGCCTCTCCGAACTGTGGGAGTAGCTGTCGCAGACGTGTGCTGGGATCGGATGCCCAGGGCTCCGGGGAGGCCCCGATCCTGTCGGTTCTGTGCCACTGCCCCGTGCGCGGTTGCCAGGAGGCCCTGGGCTGTCATCTGACCTCCAGACTTAATGGAGTGTTCTGGCTTCACGTCTGCCTGTGAGGGGGCCCTGGGACTGGCGCGGCACCGTCCGATCAGGGACAGGGTACATGGCTGGCCCCGCTCTACCGGCCCTGGGCCTCAGCCCAGGATTCCCTGGACTTACTGCAGGGCCTGGTAGCCACGGGAGTCACTTCCGCTGCCCAAAGCCAGGTGCCGGGGGCGGGAACTAGGTCAGCGCACTGAGCAAAGCTGGCCTTGGACCTCCTCTGACCCTGGGCCTGAGGGGATAAGTTGGGGTAACAGAGAGGAGACAGCCAGGCTGCCGTTGTTTTTAAGACTTCTTTCTGGCCCGTCGGCTTGGATTTCTTGTCAATGTCCTCCCTCCCTCTGTGAATACCCACGCCCCCCTCCACCCCACACACCCTACACCTAGACACACATTTTCTCCCCGTAACACCAAGCAGGATTCTTGGACGGGTTAAAGGAAGTATTCGCGTGTGGCTTCAGGAGGGATCTCTCACAGGGGAGTGGGATGTGTACAAGGGTTTGGGGGTTGGCCCCAAGACCTTCCCATATGAAAATGTCTCTCCTCAAATTTCAGGTGGGCTGAGTCCACACCCTTACAGGAGGGTTCAGTTTCTCCTGTGGATAAGCAGTGTGTCCATGCTACCCCATCCCAAACCACAGGTCTGTGCATGGCCTGGGCTCTTCAGCCACACTCATCCAGCCCCTTCTGGGGCCAGGTCACTCCCTGCCCCCGGGGGTGACTCAGGTGCCCTCAGAGGAGAAGGTGGCTATTGGGCAGGTATGACCAGTGGCTCAGGGACCCAGGAAGTGGCTCTTCTGCCTCAGGTACCCACTGCCTAACCAGTGAGTCACTAGGAGAATGTGGGGCTCCAGGGCAACCCTCTGTGTCTTGTGGGATCCACCAAAACTAGATGCAAATTGGTCTTCTGCAAGAGGCCCTGGGGGTGGGACTAGAAAGTGGGCATGCGGGTTAGGGGGGAGGCACCACATCAACCAGGCCCCCGGGGTCCTGCCCAACCTGTACTCCACCATGGGCTGTGCAGTCCGCACCATCTTTTTGTCCCAGTGGCTTTATGTTATTCTGCTTTTTATAAATGTTTATTAATTTTGTTTTATCTTTTTCAAAGGTATATGCCTTTGTGAAGAAATGTCCCATGCTAGGAACCTGTGGGGCTTTTCTCATTACCCCGCTGACCTGACACAGGATGGGCCCTGGAACCTCAGCTCCAGGGGAGGGACCGTGTGGCCGTGGGCAGCCCATCTTTCAGGGCTCTCCCTCTCCTCCCACAGGCACATTTTGGGTCAGATGGGGGGGGCCTCAGGTCCCCTAAAGGAGGCTCAATAAAGGGGACCAGTGACAGTGGAGAACACGCCCCATGAACTCATTTCAAGGAAAGTGAAGGATCTCACAATGACAGTTGTGTGTATGGTCGTGACTTAGTGCATGCCCAATGCTTCCCTAACATTATTGTGTCTAATTCTCACGGGCCAGTCCAAGAGGTGAGTACTCCTATTATCCCCACTTCACAGTGTGGAACCCGAGGACCAGAGAGGGTGAAGCAGTTCGCTAGAGGTCACACAGCCTCAAGCAGCAGAGCCAGTTCTCAAGCCCAGGTTGGACTCTGAAGGTTGCGCTTTGAACCCCCACCCCATCTGCCTCCCACTCTACAATGCCCACAGCAGCCCCCCCACCCCTGCTCCACACTGGGGGTGGAGGGACCCCAAACCCCTGGGCAGCCCCTGCCTCCTAGACCTGCTTCCCTTCCCTTTAAAGCCCTGAGAGTCAAAATCCCCTCCACGGATGTAGTGTTTCTTCCTGTGGAATCTGCTGAAAGATTGCACCCGACTGTGTCCATGTGTTCTCCACAGGAGAATCCTGTAGGGGAAAGATTATCAAAATATTTGCTGGCCTTGCAGGGAGTGCTTAGGGTCGCTGCCAAGCACTGCTGGGTGTGTGAGATGGAAGGTGCCACTGTTCCTCTTGCTTCTGTTTGTATCTGTGGAGGGGAAATGGGAAGAATCGAATGGAAATTCTGTTGAGCCTTCTATGAGCCCAGCAGGGATGCTCAAGTACAGTACAGATGTCAGAAAAATAAATAGGCATTTAAGAATTTTCTAGGTGGGATCTGAAATCTGAGCTGAGTGAAGTTCAATTAGCACGCTCCTGGAGTCTTGAGTGTGCCAAGCCCCTGGCGTGTGACATGAGCCCTGGGTCCCAGCCAGAAGACCCAACACCTTGCTAGCTCTGCCCTTAGAGGGGGCAGGAGGGACGGTGAGGAGGGGCAACCTTTGAGAGGCAGGGGCAGCATCCAGGAGCCAGGCTGTGTGAGTTTGAGTCCAAGTCCCCTTCCTAAGCTGGAAGACTCTGGGCAAGTTCTGTCACCTTTCTGGGTCTCAATTTCCCCATTTATACTTCGTGTGTGTGTGTGTGTGTGTGTGTGTGTGTGTGTGTGTGTGTGTGTGTATTAAATAGGTCTCTGTGTAATATCCCTGGACCGGTACTTGGCTATTACATAAAAAGCACTCAGTAAACGCTGCTATTATTGCTAACAGCCCCTTCCTGCTCTCACATTTTATCAAAATGTGGGTCTTGGAGGTTATTGCCTGAGAGGTAATGCTTTGGTTGAGTAGTGGTTGAGAAGCTGGCTGGAGGGAAGGAAGGTTCTCCCTCGCTGGCTCATACCCACCCTTCCCCTCAGCTCCCCCAGGTGCTGCTTTAAGACAATTATTTCACCTGAATAAAAATCCTTAGACGTGGGGTGGGGGAAGCGAGGAGGGTAATTTTCCCCCGAGGATAGCCTGGAAGCAGGAGCAGGAAGGGAGAGGATTGTAGGGCGATTGGCTTCAGTTGCTGAAGCAAAACTCTGGCAAGCTTTTTCTGTTCCTTTTCACTATTTTGAGTTCCTCTCTCCCCAGGGGAGATAGATACTTTGCAGGTGACATACTTTGGGTTAAAAAAACCCCATGTGTCTGAGCCAGAAAGACCAGGAAATTCAAATCAGAGCCCTGCAGCTTACCAGCTGGCCAGGGCTGCTTCTTCTCTCTGAGGTTCAGTTTCTTCATCTATAAAATGGAGAGAATGGTACTTATTTTACAGGGTTGCTGGAGAGTTAAATACAATCAGGTACTTACAGCACAATATCAGGGCCCAAAAAAGCTAGTTTTCCCCACCCTGGCCTCCCCTCTGCATCTATGCCTAAGGGTCCTCCACCTGCCTGCCCATCTTCCGTCCCAAGCAGAAAAGGCAGGAGGCAGTCCCCAGGTTCCTTTATGTTGTATGCTGTTAGCTTTCTGAACAAGGCTATAATCTTTCTAGAAGTGCCCCTGGCAGGTTACAACCTGTGAGCTGTCACCAGGAGTGGATGCTGTTAAGGTGAAGTTATAAACGGGAAAGGAACAAAGTGGGGAAACTCAACAGCCCCTTCTCACTTGGCATTCAGCCACAGGCTGGTGGCCTAGCTCTCCAGCTGTCTCTGGTAATAGCTGAGACCGGTGGTAGTTACACGGTGGGCTTGGAGAGACTGCTTCTCTTTACCAGGTATCCTCCACCCCATTCAGGAATGAGTCATTAGGGTTTAGGTGATGGGAGCCATAGTCATGGCTATACTGTCCTTCTTTCCTCCAGCCATGGAGGCCTTGGGTGGCCAGAGCTGGGCTGGGAGGGAGCAGGATGGTGGTAAAGGGGGTGATGGGGAGGAGTAGGGCATAATCGTGGGCCTGGGCAGCATATCAATAGGCTGAAACTCTGAGCTCCCACCCAGTAGCATCTCTGGGGCTCTCAAAGCCCTTGTCATCTTCTGCCAGATCCTGGGCTTCTCTTGCATTCATCTAAGCTCTCCTCACTGTTGCTGCCAGTGTCTTCTCCCTCAAGGTCACAACAATCCTAAATGGCGCCTTTTTACAGTTTAGAACAGGCCCTCTTCTTCCTCGAAAATGCACTTCTGTACCAGGACATGCAGCTTGGGAAATGGGGACACAGGCTAGATTTCAGCCTCTAGTTCCTCCTTCAGCTGAGTGACCTTTGCGGTGAAGAAACTGCACAACTGCACATGGCAGCCCTATTTTCCATTCTCTGCTTAAATGGTCTGGATTGGCCATGCTGCTTCTGCTACCTCCTCTGAACTTACTGCTCCTGCCTCCACTTCCCTTCCCACAGCATGGCCAGCTTTTGATAGGTTACAAAAGATAGCCGGGCACTATCAGCCTTTCCAGCCCTTCTTTGAAGGAGTTTGTGACCCATTAGTACTAGGGCTGGGTCAGATGGCTCCATAGAATCCAGTTCAACAATATTCGTTCTTTTCTTTTCTTTTCTTTTCTTTTCTTTTCTTTTCTTTTCTTTTCTTTTCTTTTCTTTTGAGAGAGAGAGAGAGTAGTGGGGTGAGGGGCAGAGGGAGAGAGAGAGAGAATTTTAAGCAGGCTCCACACCCAGCATGGAGCCCAACGCGGGGCTCAAACTCACGACCCTGAAATCACGACCTGAGCTGAAATCAAAAGTCAGCCATTTAACCAACTGAGCCAGGCAGGCACCCCCAACAGTATTCTTTCTGATATTATTCAGCAATCTAGGCCCAGGTGGAGACTTGCCCCATCTCCCGTAGTAGTGTGAATAACTTGTCTATCCACAGAGCTCCTGCAGAAGCTGGGCAGTGTTTCCCTTCACGATGGTAGTATACACCCTGGAGTCTGGGGGGTTCTAGCACGTCTTAGCTCTTCACCCTTCCTCCCTGAGGGCTGGCAGGTTGGCTTGGAAACAGCCCTCCTGATAGCCTGCTCTGACATCTCCAGCTTCTTGAGGGGGCAGGTATGTGGATCAGCATTCTGTCTCCCACCTGGACTCCACAAGTATAGTATTCCCTCGCCAGGGACTGGCCCTTAGGGTTCAGGGTGGTCTGAAAACATGGTATTTTATGATTCCATCTCTCCCTCTCTTTAAACCCACCGTCTCTGCCAGAATATCCAGACCACCTGTTAGACACGAATGGTTCAAAGCCAAGTTTCTGGTAGCTTTGCCAATAGCCAGGAGAAGCCACTCCCTCTGAGGAGCAGAGATAGAGGTGGGCCGATCCCTGGGTGGTCCCGGTGTGGCACTCTGAAAGGCAGAAAAAGGAGAGAGCTGGCTTCGGACATATTCGTAGATACAAGGAAGACCCAGCTCCCGGTCACTGTGGCAACTACTAGGGGTGGAGAGAGGCTATAAAGCAATCCTCAAACGTTCTTCCTGATTAATAGCTGAATCTGTCCATGTAACCTGGTAAATGTAGGCTGTTATAGGAACATGCTTGAGGGGCACTAACCCAGCTGTGTAGAGCCAGCAAAGAAGTTGTGAGGAATGTGATGCCTGGGCTGGGGGTGGGGGCAGGGTAGGAGGTGGTTGGATGAAGGAGAGGGGAAACTGAGCCATGACGTGGAGGTGTGGGATGAGTGAGGAGGTAAGGGGAGCCATCCTAAGCAGTTTGGACTTTAGCTTGTGGGTGGCAAGATGTTCTTGAGGGGCTTTAAGCGGTGGAGAGATGGGCTCAGGCTCGTGTTCTAGAAATACCGCTCAGGTGGCTCGGTGCAAGACCGACTGGAGAGGGGCAGGATGGAAGGGTGGGAGGCCAGCCAGGCCGCTCAGGAGAGTCCAGGTGACAGAGGGGGAGGAGCCCTACTGGAATGGCAGTTGGGGAAGGAGAGGAGGGCATGGAGTTGAGGACTGTTGAGGCACAGAGTCCCCAGGACGTGGTGAGTAGTTGGCTGTGAGGGGCAGTGATGGAGACCGGGAGCCAGGATGGTTCCCAGGGTCCCAGCTCAGGCAACCCGCCTGACATACAGAAGTGTAAGAGAAGGAGCGCTGGCTTTGGGGTGTGTCAGCTTTGGGATGTGCTCATTTTGAACTGTCTGTGCCAGAGGCAACATTTAGCAGACCATTTGGATGTGAAACTGAAGCTCAAGCAGCAGGCTGCTATAGAACCATGGAGAACCATGTCTGGAGCTCAGTGTGGCTTTGACACGGGAGGTGTTGTCACACGACGGGAGTAGGTGACTTTGAGGGCCAGGCAGCTCCAGGCTGGGTTCAGAGGAGTGTCTGACAACAGGGGGAGTGCAGTCCAGGGGTTCCTAAACACCTGGTATCCTAAGGACACACGGGGTCTTGTTGAACACAGATTCTCCAGGTCTCTGTCTGGATCTCTCCAATCCAGACCGCGAGGAGATGGGCCTGGGAATCTGCATGTTCAAGTTCCCCAGGAGATTCTCAGGATCAGGCAAGCTGGAGAACATTGACATCAGGGTGGAGAAGGGGTACTTAGAGAAGAAAGTGTAGAGGAAGGGTTTGAAAGACACCCTGAGAAGGAAGCAGTGGGAGAGGGGCCAGGGAAAATGGCCGTAAAGAGGGGTGGAGAAAATCCACGCCCAGAAGGCTTATTTTGGATGGTGAGCAAGGATTCCCCATTCTTTCCTACGTGACAGAATTGGACCAGATTCAACTTCTGGTCCTGGTGGGGAAGACTAAAGAGTGTGTCTGGGAGCGCTAGGAGCTGAATCATTTGTGGATGTGGGTTTGGATCGTCTCTCCTCTGAATTGTCTCATCTGTCAGCAGGTGGATGGTTGAGCGTCGCATCAACTCCTCTGCCTCTCTTCCTCTTCCTTGTTGTCTGGCTCTTGTCCTGGTGGGTCCCAAGAGCAACTGGCCACACCTTGTCACTGGGTTTCAAAACACAGAGGGGCTCGATTAAGTTACATCATCTCTGTTTCCACACAGAGCCAATAAAAAGCTACAAGCCATTCTAAGAAGGAGTTTACACCATCTATAAAATCGTATGGGCTTAGATGACCCTCCCAGGCCTGGAAGGTTTGCTCTTTTCACCCCTTGGTGATTCAAGCAGGGCACCTCTGGGTCCCGGGGCTGGCACCGGGCAGATACATCTGTGGGGCCGGCAGCCACCAGTGTGACAACCACCTCTGCCCGACTTGGGGTGCATCCCTCACCTGAAATCCCACAAGGAGGCCGATGAGGTTAGAATCTCTGTCAGATCTATATTCCAGTCCTCTGATACTTTCTAGGCGTGTGACCTTGGGCAACTTGACTTCTCCCATCCTCAATTTCCTCTTCTGTGAAATGAGCATAATATCTACCTCTAGGTGCTACTGTGAGGATTAGACGGACGAAGCCCGGACTGCCAGTAGTAGGTGCTCGAGCAATGGGCAGGGCCAGTCACGACGTGACTGAGTGTATTGGCTACGCTCTGCAGTGAGAGCCCAGAGCAAGGGACTGGGGAGGGAGAGTGCAGGGGGGAAAGGTCCCTGGAGCCACAGTTGACAATTTGTCCGCAACAGTTACCACAGTCACTGTAGATCCTGTTCACGGAGGCATCTTACCTGTCCTTTATTTAGCTTTGTTACCAGAGGTGGTAACAGTATAGTATTATTTCTGTATAAAGTGCCTTAAGGTCAGGGACCACCTGACCCGCTGTCCCCGGCGCCTTGTACTTTGGGGAACACTCTCTAGGTGTTCATTAATAGTATACTCTGAATCAAGAAACAGAAACCCCGAGTCTAATCATCTGGAGTACCGTGTCTAAGAAAGGCCAGTGTGACTCACTTCAGAATATGCAAGGATTATTCACTAATTTCCTTCCATGTGGCACATTTGTCACTGCCTGGTCACCCTGTGAGGAAGAGCTCCTCTTATGCCTTCCAAGTTCATGAGCCCCAAGGCAGAGACAGACGAGGTCACATGGGGAGCACACAGGGGTTTAAACTTCCCGGAAACGCTGACAACCAAGAAGTCCGCCTCCCACTCTCATTTCAGACGGGTCCTTCAGGCAAGAGGAGATTAGGGCAGCAGCTTAGCCCCCCTAAATCTACGATAGGAAATCTACGATAGAAAAAAGGGATTTTCCTCAGGCTGCCTGGGGATGACGAGGATGATGACTGGCACATTCCCCTTTAGGAAGGTTGCTGAGCCGAGGCAGGGCCTTATGCATAATCACCTGGGAGTCTAGTGAAATGTGGGTTTTGAGTCAGCTGGTCTGGGGTGGAGCAGAAATTTCACACTGAGCAGAGTTTCAGCATTTCTGACAAGCCCCCCGCAGGGATGGTGAGACTACTGTTCCCAGACCCCTGGCTGGATAGAAGTGCTCTGAGGACGGAGTGGGGGCTGGGGACGGGAATCCGGGACTTCACGGTTCATACCTGTGACCTGTCTATGTGGTTTCCTGCCATGGGGGAAATTCAAGTGTATGGGGAGGCCCAGACTGTGTTCCCCAACCCACTGGAAACTCCCACCACTGTTCAAAAGTCCAGTTCTCAAATATCTATCGAATCCCCACCAAGTACCAGGCACTGAGCTAACCCAGCTCACATTTCATGCCATTTTCAAGCACCTCAACCCAAATTCTCCTGCTCACTCTAAGAAACAGGGGTTCACGCTGGGAGGGGATGTAGGCAGTGGCGTCAGGAAGTCCACTTGAGGGGCCTCTACATCTTAGCTATATGAACTTGGCTGGTTACTTGGCCTCTGCTTGCTCATCTATAAAATGGGCTTCACCTGTCTGGGTTGCTGAAGTGATTGATCCAGATGATGTATGTAAAGCTCTTAGTCTAGTGCTGGTGAACATAGCTATGAATTTGAATTCGGGCTGTTTTTTCCTCCCGTAGAACCTTTGGCTCTGCCCCTCACTGCAGACACCTATACTAATTCTAGGGGCCCTTGACTGTGTCCTTACCTTTTGGTAATCTTGGTACTGTCAAGAAAACCCTTCAAAGGAATTCCAAATGGTCACCACCCAAGAGGAGTGCCCCATACCAACTGAGTTGTGTGTGTATCGAGGAGGAAGAGGTTCGTGTGAAGAAGGAACCAAAGAGGAAAGGACCAAGTTGATGACCTCACCCAGCCCTCCAACTTGCTATCCCAGCCCTTGCACTTGGGTATTGAGGTGTGTGGCAAGCATCTCGTTATTAATAACTCAGTACTGCAGATCCTGCATACAGTGAACAATGTATTTAAAAAAACACTAGCAGACACAAGATTGTCTCTATCATAACATCACTTTCATGCCCTTGCATTCCAAAGGGCTTTTTAAATTTAAATTTTAACTGTTCATCGTGACATTTTTCTTTTTTCTTTTTAAAGATTTTATTTATTCATCTGAGACAAAGAGAGAGAGAGAGAGCATGAGCAGGGAGAGAGGCAGAGGGAGAGGGAGAAGCAGGCTCCCCGCTGAGCCAGGAGCCCGATGCAGGGCTCAATCCCAGGACCCTGGGATCATGACCTGGGCCGAAGGCAGACGCTTAACCATCTGAGCCACCCAGGTGCCCCATCGTGACAAGCATACACAAAAGTAAAGAAAATAGTGTGACGAACCTCAGCTTTGATAATTATCCACATTTTGGCCAGCAAAAGGTGTCCTGAGTGAAAGAGAAAGTTGTGGGATCCTGCCCTGGGATTGCACACCCCTGGCACTGCCCTGGGAGTGAGTTATACAACATTCATGTCTTGCTGGGAAAAAGGCTGAGAATTCTGCATCTCTTCCTTCTGAGAATGGTAATAACCCCCACCTGGCAGGGATTGACTGAGCCTGAAAAAATGGGCAGCATGGTTGGAGCCTCACAAAGAGAACGTCCTTCCTTGGTTCCTGCCTGACCTCTGTACTCTCTGGTGGAAAATGAGGAAGGATCAGGCACAGTCAAGAGGTTGCTAGGCTGGGAGCAATGAGCAAGGCTCCACTCTCAACCCTCCACTGCCTCCCTCCCTCCCGGTGGCCACCTGCCTGCTGAGGTCACCAGTGTCCTCCAGGATGGCGTGTGTCCTGTTTTGTAGAATGATGACTACTGTAAAGATAAGCACCATAAACAGCCAAGAGAAAGGGAGAGTGTAATCTGCCCCCTGGGCTGTGTGGACCCCATAGCGAGGGGGTCTGTCACATTTGTCAGTGAATCAACTTCAGCTCTGAGGTGTGGAGGAGGCCATTGTCCCCACTCAGCTACAGTAGCCTGTGAACTGATGGATCAGCTCCCCCAGAGGCACATCACTGATCACTCCCATACTGTCATCGTTGCTAGAGGGCTCTCCTTCTGAGAGGCTGCCGCCGCCACCTCTCAGCCATGACATCCCCACACCTAGTCAGGCAGTAAGGAAAGAGGAGGGAATGGAGATCGAGAAAAATCTACATTTCGGCCCTGGCTCCGTTGTTTAATGGGTTCAGTTCTGTTGTTCTGTTATTTAATTTGCCCATGGGCCACACCCTGAACCACACTACCCTCTTTCAAAAAATGGGGATGTTGATATTTTACCCCAGAATGATTTAAAAACCCATATAAGTATTATTAATTTTATTTTCTTCTCTCTCTTTTTTTTAAAGATTTTATTTGTTATTTGACAGAGAGAGACAGCGAGAGAGGGAACACAAGCAGGGGGAGTGGGAGAGGGAGAAGCAGGCTTCCCGCCGAGTAGGGAGCCCGATGCGGGGCTCGATCCCAGGACCCCGATCATGACCTGAGCCGAAGGCAGACACTTAACCGACTGAGCCACCCAGGCGCCCCATTAATTTTATTTTCTTAACTGCACTGGCTTCAGGCAAAACTGTGCAAAAGGTGAAGGGTTAATTTAGCACTTTCCCCCTTATACCCAAGTCCCCCTTCTCTGCTCACCCCGGAAGCACCAGATGCTTCCAGACAGCCAATCAAGAAAACAGCCAATTAAATTAATATTCAGCAAAGGGCTGGTAATTTAATCTCAGTAGAGGAAATAATCTATATTTAACAAGCGCTCACTAAGTGCTGGGCACCAGATGTATTTTGTGTGGTTCTCATAGCAGTCTTATGAGGTATGCGTCTGTCATCCCCATTTTACAGTTGGGGAAACTGACATAGAAGTAAGACACTTGCTAAGAATCATGTAGCTAATCAGCAAAAACTGGGATTCAAATGCAGATATGTCTGACTCTAAAGCAGTGCTATTTGTTTGTATCTTTTTTTTTCAGATACTATAATCTAGTGATTCAGAGCACAAGCCTGAGCCGGATGGCCTGGGTTGAAAGCTCAGCACCTTTTCATATCTCTGTGTGACCCAGACAGGGACCATGTCCTCATCCATAAAAAGGGATAAGAATAGTGCCACCTCATAAGATTATTGTTGGAATTAAAGAGTTAATAATATACATAAAGCTCTTAGAACGGTACTTGACATATAGTAAGCGCTATGTAAATTATCATTAATTATGAAAGCAGTCAGTGCTCAAGGAAGAAATTCAAACAGTTTAGAATAACATGAAGGAAAAAACAAAGTCCCCGCCTGCTCACCTGTCAATTTCGCCTTTCAGTTTGATGGGAGAAAATTCTGGGTGGCACAGTCAGTTAAGTATCTGGCTCTTGGTTTCAGCTCAGGTTGTGATCTCAGGACCCTGAGATTGAGCCCTGCGTCTGGCTTCTCGCTCAGTGCAGAGTCTGCTTAAGACTTTGTCTCCTTCCTCTGCCCCTTCCCTCCAAATAAATAAATAAATCTTAAAAAAAAATTATTTCACACATTTTGTACGTGTAGACACATATAAACCCACACAAATATATAAGCTTGTTTTTACATTAATGGAGCAATTTGCTTTTTTCACCTGGTGATATTTCAGATGCCTTTCGGTATCAGTTCCTAGAGAATTACCTCTTTCTTATCAGTTGCCGAGTGTGCGCCATAGACTCAAAGTGCTGTAATTTAGTCATGCTTTTGCAGATAAACCCTTTTTTATTTAAACCTCAATCAGTGCTGCCATGAATATCTTCGTGTGTACAGGTGAGTATTTCTGCAGGACAGATTCCTCAAAGTACAGCTGCCAGGCAAAGGACACATTCGGAGCCAATGTTCTATTAGGTCATCCAGTAAGGATCAACATTGTTTTACGGAACAGAGGTCTATGGAGAGAGGTTGGTGCCTAACACAAAAGAATGAGCAGCTAATTCTGCTCATCATGGAGTTTTAAGTGATAACATTGTTAGGAAGATTTTTTTTTTTTTTTAAGACAGAGAGTGAGTCCTACCGACATCCCACAAACCATTCTATTAGGCTGACACCCACTCACCTGGGAAGCCAACTTTGTTATCAAAGATTGAATTAGTACATCTAAACAAGTCAGATTTTTCTTTCAGTTTGACCCCTCCTGTGTAGGGGAGCTGGAAGGCTTCATGTTCCCTTCATTCCCTCCAACTTTCCAGGTTCCTTCTGCTGCACTAGACAATGCCAGCAAGGCGCCCCTCCACGCCAGGCTGGGGCAACCTGCAACGTCTAGACTGAGCCCCTTTCCCAGCCTAATTCAAGATGGCAGCCAAGTGGCCATTGTACTAGGTTTTACATACATGTGTTTCCTCTTTCTTCATTTCCAGAGTGAAGCATTTCTTTTCCAAAACTCCCTCTTCTCCTTTATTTCACCAGCATCAACAGTCTGTCTCCAGTACTTTGCAGCTCTCCTCTCTCTGCTCCATAGCACAGGGGCCTCTGCTGAGCCAGGGCTTCTCTCGCTCCATACTGTGCTATGCTATCTGATGACATCCTTAGCTTCCTATCTCCCCAGGCTAGTGATGCTTTCCATAAAGTAGGGCCTTATGAATTTGTTTTCTAAGTGACATTTTTAAAAAAAGATTTTACTTATTTCAGAGAGACAGCGTGTGGGAGAGCGAGCGGGGCAGGGAGGGGCTGAGGGAGAGGGAGAAGCAGACTCTCCACTGAACAGGGAGCCCAACTCGGGGCTCAATCCCAGGACCCCAGGATCATGACCTGAGCTGAAGGCAGATGCTTAACCAACTGAGCCCCCCAGCTGCCCCAAAGTGACATTTTTTAAAAAAGATTTTATTTACTTATTTGAGAGAGAGAGAGTGCAGGAGCAGAGGGGAGGGGCAGAGGAAGAAGGAGAAGCAGACTCCCCACTGAGCAGGGAGCCCAATGTGGGACTCGATCCCAGGACCCTGGGATCATGACCTGAGCGGAAGGCAGATGCTTAACTGATTGAGCCAACCAGGCGCCCCTCTAAGTGACATTTTTAAGAGTAAAAATAATACATGTTTACTGGGAAAGAAAAACCTGAAAAGGAGAGCTTCGTAAATGTGGAAATTCAAATCATCTGGAATTCCATAATTATCCAGAGATATTTTGGTGTATTCTCTTTCAGTTGTTAACTATGTTGAGAAGCTTATTCATGCAAAGCTGGTCATTAAATTAAGAAAGTAACTGGGGAACACGTGTCCAGGGTTTGGTGATGAGGCAAGTCCCAAAACGGGTAGTTCAAATGTAGGCCATCAGGTCGAGGTGTAGCTTGTATAGAAAATGAGCCTCTGTTGTCAAGAACTGCATCTCTTTTTTTGCTCATTCACTCATGCGGTAAGTATTTGAGGGTCTTTCCAGCCATGGTCCTCCTACAGTGACTTCTCTAGCCAATCTGAGTTGGCAGCCATCACACAGATCTTTTGGAAGCTGAGTTGACTTCCCTACTGACCTACAAATGGATAGAAAAGTGGAAGTAGAAATTCCAAAAGGGAAAAATAAATGGCCACTGAACACGAAAAGATGAGCAGCCTCACTTATTATAAGAGAAATGCAAATTAAAATTGTACTAAAATTTACATTTACTTAGAAGGTTGACAAAAATTCACAAGTTTAATATAGACCTTCTGCTCAGCATGCGGGGAAAATAGACATTTTCTTATATTGCTGGGAGGTATAAATTGGCACAGTCCCAGTGGAAGGCAATTTGGCATCATTTATTGAAATTACAAAAGCATATACCCTTTGACTCAGGAACTTTACCCCTGGAAATTTATTTTATGGATACACTTGGACATACCAATGGCATATATACAAGATTATTCATTGCAGTATTGTTTGTAATAGGAAAGGATTGGAAATAACTTAAATGTCCATGAGTAGGGCACTGATGGAATAAATGACAGCACATCTCTTCAAAGGAGTACAATGCACTACTATGAGAAAATCTCCAAGATATACTGTTAAGTGAAAAAAAAAAGGCGAAGTGTAGAACTGTGGGGATAGTATGTTACTTCCTGTGTAGGGGTTGGGGATAACATACACACACTTAAAGAAACTCTGCTAAGGCATACATGATATTAATAGCAGTTTGACTGTGGTGGGAGGGGGACTGGGCAGATGGGAGACAGAGTCAAGAAGGGGACTTTTCATTGTATACCAATATATTTCTCAATATTACCTAATCAGAAAATTATGGTTGACCCTTGAGCAATGCAGGGTTTAGGGGCACTGACTTCAGTGCAGTTGAAAATTTACTTTATGTAATTTTTTACTTTCCAAAAACTTAGCTACTAATTACCTCTGGTTGACCAGAAGCCTTACCTTACATAGACAGTTAACACATATTTTGTATGTTACATGTATTATATACTGTATTGTTACCATAAAGTAAGTCAGAGAAAATAAAATGTTACTGAGAAAATCCTGAGGAAGAGAACATACACTTACAGTACTGTCCTCTATCAAAAAAAAAAAAAAAGCCTCATATAAGTGGACCTGCGCAGTTCAAACCCATGTTGCTCAAGGGTCAACTGTATATTAAAAATACTACTATCCATCCATTAATGAACTGAGCACCTACTATGAGCTAGGCACTGGGGATACAAGTGTGAAAATAGTTGTGTGGGTAAGACCACTGGACTTGAAGTTAAAACACCTGATTCAAATTCTGACTCTGCCTCTCACTATGGATGAGGCACACAGTAGGATCTCGGCGCATACTAGGCATGCAACAAATATTTGTTGAATGCATTTATGGTTGACATTACTTAACCTTTCTGAGTCTGTTTTCTCCCATATAAATGGGGCTAAAGATGCTTCCTACCTCGCAGGGGTGTTGTGAACACATAGAATGTGTCAGGAATTAGAGTATAGTTCATGGTAACTGCTATATGCCAGGCACTTTCACATTTGTTATTTCCTTGGCTCCTCACATGCGTTCACTCACTCACTCACTCATGAGGAAATGGAGGGACTGAGAGAAACAGTGACTTGCCCAAGATCTCTCTACATGTGAGTTGTCTAGTCTTTGTTTATTGCTACCTCCCTATCATGCTCCACAAAGTAGAAACTTTAGGGGCGCCTGGGTGGCTCAGTCGTTAAGCGTCTGCCTTCAGCTCAGGTAATGATCCCAGGGTCCTGGGATCCAGCCCCACATCGGGATCCCTGCTTGGAGGGAAGCCTGCTTCTCCCTCTCCCACTCCCCCTGCTTGTGTTCCTGCTCTCAGTATCTCTCTCTCTCTCTGTCAAATAAATAAATAAAATCTTAAAAAAAAAAGTAGAAACTTTACATATAGTAGGTGCTTAGGGAATTTTGAAAATCAAGAAAATCCAACATAGGTTTTGTCACTGTTTTCAGGGACACTTCAGATCAGAAGAAAGTAAGTGTATTTCTGATAATTCAGTTGAGATATATACCAGCTGGTCTGACATTCACTGCACTAAACATTTCAGGAAAATTCAACAAGAATAAAATGTGTTTGCTTCTCATGAGGTAGGGAAAATCAAAACCAACCCACAAAAACACCTATGAGGAAAATGTAGAAACTCATTCTTAAAGATGCTGTACTTAGAATCTTATAGACTTGCCAATAATTCTTTCTTAAAGGGATGAAAATGACATAAAATATACCCAACATAGGGGTGCCTGGGTGGGTCAGTCGGTTAAGCTTTCGATTCTTGATTTCGGCTCAGGTCATGATCTCAGGGTGGTGAGATTGAGCCCCAGGTTTGTGCTGGGCGTGGAGCATGCTTGAATTTCTCTCTCCTCCCTCTGCCCCTACCCCCTCTAAAAAAAAAATACCCAACATGGCACAATTTTTAAAACATTTTTATTGGAGTAGAACGTGCGAGGAGAGCAATGCACAAACCAATTAGTTTTTATAAAATGAAGGACAGTTAATTTTTATAAAATAGACACATCTATATAACCAGCACCTGGATCAAGAAATAGAATATTACCAGCATCTGGAGCCCCCTCTGGGCTCCCTTTCCATCACTACCCAACCCAACCCTCAAGATAACCCACTCAAGATAACCGCTATCCCTCAAGATAATCCAACCCTCAAGATAACCACTATCTTTACCTTTAACAACATAGATATGTTCTGACTGTTTTTGGAATTCACATAAATGGAAGTATGTAGTATGTATCCTTTTGTGTTCAGCTTCTTTCACTAACATCCTATTTGTGAGAGCCATGATCTTGTTGGGTATAGAAGTAGTTGTTATTACTGTATATTATTACCCAGAGCTTATATCTCTCCCACTGAAGGACATTTCGGTGGTTTCTTTGGGGCTGTTATAAGGAGAGATGCTATAAACATTTTTGGACGTGTCTTTGGTGAATATGTACACACATCTCTGTTGAGTAGACAAGGTACCTAGGGATGGAATTGCTGGGTCACAGGCTACACGTTAATTTAGCCAAACAGGTCTGTAAGGTGTTGTTCGAAGTTCTCTAATTTTATCCATTCTGGTGGGTGTAGAGTGAGACATTGCAACTTCAGTTTTCATTTCTGGGATGATTAGTAATTGAGAAACTTTTCGTATGTTTCTCATTTTGTTTTGAGAAATGCCTGTTTGTCCCCTTTTGAGAAATGTTGTTCAAATATTCTCCCCATTTTCGGTCAGATATTCTGCCCTTTTCTTGCTGGTCTGTAAGCATTCTTTATAGATTCTGTGCACAAGTCCTTTATTGGATACATGTGTTGCAATGATCTTTTCTCCCTTTGTGGCCTGACTTTTCACTAACGCTGTCTTCTGAGGAGTAGTTCTTAATTTTAATGTTGTCCAATGATCAGTTTTTTCCTTTATAGTTAGTACTGTATGTGTTTAAGGAGTCTTTGCCTACCTCGAGGTCATGAAAATGTTTTTTTGATTTTTTACTTTGAATAGTTTTATTGTTTTCCCTTTCACATTTAGATTTAAAATCCATCTGGAATTGACTATTTTTGACATGGTATGAGGTTGGGGTCAAGATTCTTCCTTTTCCTGCCTGTGGGTATCAGTTGATCCAGCATCACTTCCCGAAAAGACATACCGTCTTCTCTCAATGCCTCAGGGTAGCATCTTTGACATAAATTGGGACCATTTAATGTAGATCAGCTTCTGGACTCTCTATTCTGTTGGTCGGTTTGTCTATCCTTGTTGCCAATTACTATGTCTGTAGCTTTATAATGGGTCTTGATACCTGATAGTGTGAGACCTCCAGTTGGCTCCATTTTTTTACCCCACTAAATCCTACCTAGTACTGAAATGCCAATTCCATTTCCCACTTTGCTTTCAGTTTGTCCAGGTGACTGTGACTGATTTGCCTCTTCCATGGTTTGGTTATTTGTGGTTACCTGGATCTTTGTCTCATCAAAGCCCTTTAAACTGCAAGCCAGCCAGGTGTCTGCAGACAGCAAAGCCGATCTGCTGGATAATTAACGCGGGGAAGGGGGAGGAGTGGAATAGGTAGGGTTGTCCCTCAGGAGGGGTACAGCGAGCAAGTGGCCAGTCTACACTTCAAGGCTGGTGTTTTGGGGAGATACGAGGAGAACCAAACTCTAGAACCCGGCAGAGGAGGGCAAGGCAGGTCACGCCATGTAAATGTCGCGGGGGATTCCGCGAGGCCGCGCGAATCGGCTCGCCGGGGTGGGGCCGCGGCGCCGCAAATCACCAGTTGAGGGCTGGAGCGCGCGCCGCGGGCTCAGAGCCGCGCCTGCAGCCGCCGGGGCGGGAGACGGAGCCGCCGGAGCCGCACGGGTGAGCCGTGCCGCCGGAGCCGCACGGGTGAGCCGCGCTCACGGGGCTTCTCTGCGGGCGCGCCCCGCCGACCATGAGCGGCCAGTGCCCCGGGAGCAGCCGCGGCTTGGGGGGCCGCCGAGCGGCGCCGCTGAGCCCCTAGCCGGAGAACCCGGGCACCGAGCGCCGCGCGGGGAGGTGAGTGTCTACCGCGCGCCCCGCGTCTCTTGTCCCGCGGGGCTGCTGCTCGTCCCGGGGCGCCTCGGCCTCCCCCCTCCTCTGGGAGGACGGGCTGGGAAGTTTGTTAGAGAAAGTTAGGATAGGGGGAAAGTTGAGCCAGCGCTCCCCCTGCCCCCAGCAGAGTTGGCGTTTAGGGGCGGGGGTGGCTGAAGTGCGGACGCCGCTTGTGCCCTCGGGGCCCTCGGAATTGGCTGATACCCCCCAGACGTGGCCCGCGGCGGGAGCCGCTCAGCGCCCAGCGGTGAGCATCTCTGCTCCTTGCTCTCGAGCGACATCTTCCTGGGCGCTGGTCTCTCCCGACCCCCACTCCCCACCCCCCCGCGCGTCCCGGCTACTCGGCCCGCCACCCTTGCTCGGCTGGTCCCGTCCTTCTTTGCCGGGGGTCGGGGGGCGCGGGGGCCTAGGGGCTCCGCTGGAAGCCCGGGGCTTGGAGGAGGCGAGTTTCTCCACTAATCTCTTGGAAACTTTGCAAAGAAAGCGAAGGCGCCTGCCCAGTAACTGTTGACAACATCCCCCTCCCTCTCTGCCTTTGTTGAGAAAGAATGAATAGTTGGTTGTGTCTCTCCCTCTGCGTCGGGGAGGGGAGGGAAGGGGAGGTGAAGAGAAGCACGGTGGACGCGACTGTAAGACGTTCAATCTCAGCCCCTCTTTCCCTAGCGGCAGCGGCTGCCACCACGTTAAAAGTTTGATCAAGTGTAGACGCTTGTCTGGCAGCGGTCGAGTGGACTCCGAAGCAGCTGGGCAACACGGTGGTTCGTGGCTGGGGTGGAAAACTCTGATTTTGGTATTAACTGCCTTGAAGAAAGGTGCGAAGGGGCAAGAGCGTTTGCCTCACCTCGCCTGTGCTTTCGCCCAAAGCTATTGGTTGGGATAGAGAGTGGAGCCAAGCGCTCAGAGATTTCTTTTAAACCTTGACTCTTATCTCCCAAGGCTACACAGATCTGTCCAAGGAAAATACATTGGCGGAGGGAAGGTCAGTTTGAGAGCGGATAATCTCCCTGCACGTTGCCAAGGACAGAGGCGGGAGGAAGAGGAGGCCTCGGTGCTGGGAGAGGGGGTTCAGCAGAGCATCCGGGCTTAATAGTGGAGAAGCCACAGGCCAAGCGGTTGTATGGGGTGTGCAGGGGAGTGTATGGAGTATAATGTAAAAGGCTTGCCATGCCAGGGGCTCCCTCACCTTCTTGACTCCAGCTTTCTCTAAACCTGCTGAGAAGCCTGGCATTTCCAATGACTAACCAAGATTTCAATCTCCTATTCATATAGAAAGGACTACTTGTCAAATGAATGCTAAGCTTAAGAACTTTATCATGTAAATTCTATGTTGTGTTGCTTGAAATACAATCCATGGAAGAATTATTCATCCTTCAATCACTTGGCTAGACTTCATAAATTTACTTCGAAATTAGGGATACTCTTAATTTCTGCACTGAAGGAAAACTTCATTCTAAGTGCATAAGCCAAGTTTTAATGTGTGGCGGTTCCATCTTCTCTTTCTGTCTGACTCTGCAGAGAGGTTATAAACCTATATATCCAAATGAAAAATTCTCTGTTGGGGTCATAATTGGGCAGCTGAGGCAGTTACATTTCCAGAGTTTCAAATATGACAGAAAGTTTTTAATGCCCACATCAGGTGACCATCTGTAAGTTTAACTGGGAAGTAGCTCATTTTAGAAATAAACTGGAAAAATCCAAACAAGTGGGCTGCCTGTCTCTGCCTTGACTTGCACGTGCTCATGCGTTTCTTGGGGACACCTGTGCAAAGCGAGCGGGTTGGGCTGCTCTTACCGAGCACTTCGAAGCACAGCACGTGAGCAGAACCAGGAAGGTAGCACAGAGATTGGGAGTTTGTCAGGCTCACTCTTGTCCCTATTGAGATTTCAGCTCTTTGACCATTCACAAAGGTCTCATATCTTCACGTCAAGATACAGAATCTTTGACCTTTGTATATATTCCAAGGTCTGGCATTAGACTGAATCAGGACACCGTGTCTGTTTACCTGCATGGTGGAGAGAGGTGACGTCAGGTGGCCAAAGTCTCACCTGGACTTTTCTTTTAAAGACTGCGTATAGGCTCTCTCGGTGTGCCTGTATGGGTCCGTGTCTATGTCCTACTTGGTTTGGTGTTTATGTCTATGGCTCTGAGTTAAAACATTTACCTCCCCATCCTTCCTGGCTGCAGTCTTTCCCAGAAGCAGTGACTTCTTTGTGAACTGTCTTTGTACTAGGAATACGATGACGAGCAAGACAGACCTGGTCCCTGACCTGCTGGGGGGAGACCTGCTATTTATTGAGTGCTTGCCGTATGTCAAGGGCTTTCCATACACAGTCGCATTTACTTTTCAGGGCAGTCCCACAAAAGAGGTATTTTTTAATCCATTTTTACAAATGAGAAACTGTCAGAGAGGTTGAGTAACTTGTTCCAGGCCAAGGAAAGAGCTTCCTAGCTTGCACACGGCTAGGAAGTAAATGGCAGAGTAGGGATTTGACCCTGTGAATGTCTTACTTCAAAGCCTAGGTTCTGAGTCACACCATGTTTGATTACAGAAAAAAAATCACATAGTACATAAGAAGTACGTAATGGCTAGGAATGTTGAGACAGAAGCATCTCCAAGTAGAGAAAACCTGGGAGCCAGGAAGTGGAGATTTGGGGTTAGTCTTCACCATGCTTTTCCAACTACATATGCCCACCTCATGACCTTCGATTTGCCCAGTCCCCTGCCTGGAACTCCATTCCCATCTTCTCTTGACCGGTTCTCTTTTTTCAGGAACCTTTTCAGAGAAGCCCTCCCATACCACCCTAATCTAAACTAGCTCTCCATCCCAACCAGTATGTTCTGTCATTTCATGCTGGTTTGTTGTTCTTTAGGACACTGACGCTGGGATACCAGATAATTCTGGTTTGTTTTCTTGTCTGTGTTGATTGGAACCGCCCCCCCAACTCTGCCCCACCATCCTACCCCATCACAACTTAGGCTCCATGAGAGCAGGACCTTGCCTAGTTGATTATGTCCTCATACCCGGTACACTGTGAGCCCTCAGACAATATATAGTGAGTGAATGAGCATTTACTTCCTTTCTCTGGGTTTGATTCTCTGAGATCCTACCTACATACAACACTCTGAGATTCTGCCTTGTGGAGTAAAATGTGGTTAAGTGGCTTTGCTCTCAAAAATGAAAGGTACTTGGGGCACCTGGGTGGCTCAGTTGGTTAAGTGTCTGCCTTTGGCTCAGGTCATGATCCCGGGTCCTGGGATCAAGCCCTGGAGCCCCAAGTTGGGCTCCTTGCTCCTTGGGGAGTCTGCTTCTCCCTCTCCCCCCAGCACTCCTGCTCTCCCACTCTCCCAAATAAATAAAATCTTCAAAAGAAAATGAAAGGTACTTACCTTGGACCTAGATGCCACCTACACACCATGTACTTCTATCCCTTGGATTTGCCTTAGGTTTCTAGAGTCTGGAAAAGATAAAAGCAAATAAAGCGCAAGTAGGAAATACAGGGACTACCCTGTAGTAAGGTTGTAAATGAGTTCCTTCCACCTATGGTTCCCCTTCTACCCTCTGCCCCACTTTTAGCTGTATGTTTTAGAAGTTCTGTCTCTAATCTGCACCCACCTCTGCCACTCTTAGGCTTATTCAAGCTTGACATAAGGCCCAGGTTGAGCTAGTCTTCCAAGTGAGTACACACAGGGCAAGTCTGGATTTTAATGGGGGAAGAGTCCCAGTTTAGGGACAGTGGGTTGTAGAGGGGAGCCCAACTTACATATTTCTAATTTGTCTGCAGCTGAGACTTCTCTGGAGGTTTCAGCTTGAACAATCTTCTCCCGCCAGTTATTAAACTCTGCTTCACATCATCCAGCTCAGCATCGCATCCTCAGGGAAGCCTTTTCTGGCCACTAGCTGGGTCTAGACCCTGGGCCCCACTCTGTATGCTCCAGTAGCACTGGGAGTCACCTGCACGTGGTCTGTCTGCTTCCACCACAGAGTAGTAACCTCATGAGTACTGTTGTTTGACACTGTCCCCAATACCAGTCACAGTGCCCACCATGTAGGAGGCCTTACATACATGTGTGGTGAAGAGAAGAATGAAGTGATGCTTCTATTTCCTGACCCCTCCTCGTTGTCATTCTGTTCTGTCCTCGGGTAGCCAAATCTGAGTGTACGGTGCTCGGTACCAAAGAGACGTGCTTATCCGGTGGTCTCCATCCTGGCTCCACTTCGGACAGTACTGGTGGCTTTCAAAAGATCAATGCCAGGGTCTTACCCACCAAGGTTCTGGTTTCGCTGGGTGTCGGCATTTTATTTATTGAGAAAGAGAGAGCGAGCAAGCATAAGCAGGGGGAGGAGTAGAGAGACAAGCCCACTCCAGGCTGAGCGCAGAGACAGATGCCGGGCTCGATCCCACCACCCTGAGATCATGACCTGAGCCGAAATCAAGAGTCAGACGCTTAACTGACTGAGCCACCCAGGCGCCCCGGGCATCAGGATTTTAAAAGCTTCCCAGAGGATTCTTACATGCAACCAGCTTGAGGACTGCCCCCGCTTCAGGTTTTCAGAACTCAGTCCTTGCGTTGGGCTTGAAGCAGCCATGGTGAGAGAGAGCAGAGAGATAATTCATGGATATTGTATGGTTCCTGACAGTTTAAGAGGTACCTTCACACCTGTTATCACAGCTGATAATAACAAGCTAAGGGATCTACTCTCTGGTTTAAATATTCCCTTTATGTTGATGATTCTTAAAAAATCTACATCCTGTCCTGGCTTCTCAGCGAACATACCAGTATCTTACCTCCTAGACTGAACTGCCCCATCGGCTCCTCACACTCCCCAGCTCAGTGGCCGGCTTGTCAGCCTCCCTCCCCCAGGAGTCCCCTTCTTCACCGCTTAGCATGTTATGGCGTCCTACTGTCCTCCGTGGGTGTGGCCTCAAGTTCCTCCTCCTTCCCTCTGTCCCTCCTTTGCCTGGCCACTGCCCGAGGACAGAGTTTGAAATCCTTCCTTGCTGCTTGTGGCCAATAGCTTGACTGGCCTGCCTGCCTCCCTTCTTTCCTTTCCAGAAGTACCAGAGTTACCTACCCGGGCACGGACTGGCTTCTGTTGCTCCCTTCCAGATCTTCTCTGGCACCTACAGTCCAGTCCAGACCCCTCGATGCAGTCTTTAAGACTTCATGATATAGTCCTAAGCTGGGCTTCTAGGAAATGCTTCTTGACGTCTCCATGTGAGCCACACAGCCCAACTTGTGGTTCGTGAGCCCTTGGAGGCACCTCCTTGCCTCTCTGCATCTGCCACGCTAGCATCCTCTCAGAAGGCTTTTCTGTACAATTCTCGACCTTTCAAAAATCCCTCCAAAATGCTTCATCTCCAGCATCGCCCTCTCTGAGATCCTCCTCAAGTCATTCTGTTCAAAGTAATTATTCTTCCCTCCAGCATGTGAAGGGTCCCTATTGATGAGTCGTAGGATAGAGTTCCTAGTCAGGGATTGGGGCTTATACGGCATTGATTCTCTGAGTATCTTATATAGAGGAAGTATTTAAGTATTTGTTGAATTGAAAGTAGGCAGGGCAGGTGTTTAACCCTCAACTCAGAGAATAAACTGAGGTATGGAAAACTCGCTGAAGGGCATTCTTGAGCACTTTGGCCCAATCTTGAAATCGAGATCTTGGATAAGCAGAGAGGAAACCTGTGGCCAGAAACACCAGAGCCAGGGCAACCTTTACCCATCATAATAACCTGGAAATAGTTGGATCAACACTATGGCCCTTTGCATAGAAAGAGATTCTGTGGGCTGCTCTGGGCCTCCCCAGCAGGTTCTTTGGAATGATCTAGGCCTCCCTCTGAAGAGGGTGCTGACAGCTTGGACAGGCAAGCATTCACAGCTGTGGGGGACAGGTGTGTGTGTGTGTGTGTGTGTGTGTGTGTGTGTGTGTGTGTGTGTGTGTGTGTGCGCGCGCGCACGCGCGCACGCGCGCGCGCACAGGGTAAGGAAATCCTAGTCAGCTTACATCACTGTTGGTCAGGCGGGGAGGGCCAGGGAGCTTGGATTTCTTTTTAAATAATGATGACTAACATTGAGTAAGTGCTGACCGTGTGCCCGGTACTGGCCAGACCCGGGAGCGGCCCTCACGGGGACTCATAGCCCTATTGGTCTGCCCCCTCCGTGAGCCAGGCCTTCTGTGTGGTCACAGTTAGACGTGGAGCGTTCAGGCCCCAGAATGACCAGGTGTGGGAAAGGACAGAGGACAGCCTTAGGATTATATACCTTGAGTGAAGGATTTCCTTCCCTCCAGCCCCCAGCGCTTGTGTGTTTCTGTCTGTTGCAGGTGAAGCGCCCGCTTGTGGATGTTTTTGTTGTCTGCTGTTTCCCTTGCGCTACCTTTATCCCGGATCTGCGTGCTACCCATGAGCTTCTGGAGCAGTGTTCTTGCTTGTCTTCAAGCGGTGTCACAAGGCCCCAGTTCCTTTGTGGAACTGACTCTGCAGGGGTACTATTAAGTAATGATTTTCACTCTGAGCTGTCCTCTTCGCCCTGGAAAGGGTGGCCTGTGAGGAATGAGGGCTACGGGGCTTTGGAACAGACTACAGAGCAAAGGAATGTTCTGCTTCCCAATCTCGGGGAGGCCAGTGCATCAGGCAGGCCGAGTTGTGCTGCTGTGTTGTCCAGACCAGTCTGGTACCCTGGCGGGTGGGACAGATTCTGGATCCTTAATGTCTCCAGGGACTAGTTCTAATTTTTATTCAGGCATGTGTTTCTTCTCCTCTACACGCTGGCCTTAAAAATGACATATAATTTGGCTTAGGTCAAAACCATAGTTTGTTTATTGGAGGGAGGTGAGTGCGTGCTGTCTCTTGCTCGGGGCAAACATTTCTACTAGTGATCATAACTGGGCATAATTGTTGGGTCTGCTTTTGCATACGACCTAGTACACATTTTCCTTTTCCTTCTGTGCTCTCCCCTCTACCCTCTTTTTGTCTTATTTCTCTTCCTTCCCACTCCTCCCTGACTACACAGGCACCATGCGTGTTGCTTAACCCTGCTGGTGACAGGCAGGTTCCCGACCCCTCTGGGGGACAGTGTACATGGATCCCTCACCCCAGTGGCTTTCCTCTGCAGCTGAGTCCACTGATGTATGGAGGAGTGACCCACCTCCTCACCCCTGACCCTGGCCCGTCTTCGTTAATTAGAGTACATTGATTTATTTGTAAGCACCAGGTCTTTGCCGGAAAAATTCTGCCCCGTTGCCCTGGGTAGCACAACTGAGGGGTTGGTCTGGCACTGAAGGCCTTCTAGCAGCTGAGGAATTCCAATAATCTCCACCTGTTCTTATCGTGTACAGGGTGGTGGGAAGACATGAGCTAATTATCTAACATTTATACTGTGTTCTCTAATGTACTTATATCGAAACCTTGAGTACTTCCTCAATAGTCTTTTTTGTTAGTCATGCTTTTCCATCAGCTTCAGTCATCTGAAATAATAAAATGGTTCATGTGCCTCTGGAGTCTCTGAAACATGGTTGCCCTTTTCCATCCGGGGATCTGTTGCGAACCCAGGAGAATTCCTCTGTAGGATCAAAAAAGGGACATGAATAAACTTCCCATTTGTATTAAATTTCACCACTGATGCCATGCACTGTTTGTTAATGCTCCACGAACCTGTTCTTTTGTTAAACAGTACATTTCCATTTCCTTTTGTGAGCAGGAAGTCAGTTCTTGTGATGGTCTAAGATTCATGCCTTCACTCTTTCTTTTCCCCTTAGAGGAGTTGAGAGCCATGGCTGCGGGAAAATTTGTGAGCCTTCCCAGAAACATGCCGGTGAATCACCAGTTCCCTCTGGCCTCGTCCATGGACCTTCTGAGCAGCAAGTCCCCTCCGGCTGAGCATCACACAGATGCCTATCAAGACGTGTCTATACATGGTACCCTCCCACGGAAGAAAAAAGGCCCTCCTCCCATCAGGTCCTGTGATAACTTCAGTCACATGGGGACCCTGCCCCATTCCAAGTCCCCACGGCAGAACTCCCCTCTGACCCCGGCCATCATCCAGGAACACCCCCTGCAAGACTGGAAAGGGGAAACCTTCACCTTCGGGTAACTTCTTTCTTTATTGTTATTTATTTATTCATTTATTTTTTAGAGGCCCTGTGGGGAGGGGATGGGGTGGGTGCAGAGGGAGAGCGAGAATCCTAAGCAGGCTTCACACCCAGCGTGGAGTCCAGTGAAGGGCTCCATCTCACGACCCTGAGATCATGACCTGAGCCAAAATCAAGAGTCAGACACTCAACAGACTGAGCCACCCAGGCGCCCCTTCAGGTAACTTCTTTAATTCCACAAGTGAAAATGACTTGGCTTAAAGGGCTGTTTAAAAAAGCCTTTCTGGGGGCACCTGGGTGGCTCAGTCGTTGAGTGTCTGCCTTCAGCTCAGGTCATGATCCCAGAGTCCTGGGATCGAGCCCCGCATTGGGCTCCTGCTTGGCGGGAAGACTGCTTCTCCCTCTCCCACTCCCCCTGCTTATGTGCCCTCTCTCACTGTCTCTCTCTCTGTCAAATAAATAAATAAAATCTTAAAAAAAAAAAAAAAAAGCCTTTCTGTTAGGGAATATGTCAGCTGTACAGAGTAGAGCAAATAGTTTGACTCCCAAAGACCCACCACCCCACTTCAGCCACTCTGGGCCTGAGCCAGTCCTGTGTTGTCTGTACTCCCGCCCACTTTCCTTTCTCTGCAATTATTTTGAAGTAAATTTCAGCCCCTGTTTTCTCTGTAAATATTTTGCTATGTGTCTTTCAAGGATAAGTACTCTTATTTTTAAAAAAATATAAAAAACTGTAACACCTAAAAACTTTAACCATTTCTTAGTATCTAGTATTTGAGAGCATTTTTACAGCCAACTTCCCATAATATCACTAAGTCCCTCAAAAGGAAGCACAAGGGCATTTTTTTTATTATTATTATAACATCAGATTCTGAACTATGTCCACCCAATTCTGTGGAGATGCCAAGATGGCTATAAATTAGGAACTGCTTCTCCAGCATGCTGAAGCAAAATTTGGTATGGCTACATCATCGGGTCAGCTTCAGAATACTTTAGAACAAGGATTGATTTCTCCTACCCACAAGGGATCTGGGTAAATACGCCTTATGGTTATAAAAGCTTCTTGTCCGGGTTTGTATTGGGCCTGGCTGTGATTAGTTTCTGCTTGTTAGAGCTGGTTTAGAAACTGACTTCCCTTTCCTGCTGGGGAAGATCAGCAGTCTGTGATGTTATCTGTCAGAGAAGGGGCTGGTTCCTTCTGTTGTATCTCCTGGTGCCTCTTTTTGTCCGACCCTGCAGCAAAGAAAGCCACTTTGATGCTAGCTCATTTCTTTGTTCAATATCTATATATTGAGCATGTACATTGATTTTGTAAACACTGGTGCTTCACCAAGAAAATTCTGCCCAGTCCCTCTTAGTATCTGAACTGAAGGGCTGGTCCAACCTTGAAGATGTTCTGGCAACCACATCGTTTCAGCAATCTGCTCTTGCCCTTTTATAGGATGAGGAAGTATGTGAACTAACAGGATAGCAATGGGGCATCTGACATGGTGTCTTCCCAGAGCTAATATTTTAGTGAAAGGCCCAGGTAATAAACAAGTTAATCGCAGATTATATTAAGTGCTATAGAGGAAAGTGTGACAGACTGAAGATTTATTAGGCTTGTATCTTTTTTATAATGTGGACAGGTCTCTGAGGAGATGATATTCGAGCTAAGACCTGCATAATGAGAGAAGGCAGCCATGGGAAGAACCAGAGGAAGGTTGTCCCAGGCATAGGGGGAGCAGTGCAAAGAACTGGGGTTGGGAACAAGTCTGGCATGTTTGAAAAAACCCCAAACGAAGCTGGTGTGGCCTGTGGCTGGGGTGTAGCAAGTTGAGAGGCAGACAGTACAGATGTTGGGAGAGAACTAGGCAGGTAGGAGCTCAGAATTCGTTTTAGGTGCGTAATTGTTGTCGTACAAGAAGAAAATAAGTGGAGGCCCACATAGTCTCTGTAGAAAGCGTCGGAGAGCCCTGAAATGTTTCTGACATCAGCTCAGAAGGTTCCCCAGGGTGTCCTGGGCATTAGAAATCTCTGCACCGGCTCTGCAAAGTGTAGGTGGGTGACCTCCCAGCGCGGAGAGCTCACAGCCAGCCTGCTGGGGGCCCAGGTCAGTGTGGAGGTGCGTACCTGTGCACAGTATTGTTCATATTGAATCACTGGCATTGAACAGGTAGGGATGCGGAAGGGGCACTGTCATCACTCCCTCTTGTGAAGGTCAAGAGGCAGCAAAGAGAAAGAGCTTCTGGCCAGCCAAAAACAAGCACTCATACCAGGCTGCACAAGGTGGAGTCGTAGCCAATGATTCCATGTCTTACTGTAGCCACTTTTTATTTGGTAAGTTAAACTCTGTAATGAGCTACATATCTACTCTGTGCCATATGGAGGTGATGCATAAACCCATTCCTTGAAGTTCTAAGGTCCTGGCTGGGTGTCAGCTCTCACAAGAGGGAAGCTCTGGGGAGCCGGGGCTGGCAATGGAGTTGCCCTTTCAATCTTGAGGAAGCTCTTGATAAACACCCAAGGTCCAAGCCGTCAACCTGCCAGGAGTTCAGAGCTTTTTGATTTGAAAATGACTTGGACAGAGGTCAGATCTCTGCAGAAGATCTTATCAGGAGGTGGGCGCAAGTCCTGAGTTTGAAGTCCAGGCTGTGGAAGACTTAGCAAGCACCACTGGATTACGTTTGTTTATCATTCAGAACTACATTCATCCAAATTCACAACTTTTTCCCTTAACTTAAAAATATCTCATTGTTAAAGGCGAATACAGGAAGTAACAAACGCATATCCTTCAGGATTATGCTGAGTGAGAAGGTCATGTCAAAGCATCCTAAAATCCCATTCTGCTCCCTGGTCTTATTAATAGATTTTGTTATTTTTAAAGTTTGTTTACCTTTTTTTTGAGTAATTTTATTTATTTTACTTATTATTTCTACCCCCAACATGGGGCTCAAACTTACGGCCCTGAAGAGTTGCATGCTCTATCGACTGAGCCAGCCAGATGCCCCTATAATTTGTTCATGTAATACACTTTATTTTTTTTTAAGATTTTATTTATTTATTTGACAGATAGAGACATAGAGAAGGAACACAAGCTGGGGGAATAGGAGAGGGAGAAGCAGGGTTGCCGCCAAGCAGGGAGCCTGATGCGATGCGGGACTCGATCCCAGGACCCTGGGACCATGACCTGAGCCGAAGGCAGATGCTTAATGACTGAGCCACCCAGGCGCCCCCATGTAATACACTTTAAAAACTGTCTGGAGGGGTTCCCAATTTTGAGGCGTTCAGAGTACCTTGTATCATTATTTTCATCCTTTTAAATATTCCTAGTAAGATTATTTGCCTCAGTTCCTTTTTGGAACAAGCCACAGGATCAACGCATTAAGCTTGTGCATGTGAAAAGTAAGGGACAAAAGGTATGAATGAGAACCTGGCGCTCCGAAGAGGGAGGGAAGAGGAAGGGCTGCCGAAGTTGCCGCAACAGAACTGCTATCAGGGAGAAGTAGCATTTCTAGTCCTAACTCCGCTCTTATAGCTCAGCTGCTATGAAAACACCAGCCACCCTCCGCTCTTGCTCACTCACTCGCCACTGGAAGCTGGGAGCTTTTAATTTTTATTTTTTAAAGATTTTATTTATTTGAGAGAGAGAGAGAGCAAAAGCAGGGGGAGGGGGCAGGGCAGAGGGAAAGGGAGAAACAGACTCCTCACTGAGCAGGGAGCCCCACAAGGAGCTTGATCCCAGGACTCTGGGATCCTGACCGGAGCAGAAGGCAGATGCTTAACTGACTGAGCCACCCAGGCGCCCCATGCTGGGAGCTTTTAAAAAGTTAAGTTTTGCATCTTTGACCCCAGGGAGTGAGACTAGTTAGGTCTACTTTTAACAAGATTATTGATTTTTTTTTTTTTTTTTTGGCTTGTTTGAGGTAAACACTTTGGCCTTACTTGTTACTTTTCATAGTGAATTCAAAGGTTAATTTCAGCTGACAGTGACTTGCCCGGATGTCAAGTCTGAAAACCTTCCATTTTTGTCCTGTTTGGTGTTGGCATGATGATAGTGGGGCCATCTGGGAAAGCCCAGATCCACTTTTCTTATATACCCCACCTACACTCAGAGGGAAACCCACTAGACAACACCTTTCTGTCTTGTAAAATACTCTGATAAATTGCAAGTTTTCCTAACAAATATATTTAGCTCATTATTCATTAAAAAGTCACCTTTACTATAATTGCATATTAATGAATATCCACCCTGTGGAAGACCCCAGGCAAAGCAGAGGAAGTCTCCCCTTTGACCTAAAAATTTGTATTACCAAGCTGTCTTATAAACATGAGTCCTAGGCACAAAAATTACTATCTCTCACATTTTATGGTTTTAAAATAGCCTCAAGGATATGTTCTTAAATTATCCTGTGTGAACATCCTAAGCCTGTGTGAGAGACATGGCAGATTTTATCACGAGTAGCAGCCATACTGTTGCTCTTATTCACAGTCCGAGAAAGTGGTTCAGGGATGTTGAGGCACCTGAGATCAGACCTAGTGGGACTGAGCTAGGGTGAGAACCCAGAGAGTACTGTGGGACCTTCCCCAGACACTGTGTTCCACAGCCTCCCGAGAAGGTTGGCCTCGGGTGCGGGCATCTTCTGAGCTGTCCTCTTGCAGGGAAAGCTTGCAGTCCCCAGAGTCTGAACCCAGGGCACCTTGGACACCCACCCTGGGGAAACGGAGTCTTGGCCACCAAGAGCCAGGCAGAAGGCAAGCCTGGAAGGGAGAGTTGGTCTCTCCTCATTTGGAGACTGGATCTCTTGGCTTTTGTTGTTGTCTTGGCTGCCCTTGGATGTACTTGTGGTTTTGAAAGGTGGCCAAAGTGAGAAGCCAGGGTGCTCTTAAACCTGCTGCTTGATGTCACAGAAGAAGCCTTTGTTCTGCAGGAGAGGTCTGCAGACAGGATTTCCTCCCGAGGTTAGCGTTTGTTTGACTGCTGTCCCTTTGATTCACTTATCTTCAAGGGTGAATTTTTATTTGAATCTGGGACCTTCCTTGGGCTGAGAGGGCACCGGTTCCTGTTGTTGAGATGTCTGTGCTGTCGGGATAGCCGAAGGATCAGCTCTGGGAGGCCGGTGCGGGTCCTCTTCCTGCCTGTGGGTACGTGGAGGCATGCATTCCTGGGAACAGCTGCGGGGTGCCCAGTTCCTTCGGCCCCTTGTGCCGTGGAGGCATGTGGCGGGACAATGTGATGTTTCATCAGTTTGCATGAGCGGAGCTGACTGACTAGTCACAAGTGTTTTAACTGACGGGGGCCAGAAAGTTGGCAGAATTATCCCAAATTAAAATCCAGTATACTTTCCTGGGCCGTAAGTTACCTACCATGTTACAGCGTCTGCTCTTGTAAGTAGAAGCAAAGTGGAAGGTACAGGGTCTGTGCAGACTCTTTTCAAAACACTAATTGATCGATTGATTGTTTTTTTAAAAAGATTTTATTTATTTATTTATTTGCCAGAGAGAGAGAGAGAGAGCACAAGCAGGGAGAGTGGCAGGCAGAGGGAGAAGCAAGCTCCTCGCTGAGCAAGGGGCCTGATGCGGGACTCGATCCCAGGACCCTGAGATTATGATCTGAGTTGAGCAGAGGCTTAACTGACTGAGCCACCCAGGCGCCCCTCAAAACACTGATTTAAATATCTAACTCTGGGCTGTATTAATGCCCTCACCCAAAAAATTATTTCATTTGTTCCTCTTGAGAACCACCAAGTTCTAGAACTACTGCTTTCTCCTTGACAAATCAAGATGTTTCCCCAGACGGGCAAATAAATCAGCCTTTAGCTTGCAGTTAATCAGAGGGATCTACAATGTAAAGGTTCACATGCAAATATCTGCCTTTTAGTTATACACAGGCATGTCTGCTCTCTGCAAATTGGAAGCTTTTCATTCACAGAGGAAAAGTTGGGTTTAGAGTTGCAAAAGTCTATGTACTAGATTAACAGATTCCATTTAATAGAAGGCACATTTATTGAGTTAGAGTAACAGTCGCTTAATAGCCAAGAATGTCTCCCCAGGCAAGGTATAGTCCATTTGTTGAATTTTTATTTTTGAAATTTCAAGTTGCGTTTTACTAACATTTTGCAGTGCCCCTTGGTGTTTGAATGCAGCTGTTGTGGATGGGGTAGTGCATTCTGAGGAATGGTGCATGTTCAGGCCCTGGTGGCCCCTGGTGCTGAGCCGGGAGCAGCTGGGTCAGAGGTGAGCTCAGCTCCTGCTGGGCATCTCCCCCCGACCCCTGCCCAGCCCCCACCAGCACCAGAGGGGTGGGGTGGTTTGAGAGAGCCCAGGGACTGGGAAATGCCTACAGGTCCACCAGCTGCCTGACAGTGGTCCTCAATCCTCTACTGACAGGGGTGATTTGAACCTAAAGTCTGGGATCTGTGCATTCTCAGCTGTTCTGGGGAAAACTGAGAGGTTTTTTTTTTTTTTTTCTCAGTGAGTGCAAATGTCAACCAAGAAAATGATGAGAGAATTACACAAAGCAGTCCTTGTTGAGTGATGCTGCTCAACATCTTCTCTGCCCCTACCCCCAGGACTTATAAATCAGGGTTTCTTAGGCCTCCTGCATGCTGTTTGGGAAAGGTCAGGTTTTCAGTCTTCTGAGAGACAGAGACTAGGAGAGTTTTTCCACACCTTTCGGTATATGTAGAAACCTATTGTAAACAGAAGGTGCTGTGCGGTTACAAGTTATTCGTGTTCTTAACACATGTGGATTTGGGAGCCTTCGCAGCCTGGCCAGAGGATCCAGGCTGGAGAAGCTGTCAGTGCTGTTTTTGATGGGAAGGAGACTCCTTCATGGGGCACGTACTGGAGCCCCAGGACTGAGAAACCGGCAGGCCACGGCACTCCCGCGGCTGCGAGCTTTGTGGTGCTGCCATCACGCAGTCTGTCCCCAGGAGACTAGCTGCAGAGTTGGTTGTAGAATTTCAGGCTGTCTCTCTCTTTTTAGAGCTCCCAAAGATAAGTGCATGGTCTTCTTGTTTTAAGGATTCTGATGTTATTTAAAAATTATAGAAGTCTGGGACCCCTTGGTGGCTCAGTCGGTTAAGCATCTGCCTTCGGCTCAGGTCATGATCCCAGGGTCCTGGGATTGAGCCCCACATCGGGCTCCTTGCTCGGCGGGGAGGCTGCTTCTCCCTCTGCCACTCCCCCTGCTTGTGTTCCCTCTCTCACTGTGTCTCTCTCTGTCAAATAAATAAATAAAATCTTAACAAATTATAGAAGTCTGAGAAACCTTCCACAACGGACCCAGCCTTTGTGCCCCCTGGACTGTCTGTGATTCCAGATGCACCTGCAGACGTAGTAACCAAGGCTAAAATAACCCCCGTGAAGAGGAGAACACACCAGGCTCCTAACCCAGAGGTCTCAGTTCAGATCCCTGTTTTTGCCACTTAATACGTGTGTGAACCGGGGCAAGTTCTAAATTATGAAATGAGGGTGAAAATGCCTCCCTCTGAGGCGTGCTGTGCAGACTCCCTGCTCCCTGAACATGAAGGCTGCCCTGAATGGCAGAGCTCCGACTTCCGCACGTGCACCTGGCCCCGCCTTCTGGGAGTCTGAGGGGAGCGGGTCCCATCCTTGAGGCCAGCTCCCACCTGAGCACCGGCATTTTATTCTCCTCCTGCGCCGACTCTGCTGTGTGACACCTGACCTTGGAGGCCACTGATGCCTTTGCCGGGATGTTGACGTAGTCGTGGATATCAAAGAATGCTGCTAGTGACCTTGACGCTGATTCAAGCAACAAGACCCAGTAGCTTTGTGACCTTGTGTAAGTCACTTTACCTTTCTGATTCTCCACGTCCTCAAAGGGCAGCTATAAGGTCAGATAGAATCCCACATGAGGGTGCCTACCACGGAACCTGGCATGGTGAAGGGGCTCAGCTGTAGGTTTCTGTCCTTCCTCCCTCCTGGAGGTTCCTAATCCTTGTGTGCGTAACCTGAGACCACGTTCAATGCCTGCAGCTTCTGTGGGAGAAAGTTTCCCACATGTTGACGGAGTCTGGCTGGAATCCTGCTCCCTGGGTCTGCCCTCAGCAGTGTGTCTTGGCCACCATTCATGCTTACAGGTATAATAGCCCCGCACTGCACTAAGAGATCAGCACACCATTCATTTTACGAAGACACAAAACAGAGCCTTGTCTTTGGTGGATGGACCCAGCCCTTTCCCACTTGTCCTTGTACTTTAGTATTAGTATCTTTGCTATTTACTCTTCAGTAAATATTTATTTATTTATTATTTTTTAAAGATTTTATTTATTTATTTGACAGAGAGAGAGAGACTTTTTCCCCCTTCGCTCATTTGTTCTGTTTCTTAAATTCCACGAGTGAAATCATATGATAACTGCCTTCCTCTGACTCACTTATTTCGCTTAGCATGATACCCTCTACCTCCATCCATGTTGTTGCAAATGAGATATCATTCTTTTTGATGGCTAAGTAATATTCCATTGTGTGAATAACATCTTTATTCATATATGAAAACATAATTTTAAGTTTTCTAGTACCGATTAAAAAGAAATAGGTAAAATTAATTTCAATATCTTATTCAAAATACCATTTTAATACATAGTAACATAATAAATATTAATGAAGTATTTTACATTCTCTTTTTTTAAGATATTTATTTATTTATTTGACAGGGAGAGACACAGCAAGAGCGGGAACACAAGCAGGGGGAGTGGGAGAGGGAGAAGCAGGCTTCCTGCTGAGCAGAGAGCCCGATGCAGGGCTCGATCCCAGGACCCTGGGATCATGACCTGAGCCGAAGGCAGACGCTTAACGACTGAGCCACCCAGGTGCCCCTTACATTCTCTTTTTATATTAAATCTTCAAATGTTCCCTCCCTCAGAGAGACCTTCCCTCCACCCAATCAAAGGAACTCTTGCATCTCCTCATTTTGTGGTTCTGTATTTATTGACACATTTGTCTACATGCCCCCTAAACTGGGCACTGCCTAAGGACAGGGCCCGTATCTATTTCGATCTCTGTGGGCACTTGGTACCCAGCTTCATGCCTGGCACAAAACAAATTCAATAAATATTTACCGAAGAATGGGGCTCCTGGGTGGCTCAGTTGTTAAGCATCTGCCTTCAGCTCAGGTCACGGTTCCATGGTCCTGGGATTGAGCCCCGCATCGGGCTCCCTGCTCAGCGGGGAGTCTGCTCCTCCCTCTCCCACTCCCCTGCTTGTGTTTCCTCTCTCGCTGTTTCTCTCTGTCAATTAAATAAACAAATAAAATCTTAAAAAAATTTTTTTCATATGGTTTTCACATTGTATTTCTATTGGATGGTACTGGTCTACATCTTGGTGTGAGTTGTTTAGGTTTTCTCCTGAGGGCAAAGGGAAGCCTTTAAAGAGTTTTAAGTAAGGGAATAATGTGATCTGATTCAGTTTTTAGAATATCACTTGGCCTCTGCGGAGAAGAGATTGGTGGGGCAGAGGGACTAGAGGGGGGGCAGGAAGTGGTCACAAAAGCACGGGAAACAGGCAGAGGTCTGTGCTAGGACAGTGGTGGAGGAGGTAAAAGGGGGGGGTGGATTCAAGATCTATTTGTAGATAGAGTCTATGGGACTTCCTGAAGGTGGGGTGTGGGGTGAGGGAGGGGTACAGCCAGGCATGGCTCAGGCAACTAGGTGTATGAAGTGGGGCCATTTACTGAGATTGGAAAGACTGGGAGGGGAACAGGGCTTCGTTTGTTTGGCTGCTTTTCGTTTGGTGGATGGCAGAGATTGAGACTTCTGTTTGGGGTGTGCTAAGTTCAAGAGGCACGCATGTCAAGTGGAGGTGTTAACCGGTCAGTATTATGAGCCTGGAGCTCTGGAGAGATCTGTGCTAAAAGTTACAAAGTTAGGAGTCTGCATAGAAGTGAAATTAAACCCATGGAAGCAGATGTCCTCACCAAGGGAGAGAGCTGTGTAAAGCATAAAGGGAAGGGACCCTAGGACCCAGCCCTGAGGAACCCCACCACATCTGTTCCAAGGAGCCAGCCATGGAAGCTGAGCCTTGGGTTTGGAGGGGAGCAGAGAAATGAGGCAGGAGCTACATAGGGGTACTAGTCAAAGGAAGGGTTTTCTTCTTAAGATGAGAGACAAAACTCAATAGGAAATGATCTAATCTTTTAAGCATATAATAAAACAAAACATAGTTTTTCATTACTTGAGTCTCTTTAGAAAACGTTTTTGATTTAATTAAAGCAGACATGTCCCCAGGGCTACCCTCTCTATGGGCTTGTGTCAGCAGCATGGTGATGATGCTTCCCTACAGGGGTCCCACACGGTCCCCGATGACTCTATGGACAGAGGAGGTAAATGGATGACCGTGGGGGACCTCTTTTGCCCGAGGGGTGATGGCTGCTTTTCCAAGGTTTGGGTGGGCAGCCCACCTTGAGGATGGCTGCCTGTCCTGGAAGGCAGGTTGAGGGCATGTGTCATATCTGTCTGGCTTGGTGAAATCTTTCCTTTTAGAGGTCTCGAGGACATTATCTCAAAGCCACACCATTCTTATTATGCCTTTGAATTCGTTGAGAAGAAACCTTGACAGAGGGCGCCTGGATGGCTCAGTCGTTAAGCGTCTGCCTTCGGTTCAGGTCATGATCCCAGGGTCCTGGGATCGAGTCCCACATCGGGCTCCCTGCTCGGCGGAAGTCTGCTTCTCCCTCTCCCACTGCCCCTGCTTGTGTTCCCTCTCTCGCTGTGTCTCTCTCTGTCAAATAAATAAAATCTTAAAAAAAAGAAAAAAGAAACCTTGACAGACACGCTGTTTTAGAGAGGATGAGAAGCGGCCGGTGGGGGTGGGGGTTGGTGGGACTGGGGGAGTGAGGAAGGGCAAATAGACACCAGCCAAACAAAGCATCTGCTTTTATCAAAAGTGCTGTGTTTGACAGACTGAAGCCTGATGAGTCACTGATGCCAGACCCTCTCTGCCTGCCAAGAGACACACTGGCTGTGATACGGTTTTTCTTATTCTTAACTCTATTCAATTTGACCGACTGCTGCCAAGTTAAGATTTGAGCTGTAGCTTTTAGCTTAATGCTGTCACTGGAATTCTGCTGAGCACAGGTTAACTAACCTCTGACTGTGTCAAGTTTTTATCAACTAGCTTAGCCTTGGATTCCTGTATAGACTCACCAGAGTGTAACATGTAGGATATTGAAATGATGCCTTTTTTCACGTGATTAGGGAATCTGCCTGAGGAGGTGGTTTAATTGCCATCCTTTTAACATACATCATGAACACATGAATCAGGCATTGCTGTATTTTCAAATGAGGTAGAAACGGACTCACAGAAGCAGGAATTGGCTGCCGAAGTGAAAGAAGCAGGAGTATTATTTTAAGTACCCAGGCCTTAGACTCTCTGATAGCCAGGGAGGGAAATATGTCCTCATCTGGAGCGTACCCTGGGCCTTAAGAAGAAAGATTCCCAAAGTTGAAGGAAATGCTAAAGCTGATCGCACGGCCCGAGGCTCTGAAAGGGAAACACAGTTGAGGACAACCATAAATAGTGCGCCCAACACAGTTCAAAGGAGGAACAGGTAGGTGACCGTCCAGGTCGTTCTTGGTTTAAGGCTGTGTCTGCAGGACTGTCTAGCTGGGTCCCCATAATGCGTTGTGATGAGCCGGGGCCATTCTGATGAATTCATTCACCGGTACGTTGAACATGGCCTGTGTGCCTGGCTTTGTGCTGGGTGGTAGAGCTTGAAAGGCACACCAGGGGCTGTGTCTGTGTGAGGAGTTCCCAGCCCTAGGGAAAAGGGGCGTCCCTTTTGAACCCTCTGACCTCACCAGCATCTGTTCTTTCCATCTTCTTTGCCTAACTTCCCATCCATGGGGTAGCCCTTCGTACCACTTCCTAGTTCTATAAACAATTCTGCTTTTCTTGACCTCTGGACTTAACATAATTCCAGGTATGCACATCCTTGACTGGGTGGTTGAAGATGGTGCTTTCTAGATAACCATTCCCTCAGGGCCTGCCTGCTCTGTGCCGACACTTGCTCTGGGCTGTCCTGGCCTTGGACCCAGGCCCAGGAAAGCTTGGGCCATGCAACCTATGCAACCAAGGGCTATATCAGAGGGTGGCTCCGGGCTATCAAAGAAACAGAGTGCAGGGTGAGCAGAGAATTGTGAAAAATGCTAAGGGTAACACAAAGGGCTTTCAGAAATTACGGTTGGAACAATAGAACCAGAGAGAGGGGCATGGGAGAGCAACCAAACTGCTGAGCCTCTGTCCAGCTTGCATTTTTTTGTCAAGGAAATGACTTTTCTGACTGGAAAGGGTAGGATCCGGGTAAAGGAAGAGAACTGTCAGCGTGGAGCAGACGAGGCCATGGCAAGAGGCTCTAAGGCCACCAATGAGGTAAAGCCCCGGGGCCGCAGAAGCCGGAGGGAGCTTGAGGCCGAGACCCAGACCATCAACTCGGAGGAATGCAGACACACTACAGGGAAGATGTGGACAGAGGAGTATTTCAATTTTCAAGAAAGGAACTAGAGAGGTGAAATTAACCTGTAAAATGATACAGTTGACCTGATCTCAGGAAATATCTTAAAAAGATTTTTAGGACAATGAGTTTTGCATATTTGGTGGAGGAAACAGCAACTATTAGTATGTTAGCAGGGCTTTGCCAAAAGCAAGTCATACCAGATTAATTTCTTTCCTGGGGTTATTTGTTGGGAGGTTAAAGGAAGGTTGAGAAGGTGTGTAAGCAGATGTCAATCACTGGTCATAGTGTCTGGTGAGGGGCGGGCCAGGTGGTAGTAGGTGAAGCGTGCTGTGGGCTGTGTCCTGATTGACCCACGTCTTGGACCACTCTAGCCAATTTTTAAAAATCGTTTAGACAATGATACTGACACACAGATCACATTGGTGGATGACATGAATCATAGAAGAAAAATATGTCAAAATGACAGAAATGAGATCCAAAAAAGATCTTGGTGTTTGGAAAGAGTAGACCCAATCTAATTGGATAAGACTCGAGTGAGAGGCAAAGACTTACACTAGAGTCCAAAAACAAAGTCAGAGTGTGGGGTTTGGGTTATAGCTGCGTGTGAAAAATATATGCAGGATTTGGATAAGTGCAGCTCAGAATGAGTCAGCAGGGAGTTATGGTTGTTAAAGAAGCGAATGTGATTTTAGGAGCGTTAATTGAAGTTTAATATTCGGACGAAGGGAAGTGGTCACTCTTGGCTGCCCAGATCACAAATCTGGCAAATTGTTTTTAGCTCTAGACAACCGGAAATGGAAGATGCATTCCCCTAGAGCAGTGAGCTTCTGCTGAGGCCACTCCTCTGCTCTGAAGCAGATCTTTTGGTTTAATCATTAAGGAATATCCCTGAGGTTTAATGTACTGGTGAAGAGGAACTTCTCATGTCATATGTTAACCCTGGGAGATTATAAAATATGCACCAACCTTAATCCTGTCAACTCCTAGTGAAGTCGACTTTAACAAATAAGGTCAATAAATATGTTGTGAGATGTGGGAAACTCTCTTCTCATTTATTTTGCAAGGTGATGAAACCAAATATATTTTCCTAGGTGCACATCTAGAAGTGTTATAGTTCTCTGTTTTTAAAGCTACATCCCTTTTAAAATTAGCAAAGACTTGGGACACCTGGGTGGCTCAGTCAATTAAGCATCTGCCTTTGGCTCAGGTCATGATCCCAGGGTCCTGGGATCGAGCCCCACATCAGGCTCCCTGCTCAGCGGGGAGCCCGCTGCTCCCTCTGCCTGCCGCTCCCCCTGCTTGTGCGCACTCTCTCTCTCTCTGACAAATAAATAAAATCTTAAAAAAAAAAAAAAAAGACTATATACATAATATGCCCTGCCTAGAGTAGGAAAGTACCTCTTTCCTACTCTTTGGGACAGTTATGTGATTCCCAGCATCAGTAAGGAACCTGTCCATCTAATCACATACTAGTTTGAGATTTTTCCAAGAGACACCATCTCTCTACTCACCAGGCCAGCCCTGTTTTAAGCATCCATTTCTTCTCATTTTCCCAGAAGCCGATGGACACGGCCCTGTAGTAAACTCTCTGTCCTCTTGGCGCTCTCTCTGATGAACTTCAAACATGGCATTTCAGACATGTCCAGAGAGATTCATTTTCAGCAGGGAGAGCCAGCCCCTCGATGTCACTTTGAAAACATCTGGTGTCGGGCTGGGGAGCCAGGAACAGCCCTGACAGCAGCATTGATCCACAGCCGAAGGGGTTCTGCCTGAGCACCCCCCCACCCCCCAGTTCAGGCACAGGCTTGTGGCTAAATTAGCTCCTTAATGTGGAGGCCCATCAGTTAAAAACATTTCTGTCTTGTTTCCTCTTGTTCCTTCTCTCCTTCCAATGTTACCCTTCCCTTGGTGAACCCAGGGATTTGTGGCAAAGGGAAGGGTTGGGGTCTAGGCCTTCTGCACAGTGGAGAGGAAACATGCGCGCACGCGCACACACACGCACATACATACTTGTTCATTCCTTCATTCAGACCAACACTTAGCAAGCCACTGTGCCCTGGGGATACAGAGGTGAATAAAATAAAATAATAGTCCCTGTTCTCAGCGAGCTCATAGTCTAGTAAAGGAGATGGACAGGAGTACATGTATTGTTTTGAATTATTATTTGTCATAAGGTTTTATAATTTAAAAGGAGGGCTGGGGAGCTATTCTTTGAGTTGTAGGGGGCAGGGGAAAGAGTGGTCAGAGGAGGTGGGAATGAACAGGAAGATGGTGGGGACTCAAAGCCTCTTGGTTGAGGGAATTCTAAACAATTTAGATTTACTGGAATGTAAGGAGCAAGGTGAGGAGTTGAGGCTGGTGAGATGGGCAAGGCTTAGCAGCATGGATATCATCTAATAAAATATAAAATGAGAATGCTAGACTGTTCCACATATTAATTTTACCTAAAAGAACATGATCTAGTAAGAAATATCATCCAGTGGACACAGAATCCTAGGAGATTTAAAGCCTATTGCCAACTCTTCCTTCCTGCAATCCTTCCATCCCCACTTCTTCCCAGCCAAGACCCTGAGATGCTGATGGTACTTTGCGATGGAGAATGGAAGATGAAGGTTCTAGATTCCAAGGCCATATCCACACGCAAGTGGGCTGCAGCCACCAAGTTGCCAGTGGAGGGCAAACTTTGTCCCAGTTGTTGGGTTCACCTTCGCTGATTGTGGGGCAGGCCCTGGTCATGAGTTGGTTAAGAATGGTAAACCAGTAGACCTCGAGGGTGCAGTGATTTCTCCTCCTTGGCCCCACTACTTCGGGTAAATGGAGAGACTTGACCTACTGGTCCCACATATCTCTTTGTCTTGCATTTCTGTTAGTTGTTCTAGGAATGAGTTCATTTGTGATCAGTCAGCACCCACAGAGCAAGAACTCCAATTTAGACATACAAGCCTTTTAGCCCTGACCTTCAGTAAGTTTTAGATAGAAGATTTTTGCACGGTGCTTCATATCCAGGAACTTTGTTCTACTTCCTTATAAGGTCTGCATGGATTCTTTGTGTTCTAATGCAGACAGTGAGCATTTATGAATCATGACAGTTTTGTTCTCCTTTTTCTGGTTCTTATACCTTTTTATTTCTTATTTAACTGTACATGCTAGGACCTCAGGACAAGTGGTGCACAGAAGTAAGAATGGACATCCTTGTCTTGTTTCTGACTGATGGCTTGATTTTAGTAATGATTCTAATACTTTGCCGTTAAAAATGCTTCCTGAGGGCTTTCATAGATAACCTTTGTCAGGTTATGGAAATCCTTCTGTATTTCGTTTGTGAAGAGTTAGCTTTTTCCCTGCTAAGATCCTGGAAGGATGATTTTTTTTTTTTAAGTATTTTTTTCTCCCATTAATTAGATGCCTCAAATAATTTTTCTACTTTAACATGTTAATGTGGTAAGTTGTATCAATAGGTTTTCACTATTAAACTGATCCTATATTCCGGGAATGAACCTAGTTTGATTATGGTGTAGATTTATACATTATTAGAATTAGTTTCTTAATATTTTATTGAGGGTTTTTTAAAAAATACCTATTCATGTGCGAGATTACCCTATACTTTCCTTTTATTGACCTTATCTGCTTTGGGGATCAAAGTTAAAATATCCTCTTTTCCAGTCTCTTGAAGCTTTTATATCATTTTCTTTTTTTTTTAAGATTTTATTTATTTATTTATTTATTCATGAGAGAGAGAGAGAAGCAGAGGCAGAGAGAGAAGCAGGCTCCCCAAGGAGCAGGGAGCCCAAAGCGGGGCTCAATCCCAGGACCCCAGGATCATGACCTGAGCCGAAGGCAGACAGCCAACCATCTGAGCCACCCAGGTGCCCAATTTATATCATTTTCAAGTAACAATTCCAACATTTGGCAGAACTTGCTAGATAATAATACCATGGAGGCCTGTGGGAAGATGTTGAACTACTCATTCAGTTTTTTTCTTTTTTTTTAAAAAGATTTTTATTTATTTATTGAGAGAGAGAATGGTAGAGAGAGAGCATGAGAGGGAAGAAGGTCAGAGGGAGAAGCAGCCTCCCCACTGAGCAGGGAGCCCGGTACGGGACTCAATCCCGGGACTCCAGGATCATGACCTGAGCCGAAGGCAGTCGCTTAACCAACTGAGCCACCCAGGTGCCCTTCATTCAGTTTTTCAAATGGTTATAGGGCTATTCGGGTTTGTTTCTTTTTGAGTCTCTTTTAGTATTTTTCTAGGAATTTGCTCATTTATTTTAAGTTTTAAAATTTATTGGCATAAAGGTGTTCATAGGATTCTCTTCCTGTGCTCTCTTGCATCTATGGCAATGCCCTCTTGTCATTCCTATATTGTTTTGTGCTTTCTCTCTCTTCTCCCCAGATGACATCTGTCAGAGGTTCGTTCTATTAGGCTTTCCAAAGAACAAGGCTTTATTTATTGTTCCCCTGTTGTATCAATTGTTTTATATTTAATTTCTCTGCATTATCTCTGTTCTATTTTACGTTTATTCTTTTAATTTAAGCTGGACATTTAATTTCAGTCTTTTATTAACCCTAAAAATATTATGGTTGTACATTTACTTCAAAATACCACTTTTATTGTATCCTATATGTGCTATATTCTACCTTCTGAAAATCTGCTTTGTGAGTGTAACCTAGTTAACGGTTACTGTGTTCAGTGATATGCAGTGTTTAGGCTTATAGTTTCCTCTTATTCTGTATGTCTGTACATTTTTTTAAACTATGTTTTTTTTTAATTGCCTTATTTTGTATTTTTAAAAATACTCTACTTTTCATTTAGTGGTTACTTTTTAATACAATTACTTTATAAAACATAAAGTAAAACAATACCTTTGGTGTCCCATTAGTTTGTCTTTTAAAAAAAATTGTGGTAAAATACACATAATATAAAATTTACCATCTTAGCCATTTTTAAGTGCACAGTTAATGAGTGATGAGTTAATGAATGATATTAAGTCCATTCACACTGTTGTGCAGCCAGCCTCCCCAACTCTTTTTATCTTGCAAAACGAACTCCGTACCCATGGAACAACTCCCTGTCTCCTCCCCACACCCCAGCCCCTGGCAACCACTATTCTTCTTTCCGTCTCTGAATTTGACTACTCTAGGCACCTCATGTAATTAAAATTGTCCAGGGGCACCTGGGTGGCTCTGTCAGTTAAGCATCTGACTCTTGATTTCGGCTCAGGTCAGGATCTCAGGGTCGTGAGATAGAGCCCTGCATCCGGTTTTGTGCTCATTGTGGAGTCTACTTGCCCTTCTCCCTCTATTCTTCCCCCTACTTGTGTGTGCGTGCTCTCTCTCTCTAAAATAAATAAATAGAATCTAAATAAATAAATAGAATTGTACACTGTTTGTCCTTTTGTGGCTGGTTTACTTCACTTAGCACAAAGTCCCCTGTTGTAGCCTGTGTCAGGGTTTCCTTCCTTTTTTGAGGCCAAGTGATATTCCAGTGTATATGTATACCACATTTTGTTTATCCATTCTTCTATCAGTGGATGCTGATTAGGCTGCTTCCACATTTTGGCTTCTGTGAAGAATGCTGCTAAGAACACACGTGCACAAATATCTCTTCGAAATCCTGCTTTCAGTTTTTTTGGGTATCTACTCAGAAGTGGAATTGGTGGATGATATGGTAGTTCCATTTTGAATTTTGTGAGGAACCGCCATACTGTTTCTCCTAGCAGCTGTACCGCTTACGTTCCCGCCAACAGTGCATAAGGGTTCCGATTTCTCCATCTCTTTGCCAGCGCTTGGTTTTTTTTTTTTTTTAACTCCACAAATGACTCATTTGTCTTGTTCTGTACCATCTGTGCTGGTTCGTAGTCACCTACATGTTTACCAGTTACTGTGTGCATCATTCACTCTTAGATCTTAAGCTATTCTTCTGGTATCCTTTTCATTCTTCCCAAATGGTGTCTTTATTTATCTAAAATTGTCTTTATTCACCCTTGTTCTTGGTAGTTTCGCTGGGCAGGAAATTTTGAGCTCCTCACTTTCTTTCCCTTCTGGCTGATGAAGACCCGCTGCCGACCTAATCCTCATTGCTCAGAGGGCAACCTTCCTTTGCTCTTTGGCTGCTTTTATCATCTTCTCTCTGGTTTCGAGGCTCTGTAGTTTCCCTGCAGTGTGTCTAGGTGAGAATGTATTTTTGTTGATACTGCATAGGATGCATTGGGATGCCTGAATCTGAGAATGGGCATCTTTCGTTTATTTTGAAGATTTCCCATCATTATTTCTTTGACGATTGCTTTTTCTCTCTCTCGATTCTCTTCTTCTGGAGTTCTGGTTAAATGTAATTAGGCCTTCTCATTCTACCTTCTACATCGCTTTTATATTTCCCATCACCTTTCCTCTCTGTGCTGTGTTTTGTATAGTGTCTTTTTATATTTGTTTATAGTTTCTTCATAGATTTGTCATATTTTCTTAGGTCATGTTTAACCTGTTATGTAGCAGATTATATATTTTAATCAGTTTTTAAAATTTTTGTAATTGCCTGTTTATTCTGAGATCACTCTTTGATTCCGTCTTTTTTTTAAAATCATACATTGTTATTTTATAGCCTGTATCTGATATTCCAGTATCTGAAGTCTTTGAGGATCTCAGTCTATTGTTCTTTCTGCTGACTTCAGTGGTTGGGGCTTGCTTCCTTGTGTATGTGGTTATTTCTGAAAGGAAATTTATGTTTGACCACATTTGTGGATATCCTGAGTGGCATTCGGTTGACAAAGTTTTCCCCCCAGAAAGTATTTACTTTTTCCTCTCTAGTGGCACCACCAACACAGAAACTTTAATTTCTCAGTTTGGGATTCTCTGTCAAAGCACGTAGTATACATTTGAATCCCAGCCAACATGAAGGCAGATCTGCAGTTACAAGTTCTTAGGGGAGACTCTTCTTACTGTCATTTTTTTCCCATCAGAATTTGTGGTGGAGACAGTAGGTTTCCTTCCTGGTTCCCCTTGCTAGAGAGCAAGTTACCTTCTTAATTTTTATGTATGTATTTATTTTTGCACATTCTTTCTGTAGGGGTGGTTTAGTCCCATTCTGATGGCTTCGTGGTTAGCTGCTGACTTCTGTGGACCCAGGGCTTACCCTCCCTGCTTTGCTTTTTACCCTCTTGTTGTTCATGTTTTGTGTTCTTGATGTGTTCTCTGTTTCTGTATCTGTTTTTTATATGTCTATGTTTCTTGAGGACTTATCTTTCTAGTGACTTCTGCAATGCACTTGAAAATATATTTGTAATCTATCATTTAGTTTTCAGAGTATCTGGTCTCCCGTATTAAGCAAATCAGAGTCCCAGAATAGAAATTTCTAATTTTCTGAGGCTTTTTTTGGACTATATACAAAGGTGGTTTTTTTGTGGTTTAAATTTTCATTTGTCCATTCTTGCCCTTGTTTATTAATTGGCTGCTATGTGACAAATACAGTTTTAAGAGCTTAGTATACATTGGTGAGCAAGACAGAAGTAGCCCCTACCCTCGTGGAGGGTACAGTCCCATGGAAAAGACATAAACAAGCACTGGTTGCTCACAGTGGTGGTGGGGCTGATGGAGAAGACCAAAGGGTTACGGAAAACAGGTATTCTCGGCTGGTATCTACACAGCTATCTTGTTTTGTTCTCTGTTTCCTTCCTGAGTTGACTATTTTTGTCCCTGTGAGGGGATCCCTTAAATATTTGTTATATTTCCTCATACTTTATGGGAAAGATTTACATGTTCATAATTTGGAAGATGTGAACAACCCTTCTGAAAGTAACTTACCAGTTGAAAAGGAAGGGAGTTTATCTGAGACATTCAGTAGCTGAATGGCAGCAATCATATGTGCGCTGCTAACCATGGAAAAAGGGTGGTAATGGGGCAAAGTCTTATAGATAATTCAGATCCCGGTATAGTCTTAAAAGTTTGTGTAGTACAGTGCTTGAAGCAAAGGTTTTTGCTAGTTCATTCTTAATGAGCATATTGAGATGTGCTAGGCATCATCTACTTAGTTCCCTTAGAAAGAATTCAGCAAGTGCTCTCTCTCTTCCCTTTCCCCCACCAAAGCCAGTCATTTACCACCATCTGTCTTTTCTCACTTAGAACAGTCTCCTAAATCTGTACACCATCCCTGCTCCCTCTGTCAGTATAGCCCAAGCCTCACCCTGTCACCTAGACCTCTCTAGCATCCTCTCCTTTTGTCTTCCTGACTCTGTCTTGCCCCCCATGAATTTGTTTTCCACACCAGTGCAGAGGGATTTTTCTAAAACACAAATCTCTGGTTCTTCTGCAGCTTAAGATTTTTCAACAAATCCCATTGCTTTCCTAAGTCTAGACATGTTTACATGGCATCCAAGCCCCTTATGCTTGGCTCTGCCTCTCTTCACCCTGATCTCCCAAATCCCCACCACTCCTGAGCCTCCTCCAACCCTATGCTTCCATTACTTGTTCTTTTATTCATGAATTCAGCAAATGGTTACTGGGCAACTGCTGTGTGAAGAGCACAGGGGATACCAAGGTGAATAAAGCAGAGAAAGCCTCAGTCTTGCAGGATTATATTCCAGAAAAAAAGACCATGAGCAAATAAACGTTTCATATAATATCAGATAATATGGGAAAAAATAAAGCCAGATAAGGCCAGAGAGGGTAGTGGTGGTGCTTATTTAGATAAGTGTTTAAGGAAAGCTTCTCTGAGGAGGTGTTGTTTGAGCAGAGACCTGAATGTTGTGAGGGAGTGAGCCCTTGAGAACCACAGGGAGAACGTTCTAGGCAAAGGAACAGAAGTAAATGCCAAGCCACAGAGGCAGCGACTGGCTTGGCATGTTTGAGCACCAGAAAGAAAAGTCAGTAGGCCTTGGATGGAATGAGTGTATTAGTATGCTTTTGCTGAGTAACAAATTGCCAGAAACGTGGTGCCTTAACACCTGTTTATTACCTCACAGTTTCTGTAGGACAGAAGTCCCACAAAGCTCAGCTGGGTTCTTGGTTACGGGTCTCAAACTCAAGATGTCAGCAGCTGGGCTCCCATCTGAGCCTCTGGGGAAGAAGCTGCTTCCACAGTCATTCGGGTTGTTGGCGGATTTCGGTTCCTTGTGGTTGTAGGACTGAGATCTGTTTCCTGGAAATCTGCTGGGGGCAGCTCCCACATAGAGGCCGCCTGAAGTTCCGTGCCATGGGCCTTCTCACAGGCCGTGTTGTAACGTCACACCACCAACAGGCTCCTTCATGTCCAGGCCCCCCTCACTCTGCACGTGAGGTGAGGTTGGAGAGCTGGCGGGGACCATGCCAACCAGGGCCTCGGAGGCTCTGTTGAGGACTCCAGGGTTTTGTTCTGATCGGATGGAAGTTATTAGAGGATTTTGATTTGGGGAAGGATCATGCTGGCTGCTGTGGAGACGGTGGAGCTGGGAACGTGTTGCAGGCGTCCTGGCGAGATGTTGGTGGCCTGGGCTAGAGTGGAATTACTCCTGAATGCTGTGGTTTCCCAAGTGCACCACAGTGTCCCATGTCCCCATGTGTTTGCACATGCCTCTCCCATTGCCTGGACATTTCTCATTACCACCTCCCTCTCAGTTTCTTCACCCAGTGAGTCCCTACCCAGCCCTCAAACCTTAGCTCAAAGGTTGCCTGAAAGGCCCCTCCATGGTATTTCCTTCCCACTGACACCAACTTGAGTTGTGATGGGTCTGTTGATCAGTCTTCCCCACTGGCCTGCAGCTTCTCCGGGAGCAGAGCCTTTGTCCCTGATTCCTCTGCTTCCATTGTCTAGCCTACAGCATAGCATGTTGGAGATGCCAGATGATGTTTGTGGGATGAATGCAAGAACTATGGAGATACTGGGAATGAAGTAGACTCGCCACTACTCTTGGGTTGCTTACCTTGTTGAGGCGAGACCTTATATAAATAAATATACAATAGAATAAACCAGAATGCAAATACCATGCCATGTGCACAAAGGCGGGGTGCCCACTCTGTGGATTACTGGCGTGCATGGAGTTTAAGGGGAACCTTTATTCTACTCAGTCTGGAACAGTTGGATCTAGTTTCTCACATCCCTCTATTGCATGAAAGAATCCTCTTACTACAAATGATTCCTCTTTGTTATATCCAGAAGGACATTTGTTTGGCAACACTGTTAGCCATTAATTTATTCCATAATATTTCAAGAAGTCAAAACACTCATTCATTTAAAACATTCTATAATTTAAGACAGACATAGGGTAATTCATTCCTCATCTGTATTCCAAGCGTTCAGAAAAGATCTGGTAGTGAAGTTTGGCTTGTATATTCAAGAGGGAGAACCTCTTAACTCAAAATAGCAAATGTGTAGATCAAGTGTCCTTTTAAGAGGGAGGCACTATTAACCTGGTTACTGATGAGAAACCAACTAAAATAGTAAATACATCATTTCTGTGACTTCCAACTACACATCCCTCAGAATGAACCTAAGGAAGCGGGACCCTGGAAAGACTGATTTAACCGGAGTAAACACAGTGATGTTATTTAAAACGTAATAAACATAAGAACAAAATAACAGGAGGGTCCAGTTTCATTCTGCCACTCTCCTGCAGTCTGTGGACCATGCGCTGTAGGGCAGCATGCCTGACAGAGGGGCCGTGGGTGTCTGCCAACCTCACCAGTTGTAAAGGGAGGTACACAAAACATCATGGATTCACAAGGGTAGGGATTCATAATTTGCATAAGCAAAAAAAATTGTTTTTAACTTTTATATTGCCAAGTTCCTCTGTTTGTTTTCTAGTGATCTTTGCTGGAGAATATAAATCTGTGGCTTAAGGAGTGTTTGGTGCACAGACTTGTATGAATAATTGGATATTCTCTTTCAAATTAGAGGCTAGAGCTACAGGGCCAACTGCTATGTTTTCTAGCTCACATCTTTTGGCCAGCTGGAATGAAGTGGGGGCTGAGAAAGGCGACACAGCACTTCTGCATTTAAACATAATTTTTTTTAAAAAATTGAAAAAAATAAAAATAGGAGCTAGCTCTTAAAAATAAACATAATTTAGTTCAGGGCAATGATTTTTAAAGTTTCTGGACTTGTAACACACTCTTGGTTTTATTAGACACTCTCCTGTATTCCTTCCTTGCCTGTCTAAAAAAAGGATGAGGAGAACGTGAGGATCCTCTAGGGCACCCCTGGGAGCCCTGAGTTGGAATTTTAGGACATTTGGATTCCCCTCTGCTCTTGTGGCAGAATGAACAAGGCTCCCCTAGCAGAGTTCATCTGGGGGGCAGGGTCGAAAGGGGACTTCAGGTTTATCTCTCACCAGAGCCTTCCAGTTTCCTTCTCTTCTGCTCAGAGAAGTGTGTGGTAGAGGATCAAAGAGGAATACAGGAGGGGCGCCTGGGTGGCGCAGTCGGTTAGGCATCCGACTCTTGATCTCAGCTCAGGTCTTGATCTCAGGGTCATGAGTTCAAGCCTTGTGTTGGCCTCACGCTGGGTGTGGAGCCTACTTTAAAAACAAAAAAAAAAAAAAAAAGAAGAAGAAGAGGAATACAGGAGGTTCATCTAAGGTGGGGGGCATTTTGGAGAAGACCCCAGGCTCTTTGGTGCTGGGCTCTCTGGATGGGAGAGCACGGGCTGCCCTCCTCTAGGAGATCTTGTCTCTGCGTGGGGACTGTGCTAACCAGCGCTGCCTCAGGAGCCACCAGGCCCAGAGCCTGGCCTGGTCCCTGTTGGTTATCCCACCTCTTCCCAAGAGAGCTTGAAGGCTCTGTTCTGAGAGAACTAGCCCAGAGAGTTTTTAGGTACATCTCTAGAGAAAGGAAGAAAGGAACGTTTCAGCTTTCAGAGGTGAAAGGAGAAGGATTTTAGAGCTAAATCTGGTGAGCAGAGCAGATCCCGAACAAAATTCTAAAAAGAATTTACTAAAAGAATGACATTCGAGCACCTAAAAAAGGAGAATTAAAATGACAAACCATGACCCTATGGTCTTGGTATTTGGCAAATGTTTTCCCAAAAATGAATGAAATGAAGCTCAAGGAAAATATTTGACAGTGTGTTAGCTGCCAGTGAAAAAGTTCAAGCTTTCAAGTGAAAATTGGAAGTTTGAAAAATATGTAGCCTCCACCATGCGCTTGACACTTCCCGATGCTTAGTGACTTCTGATGAGATCAGCAACGACACTGACAAATGTGATTCTTTTTTTATATTATGATGAAATGTGTCAAAATTTAGAATATCTGCATTACTCTGTGAACCAGTATTTTCCCGGACAGTGGATACAGAATCACACATGGATAAAAGGTCCAATCAGAGTGCAGGAGAGAGATGCTGAAGAGTAAGAAGCGTGGTTCAAGATGCTGCATTACAACTAGCCTTTAAGAAATTATCACTTGTTTAGTTTTGGTGTGGTATCAAAGAAGAATAGCCATAATTACCTGAAGAGTCTAACGAAATACCCCACCCTTTTCCAGTTTCATATCTATGTGAGGATGGACTTTTTTCTAAACCAAGACATAACATACTGAATGCAGAAGTAGATATGAGAGGGACGCCTGGGTGGCTCAGTCGGTTAAGCATCTGCCTTCAGCTCAGGTCATGATCTCGGGGTCCTGGGATGGAGCCCTGCATTGAGGGGAGGGGCCGTGTCCCTGCTCAGCAGGGAGCCTTGCGTCTCCTTCTGCCTCTCCCCTCTGGTCATGCACGTGCACTCTCTCAGATAAATAAATAAAATCTTTAAAAAGAAAGAAGTAGATATGAGAATTCAGCTGTACTTCTAAGCCAGATGTGAAAAAGATTTGCAAAAATGTGAGTGTCACTCTTTTCACTAAATTTTTATTAAGAAAAAATAACTATTCGTAATAAAATTGTTTTATATAAAATATAATGGGTTCCTTTTTAAAACACTAATAAATATTTTGAAAATTTCCGTTTAATTTCTAATATCAGTGATCAGTAGATATAACCCACATGAACAAAAGCTCTTTGGGGTCCTTAGTAATTTAGAGCATAAAGAGATCCTGAGACCAAAAAACATTTGGGAACCACTGATTTCAGCCCCCCATACCCATCCTGTTTATCCATGCATTAATACATGGATTATGAATGTATATAATGTGCATTTTTAAATGTGCCTAAAAATTTTGAAGATGAGAACAGCCTTTCAGTGGTTGTAACATCTTCCTGCCTTCCCAGGGCCAGACCCTGGGGCCAGATGATTAGCCTAAGACTGGATGGCTATACGCCTGAAATGTTAATTCAGTAGAAAACCAGGGGTTCAAGAACTTAAAAGGGAGCACAGCCAAAGTGCTGCCAACCAAGTTTTTCATCACTAGCCGGTGGTTCCACGGATGCAAAGCCTGATGACATCGACACGGTGTCCAGAGCGTGTGGCAGAAGTGGTGACCAGGCACAGGACAGATTCCAGTGCTTTGGGAAAAGATGCCTGATAAACGAACTTGAAGGCAGAGAGTTGTAAGGCTTTGAAAGACTGGTTTACACCCCTCTTTGATGGGAATGCGCCCAGGGACGGTGAGCTTACGCTGTTCTCAGATCCTTTGTCCCTGTGAGGGTCTCATTCCAGAACCTCATCCACTGACATGGAGAGGAGCATCTTGGATGACAGCCTACCCCCGTGCAGGTGCCCCCGTGTACCGCCCTAAATTGACCGTCACACCAAGCCAAGCATGGACTTTGGGGGTTGTATCCATTTCCACAAGACGGTGGTATCCCTGAGCCGTGGGGTTGGGACTCCTTGTGCTCCGGCAGTGACCCTCCCTTATCCCAGGGAGAAGTGCTGCCATCTCTGGGGGTCGAGCCCACCCTTGCAAAGGAAGCGGCCCATTGGGGGGACTTGTGAGACACCCGTTCTTTCTGTAGATACACTAAGACCCTCTCCATGGAGAAGACTATTCTTACAGGCTTTAGAGCCATTCTGTCCTCTCAAAATGATGCCATCTCTGCAGGGATGTGTTGAGTTTTTGAAGTTTAAGTCTCTCAAGGCAGCTCGCTGTCTTTTCACATCCTCTGTTGAGGGGGCACCTCGCTATAACTCTGCAAGCACTGAAAATGGCCGCTCTCACATCTCCCACTCCTCTCCTTTGCCCTAGTCGATTCTCTTCGTTTCTGTAGGGAGTCAGCCTCCTTAGGGCCACCTGCTGCTGTTTAGTTTTAATTGTCTGGTTAATCCCAACGTCATATTATGACAGACATGAGCAGACATTAGATGGGGGAGAGAACAGTACTGGGGCACCAAAGGAAATGAGGATGAACTGCTCTGCTTGACACCAGGGGTGGGGGTTAATCAAGGCAGTGATTTTTAAACAAAGAGGAGGACGTGGTCTAGGAGGAGAGCTAGGTTTACAGACTCCATCTTTTGCCCCCGCGACTGGGTGACCTTGGGCAGCCGCCGGGCCTGCGTGAGCCTCCATCTTCTTCTGTCAAAGAGGGCATAACACAGCTGTCTGGTCCAGAGGACCCCTCATCTGGGCATCCAGTCCTGCTTGACACCCACCTCTATCCTCCTTGCTGTTCTGTGCTTCAGATTTTTAGGCTAATTTTTTTTGCTCAAGTGCATCTAGAATTAGCACATGAACTAGTCTAACATTTGGAGCCTGACTCTGATGAGAAAGCAGGTGGAGCTTCTAGACGGATTATGGTGGTGTCCTACCCCCTACCCCTGCCCCCAGCAGGGATCTGTATCTGTTCTAACTTCCTTATCTGTCTGCCGTGAGGATTGCCTGGGAGGTGGGCCCGTCTTCATAATTTGAATGAAGAGCGTGAACATGACGTTGGATACGTTTTACTCAGCACAAGAATGCGTTGTTCCCAATTGTTCTCATACTTATGTTTTCTCTTTCCAGGGATCAGCATCTTCTGGACCCAACTCTGGAATATGTGAAGGTAGGAAACCAGGATTTAAGGTGGAACTAGGACCCTGTGTAATAGATTTCCCATTTTTAACAGTGTTGCCAAATAATGCTGCAGTCTGGCTTGTGTAGGAAGCTGCTCAGATTGGAACAACCAGGGGGTAATTTGACTCTCTTAGGCCTTCAGTTACTTTTGTAGGGGTCTTATGTCATCCTATTAGAGGTCTACAGTCTTTTTCCTCCTATCTGAAACCCTTGGGGTTAGATGGGTTTTAAAATTCAGAATTGTTTTTGGAAGGTAATATGGTACACATATATAACATCCTCAAAGGGGTCTAGCTAGGGCCAGCACTCCAGACCCAAACTCATTATTTTAGCAGTGAGATGTAAGAATATTCACACAAAGTGGGATAAACAGACTGCATATGATTTTATGTAGCTCAGCTCACGCTTTGCCACCAAAAGAGGTGAGGTTTGTTTTGCTGCCAAATGACTTAAAATTTTTCAGTTTTCAGAGTGTTTTGGCTTTTGGGGATAGTAGATAATGAACTGTGAGCCTGCGTTTATCTTCCGTGGAGGACTGCAGGCTCCCTGAGGTTTTCTGAGTCAGCCTTCCGTTCCGACAGCCACTATCCTGTGTAGTAGCTCATCTAGGACCAGGAACTGTGGTCATATGCTGCTTTCCAGTGGGGCTGACATTCAGTGCTTCTAAATAGTCAATACTCTGAAACAATAATGTCCTTCTGAGCAGAAAGAAAAGATGCTTTTCACCACCACCACCCCTATTTTTGGGGGGTGTATATGTTTGCTTTATTTTATTTTTGAGAACTGAAATCTGGTACCTACTACAGAAGAGAGAACTCTGATTTGTCACACTGTGTTTCTTGGATTTATGACAACATACATCCTTAACTTTTAGGAGAAATCATGGCATGTGTTAAATTTGAAGGTGCTTGTGTCCCAGGAGCCACATTCCATCCTCTTTATTCTAAGGGCAGTGTCGCAGTTTGGGGATATTTAGGCCTGTTGTTTTTTCATGTTTTTTTTTTCTCTCTTTAGACCAGAGGATGGATGATAGAGGAGAAACCTACAGTAGAATCACTGAGTGGCTTGAAGTTGTCGTAGTAAACCTTGTTGGACGGAAGTGGGTATTAGTCGTAGTAAAGCTTGTTGGACGGAAGTGGGTAGTAGTCGTAAAGCTTGTTGGACGGCAGTGGGTAGTAGTCGTCGTAAAGCTTGTTGGACGGCAGTGGGTAGTAGTCGTCGTAAAGCTTGTTGGACGGCAGTGGGTAGTAGTCGTCGTAAAGCTTGTTGGACGGCAGTGGGTAGTAGTCGTCGTAAAGCTTGTTGGACAGCAGTGGGTAGTAGTCGTCGTAAAGCTTGTTGGATGGAAGTGGGTAGTAGTCGTAAAGCTTGTTGGACGGCAGTGGGTAGTAGTCGTCGTAAAGCTTGTTGGATGGAAGTGGGTATTCTTTTTGCCGCCCTCTCATTCCCAGTCTATGTCTGAGCTGTAGTTATCACTGCAGCAAATGTACAGTCCTAAGCCAGCATGGCTGTCATGTCAGAATCACAAGAGAGCTTTATAAATGATGTCTAGGTGCCTCTGGATGCATCTTTTTATGCAGGTTGTACACTGCAAAGCCTTAGGGGGGTGCTATTCACGAAGACTATGATTTGACTTGAGCACGACATAAAAAAATGTGCCCTAGCATCAGGCAGTGTGTAAATCACAGCAGCCCTTTAAAAGCCACCCATGCCATGTTTCCAAAAGTGGCTGTCCCCCGCGGCGGGCTCGCTGCTGGCTCCCGCACTCCAGAAACCTGGTTTTCCTTTCTCACTGTCCAAGCCTTTAAGATAATCCGGTGATGAATTATAAAGCTAAGCATAGATTCTGGAATGATCTGTTTTAGTATTCTTTAAGCTGTTGTGTCGCATTCATGAATGTCGGTCATTCTAAGTTGAGTTGTGTTGGGTAAGAAAAGATACTGGGGTTCTCAGTGGTGTCTGTCTTGCTCGGCAGTTTTTGCCTTCCCCAGCAGTGAGAGGTGATGGGACCGTCCTTGGTGGCTCCAGGGTACTTCTTTCCAAGGACCTGTTGAGGTGTTCTGAAGGTCACTCTTTGCTCCCAGCCTTGTCTCAGTCTAGTTAGGGCTTTATAAATGAACTCTCTGTGCTCCTCTTGGATGCATATACGCATGCATATATATATATATATATATATTTAATTTTATCCTCATTTTGCCCCTGGTTTGGAGGGATGGTTTGGGGATTTCTTGGGCGAATGTGGGGTATTTTCATTTGCTTCTATGGTCACTGAAGCTCTGAAAGCACGTTCATGGAAGCCTTTGACCTCAAGGTCTAAATGGACCCATGTGTCATGCTTCTTGGGCCAGTGCAGGCTCATCCTAGCCTTTCTCAGACTTGGCCACCCTCTCGAGCCTGGCTGACAAGTCCATGTCATGAAGGCCTTGTAAATCGGTGCCAGCTGGTGCCTAGTGATTTGGAGGGTGACAGAAAATAAGGGAGGTGAGATAGTTATAGATAAACTGGGATGCAGTTTGGTGCCCCCTGACTTTGAGCTGTTACTTCCCTCCAAGCCCTTGGTGCACTTAATGCCTCTTGGGCATGTAGAAAAGTAGAGATTCTTTGTAAAATTCATTACATCACGTAGGGTCCCCTTCTGGTATAGTCAGATTATCAGCCTAAAAAACCAAGATGCAAAGGAGCACATTTTTAGGGACCTCATAATGGGGGTAGTCTGATCTCTGATGGAGAGCTCTGGGTCTCTGTCTTGAAGTGCCTTCTCCTTCCCATGGGAGACTTTCTAACCATCCTCGCTTGGTTTTCCCAGTGTCAGGGAGGGAGGGAGAGAGGGAGAGATCGATCTGTCTGTCTGTCTGTCTGTCTATCTATCTATCTATCTATCTATCTATCTATCTATCTATCTGGGACTGGCTTCGCTTCCGTGGGCCTGGGGGAACTGAGGCACTGGGGGTGGGAGGCGCTGGGGCTGTACTATGGTGGCCGAGAGAGCTGGGTAGAGAATGAATCCAAAATTCACTTCTGTCCAGTTTGGATTCTGTGCCCTCCTAACACCGGGTGCAGTTTGTAAGGAAACGCATTAATCCCGCGTGAAAGGGGACAAGTACGGTCAGCGGTTGCTAGGCTACCAGGAGCTCCTCTGCGCGCGGGGTGGGGGGGGGTGTAGTAGTGGAGGGAAATGTGCGCGGGGGGGGGGGGGGGGGGGGGGGGCTGACGGAAGTCCTTTCCCTTTCCGCTGGAGCCTCCCCACAGCACCTAGACCCTACTCGCTGAATTCCATGTTTGGATGTGATAAGAAAGTTAGAGCAGCTCCAAACCGGCCAGAGGATGTTGGAATCTCATTCACCACTGTGTCTCTTTAATTCTGACTGTTAGGGGAGTTTTGTTTTTTCTTTTTCTACTTTTGCCTTATTTTTCGAGCCCTCACTTCTCCCTACTCCCCACCCCACCACAGTAGCTCAAAACATGATCATCTTGAAATTCTGATTTTAACTGTTCTGTGTAATCATGAGGTCCTTTTCTGTAATGAAATACCATTGATTGTCTTTTTCACTGCACCCGAAAGAAACCACTTCTTCCAGGTTGGAAAGCGGAAACGTCCACAGCGGCTCCACCTTCCTTTAATCATTTGTGACTTTGCTTAGTGGTGTACAGCGCTGGAATTTTCCTCTGTGTACCTAGCATACCTTACTGGAGATAAAAACTTTTTTTTTTTTTAACAGAGGAAATAGTTTTTGGAGGAGATAGCCCTAGGCAAAATTGTGAGGAAGGCTTTATTTTCTGGGCTCTTTTACTTGCTCGCTGCCCCATTCGGTTCTTGCCATATTTTTACCCCCATTACAATGTATTTACTCAGTGTTGTTTCTTAGACCTATGTGAGGTAACTGCTTAGAACATTTGATAAAATAATTGTACTAAAATGTGAATGGGTGATAATAGCTCAGTGTGTTAACCTTTCCAGATGGCATTCCAGTAGCACACTCCAAGTTACACAGCCCTGAAGAACCCTCAGGGAGGGGAGCCCAGCCCACTCTCTGTGACTGTGGACTTACCACCTTCTTTCTGTGGGTCCCATCTTCTCACAATTAGAACATCAGGGGATGGGTCAGTGTCCTTTGAACATTTTTAGTATTCTCTATACCTGTGATAGGCTGGAGGGGAAAGTTTTTTTAGCAGGCGGGAAGGGGTTCTTAATCTATCAGTCTTGATCATCTGTCGCTATGAGCAGAAGTGACATATTGGTTGGAACATGTGTCTCAGACATTAAGACCAAGGATGTGAGAGCTGATAACTGCCCGTCCATCATATTACCTCAAAAAACTGGGCATGTACCTCAACACTCCTACATGTGCTCTTACCATCCATTATGCTTTCACTTTTGTAACCCCTTCTTGAACCTATGAAACCTACTTTCATTTTCACTCATTATCATTCTTTTCACTCTTTTCCTGGGGCTACTTTTTTAAGTTTCCAGACTTGCCCCCCCATACACTAAATTTTATAAACTTATATTATTTCTCGTCCTTTCCCCCTTTAGACCTATCTTCCTTGTAGACTGAAGATTATTTCTAGCTTCTTCACATACGAGCCTTACAGTCATTTTAATAAAGCATCTCTTTCTGGGAATGGTTTAAAAATATATTTTTTTAGGGGAGGTGGTGATTGGGGCAGAGCTGGGTAATTTTTCTTTTAAAAGAAGTGTTTATTATAGATTTTGCATTTTTAAATGCCCTTAAAGAAAGATAAATTGGAAAATAAAGACAAGTAGAAAAGGAAATCGGGATGACTGTTTTTCAAATTAGCCAAGATGTAGGCAAGCCCCTTTCCACGGCCAGGCTGTAAACAGCACCATGCCCGCCTGTGGACAAAGGCCTGCTCTCCAGGCGACCGCAGTTAGCAAGTGTCAAGACGGAATGCAGCCTTTTGTGTCTGGCTAGCCTCCTAGTGAACAAATATCCTTTCTTTTATAGGCAGCCTGGGTGGATTCTTGCTAGAACCACTTGTGAGCTTTTATGAAATGATTTGCAGTTTCTGAGCTCCTTCGCAGGCTGGGAAAGGAACAGGACTGAGGCATTATCCTGAGTGGGGACCTGCACCTCCTTCCCCCACCTCCCTCGCCTCAGCCCCCTCCCCCCCACCCCCATTGCGCAGGAGCAGCTCCGGAGCCCAAGTGCCTTGGCAATCAGTCCTTTATGGGGTTAATGCACTGAAATGCTCTTTCTGAGAGGGCCTTGCAGATATGACAGGCTGCCCCAGGCTCAGATCTCAGCAAGGCCTCTTCCTGCGGCCAGGCTGGGGCTACATTAGGTCACCCAGCAGATTAAAAGAGGAGTAATTATGCGAATTCCAGCGCCAAGAATAAGCGGGCCTGCCATTGGGGAGCTCCTGGGAGAGGGGCCTGGGAGGCTGCAGCTCTGCTTTGTGCTCAAGATGGCTGCAGCCATGGCCACGGTTAAATAGCTGCCTTTGACGAACGTCTTTTCTTCCAGCAGGGGAAACAGGCCAGTCTGCTCTGAATTAGCCAGCTAACAAAGTCATGAAAGGGACTTACAAAAACAATGGCACGCTGTACATTCCGTGCGATTTTAGCAAGTTATATGAACCAAATAACGGCCCGATTGGCTGGCTCTGCAGGTTTTTGCCTGAGTGTGCACATCCGCAGAGCCAGCATCGTGCCCTGTGGGACCAGAAGATCAAATGCTGCCCGTGGTGAATGTGAAACAGCCCCAGGGCTCACATTCAGAGGAGCCGGAGAGAGCGCCTGCCTGTCCAACTTCTCCCACTCCACCCCGAAAACGTTCTCTGTAAATCTTCTTGGGAGGTTTAATGTTACTACAATTTAAAAACAATTTGCTGAGGCAGGGTGGCAAGACAGAAGACTAGGGATGGAGGACAGTCCCTCATTCAGTGGAACCCTTTCCCGCAGGGGCTTTCAAAATGTGGGCATTTACAAGTGAAATCTTGTCATGAAAATGTATGTTCATTTCAAAATCTATATGTGAATGTTGATGGTGACGTTATTTATAATTGATAAAAACCGGGAACAGTTCAGATGTCCTTCAACTGGTGAATGGAGAAACTGTAGCGCACCGTACAATGGCGTGATAGCCTAGAAAGGAATGGACTGTGGGATGTGTATAAAAACTTATTAGTGACAGAAAACAGATCAGTAGTTGAAAAGGGGTAGGGAAGAGGTCCACCTCAAAAGGAAACAAAAGAACTTTTAGAATGATAGAAATACCTTGACTGTGGTTGCTTCCAAGCTCACAGGACAGTCCTCAAAAGGGTGACTCTTAATGTATGTAAATTATACCTCAGTGAGCCTGACTTTTAAAAAGCAAACTAAAACCTTATCATATTTTAGCCCTTAAGTGCTGCCACCCCCATAGGGGAAATGTTTGGTTTTGAGACAGGCCACCTCAGACTGCTGATCACACGGAGAAAGTGCTGAGCTTGTGGATATTTTGCAGCCCTGGCTCATTCAACAGATAGTTTGGAGCATATACCATGTGTTAGTAATTGCTCAGTGGAGCGAGGGATGGGAGCCAAGTGTTATCAAGAGCCTAACCTTAGATAGTGGCAGTGGGCATGGAAAGTCAGGGCAGGGGCTGGAGGCCCTTTAGAGAATTAAGAGCTATTTTATTAGGTGAGTTGACGGCTCCATGTGGACTTAACTGGAGGAGGTGAGGGAGAGGAAGCTGGGGGAATTCCAGAGTTCACAAGAGTGTCTGGCATCTTGCCAGAAGCCAGTGAATATTTTAAGGGAGGACAGGAAACTTCCAGTTGGAGACCTTATTACCACAGTGACATTATGTTAATTGATGAGCATTTGGGGATATCATTAGACTGGGAGGATCAGCAAACTACAGCTGGAGGAGACCAAATCTGGCCTACCGCCTGTTACGGTACGGCACAAGCTAAAAATGGATTTTACAATTTAAGTTGTTTTTTTTTTTTATCAAAAGAATGTGAAAATTGTAAAAATTCAGATTTCAACATAGAGAAAGCTTTACTGAAACACAGCCACACCCATTCATTTACATATTGCTGCTTTCTCACCATTACCGTGGAGCTGAGTAGATAGGACAGAATGGGCAGCAAAGCCTGATGTATTTACTGTCTGGCCCTTTACAGAAAAGAGATTTGCGGACCCCAGATCTAGACTATATACATATACACTCTCCCTGTTTTACCTCCCAGTAATGCGTAGCGGGCTTTCAGCAAAAATTTTCATGCCAACACTTCATGGTGCTACCTTGCATCACTGACGTCACTTTCATCTTGCCTGATGACACAGCAGTGAGTCCTTGTGCAGGTTGTGAGACCTTGCACAATCACAGAGATGATGCTGTGGCGGCACTGCACGATTTGGACACATCTCAGCAGCTCGTGGGGTGGACCTGTCTGCTGTGAGCAGCGGCTCCCCACTGGGCCTGTCACATCTGCCATCTTCAGTTCTGCTGGCTGAAAGGCATGTGGGGACAGCACAGGTGCTTGAATCGTGACTGTTCTTGCCTGGGGCTTGTCTGGATAATGTCCTCAGGCCAGATTGCTCTGCCAGTGCAGCTTGAGATGGGTTCTCTCGGTGTCCCAAGTCAGAAGTCAATTCGCCCTGGGCCTCCTGAACGTGATGGTTTGACCCAAGGTCAAACCCTGGAGCTGCCCTCTAGAGGTGCTCCAAGGAGCCTTGTCTGGCCTGTGAGTGGGATAAGGCTAGATTCCTATTTGTATTCTATGCTGCAGCCTTCATCCTCGACTGAAAGTAGAAGGACACCTCTGAGATCCCAAGCAATGGCAGGTGGAGAGGTGACAAAGAGACTGGAAAACGAACATGCAAGCAGGAATTCAAGCTATGGCGTCAGACTAGACTCCATGTTATAATTGGACCTTAGAACCCTTTGTGTGTGGCCGGCCTGTCTACTCCTAACCTCATCTATTACCATCTGCCTTAGTCACTGTTCCCCGCCCCCCCCCCCCCTTGCTGGCTTTTCCTACTGCCCTGGCATGGAAGTTTCTTTTGAAGTTGAGTGGTTTAAAGTGAGTGGAATTGTGTTCCCCCAAAAGACATAGCGAAGTACTAACCCCCTACTACCTAAATGTGGCCTTATTTGGAAATAAGATCTTTGCAGATATGATCACACTAGGATTAGATCACACTGGATTAGGGTGGGCCTTAATCCAATGCCTGGTGTTCTTAGAAGAGAGAAAGTTGTGCACAGAGACACTGACACTCAGGGAGAATGCCATGCGACTGCAGAGGCAGAGATTGGGTTGATGTGTGCACAAGCCAACACCACCAAGGATTACAGCCATCACGAGCTAGGAGGAGGCAAGAAAGGGTGGTCCCCTGGAGTTTTCAGGGAGAATGTAGCCCTTGCTGACACCCTGATTTTGGACACCAAGCCTCCAGAACTGAGAGAATACATTTCTATTTTCAAGCCCCCAAATCCGTGGTACTTTGTTAGAGCAGCCTCATAAGTAACACAGACACAAAGCTCTAACTTAGCCATTTCTCGGTTGGGTGACTTCAGGCAAGTTTCCAACATTTTCTGGCACTCAGTTTCCTTAACACTAGATGGGAGAATGTAGGAATTGAATTAGTTGATACATGTAAAGTTGTTAGCACAGTGCCTGACATGTAGATAGCACTCAGTAAATACTCATGTAGTAACTATCACCCTAGTTCTTTGTGTGGCTGGTCCTTCTTGACTCAGATGTCATTGCTTCAGAGGGACCTTCCCTGACCCCCCCTGCTAAGAGCTGCCTCACCAAGTCACACTATTTCATTACTCTGTGTATCATCCTTATAGCACTTGTCCCAAATTCTATTTGTTTATTTAAAAAACAAACAAACAAACAAAAAACCCCAAAACCTCTTCTCGTTAGAATGTGAGTTCTGAGGGCAAGGACCTTTTCTTGTCTTCTTAATGTTTAGTGACTGCCTGGCTGACTGATGACCATGTAAAACCAGATGCAAAGGGCATTTAAATTGAAGGAAGAAAGAATGAGGTTTTTCTAAAGATCTTGAAGTTTCCCAAAGCAGGTAACACTCCCATCTCTAAAAATTTTCCAGAAATTCCTCAGTGATTTTATTTAAGGAAAGCAGGGAAGTTCCTATAACTAACCTCAGTCTACCTTCTCTTGCCAACCTGGTATAGGACAAACACGGTGGGGTCACTGTTATCACCTTAAATACTCACACATTTAGGCAGAGGTATATATACTTTGTAAAGGTGTAGTTCTGACAGCCTCTGGCTCAGACCTGTTAGTTCCTCAGGAGATCTTGTCATCAGCTACACGATCCCAGTAACTCTTCAGCTCCCAATTGGGAGGCCAGGCTTGTTAGCATTGGACTCGTTTGCTGTTAAATTCTGCCCTCTAGGGGTAATAAAAATGTCATACTAGTGCAGCATTTGGCTACAGTTACGTCTAATTATTCTGGGAGCTTTCGATATTAAATTATTAACATATTCACAACCTCAGAACCAAGGGCTGTGTTTAAAGTATATTTTATATGGTTTTTGTTGGCTTTATAGAATACAGATTAAAATCATTAAGGCATTTTATTAATAGAGTGAATTGTCTTACATTCTTGGGAAAAAAAGGCTCTAAGATGCTGTGAGACGGTATGTAGATTTTGTGCGAGAGGGGTTGGCATGGATCTGAAGTTTAACCTGTGGTAACCAAGAAGTCTCCTTGGAAAAAGTTATATGTGAATTGCAATTTGACAGCTGAAAAAAAAAATGTCCAGAAGGAAGCGGGTATTAGGTGAAGCAGAAAACAGATTATCGGCATGTTAGAGATTAATGGGGAAGACCCTGAGCCTATGGGGTCGTGTGTACCCAGGCGGAGTGGGATAAGAGTTCACTTCTTCCACCAAGGAACAGCCATGAGGCCAGAGGGGCTGGAAAGGCAAGTGTGAACTTGAGCAAGAGAGAGTAGCAGAAGCTGATGTGAGACAGTGATGAGGGGGACACGGCAGATTGCATGGGTCCCATATGTAACTTTTGTGGAGTGAGGTGGGGAGCCATGTAGGGATGGCATTGGCTTCTGTGTTGCTAGCAGACTTTGGGGGGCAAAGGCGGGAACAGGAAGAGAGGAGTTGGGAGGCCGCGGGGACTATCCAGGTGAGTCAGGGTAGTTTGGACCTGTGACTGCAGAGGAGGTGGTAAAGAAGGGACATTCTGGTCTCATATGAAGGCAGGGTCTTTAGGATTTCCTGCTGGATTGGCTGTGCGTGGGAGCACAGCGGAGCGAAGCACCATACTGAAAAGGGGTGCCTGGGTGGCCCAATCAGTTAAGCAGCCCACTTTTTTTTTTAACATTTTTATTTTTATTTTTTAAGACTTTATTTATTTATTTGAGAGAGAGAGAATGAGAGATAGCACAAGAGGGAAGAGGGTCAGAGGGAGAAACAGACTCCCCGCTGAGCCGGGAGCCCGATGTGGGACTCGATCCCGGGACTCCAGGATCATGACCTGAGCCGAAGGCAGTCGCTTAACCAACTGAGCCACCCAGGCGCCCAAGCAGCCCACTTTTGTTTTTGGCTCAGGTCATGATCTCCTGGTCGTGGGATGGAACCTGGCTTTGGGCTCAGGGGGGCGTCTGCTTGAGATTCTCCCTCTGCCCCTACCTGCCCCGTGCTGTCTGTGTGTGTCTCTCTCAAGTAAATAAATAAATCTTTAAAAAATACTGGAGAGATGGCATTGCCTGCAACTCAGACAGCTTGGTGCACATTTGTGAGAATTTCTGTAAGAGACAAACTGGGAGTAGCATGATTGAGTGTTGAGTAGTAAGTCAAAATTAATTTCCTGGCAACTAGGGAGTTTTTGTTCACATTTCTCTCAGTTTCCAAATTTTCTCTATAAGTGTTAGTGTTTTTATAGTAGAGTTATTTATTAAAATAAAAATAGCCCTCTGTTAGTCTACTTCATAAATATGCTAAAAACTTGAGCTTCAATCAAAATTATGTAAAATGAGTAGCTCAAGTGTATTAGAGCCAAAGTTCTTAAACTAAGCTCAGGACCCCTTTTCACTCTTAAAAATTATTGAGACACCAAAGAGTTTTAGTTATGTGAGTTTTAACTATTGGCTTATTGTATTAGAAATTAAAATATAGGAGTTTTTTAATATTTAGTTAACTCATTTAAAAATAACTACTTATTTTTGTAAAAAATAATCATTTTCCAAAACAAAATTTAATGAGAATGGCATTGTACATTTTTGCAAATCTCTTTAGTGTCTGGTCTCCTAGAACACACTCATGTGTGATTTTGTACCACCATGCATTGGGCATTTGAGAAATACTGGTTTTCTGATTGTGCAGATATTCAAAATGTTAACATATTTCATTATACAATATTAAAAACTCACTTTTGTTTATTATCACCACTTATCAGAAAAATTACTAAAGTATCGGGAAGCTGTCAAGCTCATGGTCATGAATACAAGTTTCCCCAAATTCTGATTTTTCAATTGAATGCTCAGGTTTCATCCCTGGCAACAAATACTGTCCATTGTTCTGGAAGTGACAGGCTCACTTTGTTCCTTTTTTAGAAAATGCCTGCCAGATAAATACCCACATCTGAATAACCACAGTTTGTCAGACATTCTTTGAAGTAGAAATGGTGTTCCATGAAAAAAGCAGCTAGTTGAGCACACAGTCGCTTTCCCTCAAGACAACGTTGTACTTGGGTCTGCTGGAGAAGGGCCACGTGTGCGCTCCAGATGTGGCCGCAAGGGTCCAACTATGATTTAAAGCAGGTAATTCTTACTGCGTCGTCAAGGATTTCTTCAGCGAAACCGGTGATTTTTTAGAGAAATACTTAATTGTGTTTTCAATATTTAAAACATAATGTTTTTCTAAAAAATGGTAGTTAAGAAATACAGTGACCCCTTATCCAGTGTGGTGCCTCTCCCTTGCTTTGTGCTAAGGTCCTAGCAGTGTGACCCATCATTGCTTTCACCTTATTGGCGGAAATGTCAACCCAGTGAAAAAGGCAAAAAAGTCTCAGTATTTTTTTTTTAAGATTTTATTTATTTACTTGTCAGAGAGAGCACAAGCAGGGAGAGTGGCAGGCAGAGGGAGAAGAGCAGGGGGCCTGATGTAGGACTCAATTCCAGGACCCTGGGATCATGACCTGAGCCGAAGGCAGATGCTAAACCGATTGAGCCACCCAGGCGCCCCAGAACATCTCAGTATTGTTATGAAAATAGTTTTGGCCTTATGGACTCCCCAAAAGGCCCCTGCAGGCCCATAGGCTGCACTTTGAACATCACTGTCCGAGAGGGTCTCCTGCTACTTAAGAGCTGTTATAAAGCCACAGAAACACTTAGAACAGGAATCATCATGTCCTGTTGATCTAAATCCATATTTTTTCTCTAGCTAAGTGGGTTTTTTAAAAAATAATAACACTTACATTTAAAAATAGTGATTATTAAGACAGAAGAGACATTAAATTTTCATTTAAAAATGAGAAAAGATTGAGAATCTATCCTAGAAATAAGAGCCTATTCTTTACAATTGAGTGGGTTGTGAGGCCTCAGTAAATACTCTGTTTCCTATGATCGAGTTGCTCATTATACACTGTGAGGAGCTGGTCCAGAAACAGTTGCTGTTCTGCTCTGTTTGCTTTATATTAAAACCGTGAAAACCCAAAGCTTGGTGAGGCCAAGGTCTGGTTTATGGCGGAGATGCTCAGCTTGGATGTGAAAGTGCAGTTAAGGGATAAATTTACTTGAGGCAGACTGAATATGAACATTCTCCTGGTCCTCAAGCTTTTATTAATTGCTGCCACATTTGCCCATTCTGTGCTCCCAGTGTGGATTAGCTGGCCAAGCTCCATCCGTCCTTTATGTCAGTGAAGATAAGGATGTGTCAGACCCTGGGAACAAGAACATGCTGTTTGGCCCTGCGAGGCAATTTCCTTTTGAGTCCCAGCTCTCTCCAGATGGCATCTAATTGTTTCTTGAATGACCTCAGTGTCCAGGCTTCAGGAACCTGGTCTGAGAGGGCATTTCACATATTTATTAGCCCGTGGATGAGAACTTAACTACATAAAGCCCCCATTCACACTCTCAAAAGAGCGTTTTGTTCAGAAGCAATGATGAAGCTGATGGACTATTTCCTGTGACCACCAGGATCCAGTTGGATTCTCATTTTTTCCCAGGACCAGGTGGGTGTTTTTCTGAAGCATCTGAGTCCATCATGGCCAACTGAGTCCATCGTGGCCCAGTCTCCTCTCCTCTGTCTTCTCCGGGTCTTTGCTGGACAAGCCAGGGCAGGACAGGGCTGCACCCTCTTACCTCCTGGTTTGCAGAGCATTCAAGGATTGCTTGTGCAGGTGGTAGGAGTTGGGAGTCATGTGTTCTGGGAGCCTCTCTCCATTTGGGAATCCAAGTAGCTCACAGTGGAGAGTGGAGTGCTTTTGAGGGGCTGAAGAAGGGACCAATCCTAATCCAGCTGTAGGGATGGCAAGCCTGGTTCAGCCGATGAGGATCATAATCATCGTGTGGCAAGTCATGTCTTAGGCCTCTGTAGTTCTGAACTATTTGGGGGGGGGGGTCCTATCTCTTTGCAATGGGAATGAATAAGAACTGTGTCTAGAAATATGCATCTGTGCTTCTTGTGCATCTTCTTTCCAAGGTATTTATGGGCCCAGATGGACAATCCCTGTGCTTTCTCCAAACATTCTCTGGCCCCTATCCTGTTCAGGCACTGGCCCCAATCCTTCTGGGCATTGGAGTGTTGACAATGAATAAGACAATAAGTCCTGAAGCAAACAGACAAGGACACGGGTCACTTTAATGAGAGCTTCAGTGTGGGAGCAGGGGCCTTCACTGGGGTAAATAAAGCAATAGCAGTAGGTGAAGGAAGCCTCGTAGGGCCACACAGACCGAGAACCAGGGCTCCAGGGCTCCGAGGCTCCTTCTGGGCCGTGTTCACCAAAGGACTACATAAGGAGTAAATTTGGGAAGATTTGAATATATTTGGGGGATAATGCAAATTTCCCTTTCTTTGACCTACAAAGAATCATGAGAGTTGCCCTCCCAGGTAATCAGTTGTCACTGGTAAAGTCCATCTGACCCTAATAAGGTACTGTCTCAGTACCTCTGGGTTAGGTCCTCTGTCTTTCCACAAAACACAATAGCCTTTGGAAATGTCCTCCAGGAACTTAAGAGGGTGCTGTTGCTGCATGAGCAGGGTTGAATGAGCCATTTGTTAGTGGTTTCCCCTAGCCTGGGAGGAGTGCTGGGTGTGGGAGCAAAACTCACACCTACATTCAGTGGCACAAGACATTCCAACTCCATGAATCCCTCTCCCTTTTCCTGGAGGCAAATTCATGTCTGCTTCTTCCTTGAGAACTCAAGGCAACTCTTTAATGGAACATCCTTGCAGTAGGCTGTGAGGCACCATTAATTTCCACCCATCACTGAAACACGAGGGAACAGCTCTGTTATTAATGGGTGTGCATTATACATGTTTTCATGTAACATCAGTTTATGTTGGCTCTTTTTGAGAATTTCTCAGATAGAGAGATCATCTCTCATACATGTGAACTCCAGTAGAGCCCAGCACAATGCGTTCTGTCTCAATCTCAAATTTTACTTAATCTCACATTGGTAAAGTCTGAAACTGATGATGTGAGCTAGGAGATTTACCACTGGCAAGGACAGGGGTGGAGTAGCCTGGCTTGATGACTATTCTGGAGAAGGAAGGCCTGTCCAGACTCTCAGTCCTTGTACCTGCTTCTCAGCACATTGGCCACATTCACTCCGATCACTTTGTGTGTATAGTGGGGACACATGGCCGTAGGCTGTACTAGGTTTTCATCTTCAAGTTTATGGCCCAGTGGGGAAAGGAGACCTCTTCCTCTGCTCTGGTTTGAAAAATCCCAGGGAAGGACTCTGATTGGTCTAACTTAGGTCCATTATGTCCACTCCTGAACCATTCAGTGTTCGGAATTCTGATTGGCTCACATATCCAAAACAAGTATGAATGTACATGCCACGGGGTAAAGCTTTTAAACATAATAACCACTATCTGCTATTTACATCGGTTTTTTTCCCCTGAATTTTCAGGATCAGAAGTATAGTGGGCTGTATTTCTAATTGTGTCTACTTGGGGTACATATGTGAAATATTGACACATGAGTAGTAGGTTGTGCCGAGGTACTTTCTTTTTGGTCTTTTCAAACCCTGTACTCCTCTTTCTCTGGTTTTCTCCTATGTGCTGGATACCCATTGCCTCCCAGTTTAATTGTCAGATCCACGCCGTTACAGAGAAGTCGTGGGCAACAGAGCAGAGGGGCTGTGGATTCCCCTTATAGTTTGGCCTTGGAAAAATTCCCGCATCTGCTGTCACAAGTACCCTGGCCCTGAGGCTCCTGTGGTGTTCTTAGCGATTGGGGCAGGTGGGTTCCTGCTGCTCTCTCTGGTAACTCTCCCTTCCTCCATCCTGCCCTCCCACTCCTCTGGGTACACACTGCAAGGCCAGGGATTGTATTATCCTTTGAATCATTGACAAAAGGAACCCATTGTCCCACCTTGGGCACCAGGAGTGTTGACCGTCTGGATGTCACTTCTGTAGGCGGCATTGTGCTTGGCACCTGAGTACTTAGGGAAGTGAAGAAACTGGCTGGTAATCAGTATGGTCCTTTCCATGCAACAGTCATGTGAGTCAGCCTTTTCTTGGAGAAATACACCTAGATGGTGTTTCTGTATACACCAAGGCAGTCCCTGAGCCCTGCAGTCGTCCCCTGTGCTCTAGGGCTTTGCTACCTCCTGGCTCTTTGCAGATTCTGCCTCAGCATCCATCTGTCCATGTCCTGCCCTTTCCCATCAGTAATGAATGAGGATCTCTGATGGGATATTTCGGATGAGACCTGCCGCCTCTGTTGCTAAGGCTGTCTGTCCCTCGGTGGGGCTGTGCCTTGGGGATTTGCACAAGATAAGGTACTCCAGGCAACCAGGTGGTAGCCATGCTTCCATTATCACCTCCCATCGATCCAGCCATTCGGATTTAGCGTTGGTTTAATGATTAACTCTGAGTCCTGTCTGATCTCACATGTGACATGGAGATAATAGTCCGTGTGTCCTGGTGTAAGTATTAAAGAAGACACTACGGTGAACACTCTCTGTATAAATGCTGGCTCTTGGGGGCCTTGCACGGGGTAGGGGGGTGAGGGCAGCTCCCACTGGCAGGTGGGGTGCCTGTGACGAACACAGCCCTGAGCCTGTGGTGGGGGAGGGTGGCCGCGAGTCCACCTTGGAGCGCTTCTGCGTTCAGCTCAGCCATGACACTGAGTGCGGTGGGCAAGCGAGGCCCCGGCCCCAGCTGGGGAAGTGTTCCCCTCCTCTCACACGTGTTTAAAGCTGCTCCAACGGCAGCAAGGAAGACGGCACTGCAGGCCTCAAGTCTCTCTGTCTGCCCCTCTGGCCGCCTCAGCCCTGCGGGGCCGACCTGATCATGGTAGCTGCAGCCTCCACCTGCCTTTGCTCATGTCCACAGTGACCAAGGTTTTTCCCTCCCTCTTCTCCCCACTAGAACAAAAGATCAGGTAGGACCCTCAGAAGCCCCATCTTGAAGAACCACTGAAAGTCCTTCTGGATCAGTGGGGATTTTTAGGTCACATCACTCTTTGAGAAATGGGTAAAAGCCATGTTCTCCTCACCTCAGTGAACAGATACTCACCCAACCGTTTGCATGCAATTTCCAGTAGCTCATGGGAGCCCCACTCCACCCCAGCTTAACAACGCGTGGCCTGGCCTGCTTCTTCTAGCTCTTCGGGCAGGAGGCAGAATGCTCCACTATGTCACTGATGATAAGGCCCACGATCAGTTTATAACCATGAAAACAAGATATTTTCCCACCGAAATATTTCACTTAGGTGGCTGGAATTTGCATGAAAACAGAAGGGATTAACACGCTCATTTCCTGATGCACTTCAGCCAGCTTTCAAGGCTGGAATGAGTGCAGCTGGTTCTGCCTGCACCTTTCACCTGGGGCCGACCCCACCACGCGCCCCAGGATTCCAGCCCTCTCGGGCATTCCTTGATGCCTGTTTCATGCACTCGGACATTTGGTAGCCTCTCTAAGGTGGAAGAAGGGCACGGAGTGGCATTGGAAGAATGCACTGTAACTCTGACAGTTCCTGCCGCTAGGGTTGAAAGAGGGGAAGGGACATCGAGGCAGAAGGCAGAGTCTGGGTGGACACTGGAAATCTAAGCATCTATACCCGGCCCTGTTCTAATTCTAGAAATGGCTGGTATCAGAGGAGCCGGTAATAGGACCGATGAAGAATGAAGGAGTCAGGCACATGGGAGGTGGTCTTCTGGCGACTCTAGACTCCTGTGGAAGGTCTAGTCCTAGGGCAAGACCCTGGAGGGCTGGGCAAGGGGGCGAGGTTGGAGGAGCATCAGGCGGGACATCCAGGCAGGACAGAGGCTGGAGCCCAGCTCTGCAGCAGCCAACTCGGTATGGGGGCAAGGCAGAAGGAGGGGTGCAACACAGATCCTATTAGGGGGTTACGGGATCCCCAGTCAGACTGGCTGGGATGAGATTGGGGTGTGATATCGAGAGCTCAGTAGTTGTGGATGGACCAGGAGTTCCCCTGGGTGAGGGCCAAGTAGGCAGATGCTGTGGACATACATCCTGCCTGTTAAAACAAACAACTCTCCAAAGGACAGCAGCTCTGCAGTAGAAAATCATCTGAGACATCTGAGCAAGTGTGATTAAAACCATATGTGCAATTTTAATATGGGATCTTAAAATTTAAAGGCTAGAAATATTTTAAGACTGAAACAACTCTTAAACTCCTCCTCATTGTTCCCTGGCATTCAAGATTCAAGAGTCATTGCGGTACCAGCCTGCCGGTCAGTGGCTCAGGTGGGAGCTGGCCGCGCTCTGGCGGGGGGCATGGCTCCCAGGGCCCCACAGGTGGGTGAGACAGGGCGTATGCCCTGCAGGAGGACCCAGTGGGGAGGGGAAGCTCACATATGCTGAGTGCCTACTCTGTTGGGTGCCCAGCTCTTTTTGTGTCTATCTCACCGGATCCTCACAAAGACCTGGTCAACTGGAGGAGGAAACTGAGGCTCAGAGAGGTTAAGAAATTTCCCAAGGTCCCCCAGCTTGCTAGCGGCGCAGTGAAGACTTGAACCCACCCTGGCTCTCCTTCTAACCTGCTACCTCGAGCGTCACTTCTGAGACGTGCAAATCTGTGTCTCACAGCTCAGTTTTGGAAGATGTCATTTTGCAGAAGTTCTTATGAGTTGGGAGAGCCAGGGGCGGTGGAGATGGGAGACAGTGCAGGTGGTCCCGGCTGGTGAGCCTTCCCAGTGTTCTGGCTGTGCAGATGCCCCTCGGCCCCTTTCTGCAGCTCTGCATGGGAGGGGCATCTGAGGGGCATTCGTGGTCACTATTAGTTGCTTAGATAGCTCACACCTACCAAAGCGGAAGGAAGGAGAAAGAGAAAAGTACACAGTGCAGAAAACGTAGGAGCTATGATAACCAGAAAAGCAAATGCCTGCTCTGGGTGAGGTGCACACATCATGAGGGTAGAATGGAAGGAAGCATGCAGAGGCCAGGTCATTTGGATGAGTAAGACTCCCAGGGTTCCCCTAAAATTACACGTAAAACATTACAGTATGTGCTCTTTGCTAGGGGAGGAGGGTCGATGGTTTTCATGGACTCTGAGGAAAGACGGAGACCGCCAGAGACTATCTGAGCCTACTGGTGGAAAGGCTGGAGTTACGCCCCACGCTTGTTTCCATTTTTGCCTTAATGCTAAAAACAGAAAAGTAGGTGGTGGGGTGGGGTGGGGGGGAACGTATGGGATGGAATTGTGTGTGATAGAGCAAGAAAGCAAAGTCCAGGCTGGGCCCTCACCTGATTTAGCTGCACATGGTCAGTTCTACAATTTTAATAGCCAGTTAGAGAAACGGAAATTTATTGACTGGGGGCGGAGGGGGAGCATAAGACCCAGTAGAGAGAAGTGTGTTTCTGAGTACTGCCCTTTGTTCCTTTGTTGATGCGCTAGGCAGATCAATACTGCTTCCGGACAAAGGCCACTTAGCAGCCATACTCTCACCCCCGTGAGGAATCTGGGGGACTGTCAGATGGAGACGTGCACAGCAAACACTCTTCAGTGCACCCTCTGTATTCCCGGGCTCAAGTGAACATCTTGTCCACAGCAGTACACAAAGCGGCCTCCTCCTGCTGAGTCCAGGGTGCATTCCCTTCTTGAGCAAGAGGTAAACTGCGTATGCATATAGGAAAATGTATCCAGCGGTCTTTGGCGGCTTATGCAGCTGCTGAGTCTGGCGTGAGGGAAGGGGACTTCCTCCCTGACAGCCTCTCTTCATCCTCAGTGGTCTTGGGAGACCTCCTTAAGCCCTGAGGTCCTGTGGCTTTTATGGGAGGGTGGGTGCTCTGAGCCGCAGGAGCTCCTCCCCCCCACCCCCCACCCCGCCGCCCTCTGTGCTCAGAATCATGCAAACGGCCAGGTGCCTGGGAAGCTTTGGGAGACAGGGTTGCAGAGAAACACACTTTCCCTGGCCCAGGGCTTCCCAGGCATTTTTGCCTTACTGCTTTTCAAAGGGCCGAACCTGCAGAGGGCAGTCTTGGATATTTAGGATTGGGCCAATCCAGGCTAATCTTCCCTGCTTCCTAGGACACCAGGGGAAATGCAAGTGGTAGTAGGATCGGTCTTACCCTACGCCCCCCCCCCCGCCCCCCCCCCCCTTGCAGCTCATTAAAGCTGTTTTTGTTCACCCAGCGTCTGATCACTGGGGTTTAGTGGAGGCAAAAAGCCGGGAAAGAGAGATCTTGCTGAGGAGGTGGAGTCTCAGTGGTTGCTATGAGAGGTTGAGCTGTTTTGACCTCCACGGCTAGTGTTCATCCCTTGACTGATGCTCTGAGTGTGTCCCTGTGGGCAGGGATGAGCCAGGCCTTGCAGCCTTAGATCAGTGCTCTCTGGTGACAGCGTGCTGTCCTTGGACTGTGGGACAGTGACCAAGAGCACCTCAGTGCACCTAAGGCTTGATGCCTTGATTCTGGGCCGGCTCTGGGGAGGAGAATGGCAGAGTATTGGCAGCTTTGTTTTCCCGGTTGCCCTGAAAACAGGTAAAAGCAAATAGCTGGTAGGCACCTCTTTCTCCCCCACAGATGTCTCCCCCAGTGTCAGGTCAAAGAGAGGGTCTGCCTCACTGGGAGCCGGATCTTCTAGTGAGGACTATAGCTCTCTGGGAGAGGGACTCTTGCACGCTTTCAGCCTCTCTCAACCCAAGGGCTGTTGCCAACAGGAAGCACGCATCTGCGGGATATGGCTGGCAGGCTGCTCCCGTTTCCATGGTTACTAAATAGGGCAGGTTAGTATTAGGGCTGCCCAAGGGAAAAATGGCATGGAGCAGGGGCCTTCCTCTGGCGGGCTTTAACCCTCTTCCCGGATGGGGTGGGCAACATTTGACCTGAAGGCATGGGAGTCTCCCTCAAGGGTCTTCCTGGCTGCCCTGCCCTGGCTTTTTTTTCACAGGTGTGTCCCTTGGTGCAGAGGAACAAGTCTTCCAGGAGGCCAGAGGGGGGCGCTACAGAGCGCAGTTTCCCCAGAGTTTTGTGGGCTACCCAGCACCACTCCCTCTCCATCAGTCCCTGGGGCTGCGCTGGAGATGCGGACCCCTGTCCTGAGAAGAGCACGGTGTGTAGAAAACCCTGAATCCAAATTTGGTCCTAAATCACATGCACCAAATCATCAGAGAGTGACCCCCCTGCCCCAGGTCACCACCTTTCCATGGGGCTGTGTAACAGGTTTAATTATAAAGACATTAAAAAATCTATTTGTGTTTCTGTGTGATTACAATACCAGGTTCTGCAATCACAGGCTGGAGTCCCTGGTCCTTTGTCTGTTCTCTGCTGAGTGACATGCCGTCCTGGTTTTCTGTTTCTTTGTAACTGGAAGAGAATAATCACTATCCGGAGAACGTGGGAGAATTGATCAGTGTGGATGCAGATATTGAAAAACATAACAAGTCACTGAAGGGCACTTTGCAAATTCATGCAATTATCATCTTTAGTTGCAACAACAACACGTTATTTTAGTCTCCCTCCTTGGCCATTTCAGGAGAAACTTATTAAAACCTTTGAGTGCAGATTCAGAAATTATTTTTGGTGAGGAACAAAAAAATTAAAAAGTGACAGGGCTCCTGGGTGGCTCAGTCGGTTGAGCATCAGACTCTTGGTTTCAGCTCAGGTCACAATCTCAGGGTTGGAGCCTGTCTGCTTCTCCCTCTCCCTCTGCTGCTCCCCACCATTTACGCGCAGGTGTGTGCGCACTCATGCTCACTCTCTCTCAAATAAATCTTTTTTTAAAAAGTGCTTGGGAAACAGTTCCCTAATAAGATTAACCCATTCTTTAATCCTGACAAGGAATTCTTTGGGCATTTGGGGGACATTTCTTAGAGTAAACAGAGAAAACCTCAAGTGACAAGAACCATGATTCTACAGTGACCTGAGGATCTTTTGTGTTGCTTTTACCTTGGCCCCAGAGCACTTGATGACATAATTTTCGGTCATTTACAAGTCTGAATTATTTGCATGTTTCTTTCAGGAGTATACGTCATTCAGACTTTCTGGGGGGAAGAAGGAGTTCAGAGGCTTTGGGCAATCTCTGAATTTTTGTGGGAGATTTAAGGAGCTGCTTTCTTTCCTTGTCCCACACTGGGGATGGCGCTTTTTTGTAGCCTCTCGGGGTTTTTTTAGCCTGGTGGAGCGCATCTCCTGCCAAAGGGGATGAGCAGGTGAGTAAACTGGGCCCCTTACCTGTTGACTGTAGGTCTCATGGATGACTCATCCCCACAAGTCATAGGCCCTGACTGTTCATGTGGACTCACCTTTGAACCCTCTCTAATAGAAATCAGGGCAAACAGCAAATGCTTGCTCATGGATACAGTATATGGATCTTGGAGGACTGTATCGACCCCAACTGGACCAAATCCAAGGGCCCTGTGAACTCTACCACCCTTGATGCTTGCTTCCAGGTTCTTGGGTAGACTTCCCCGGACCCAGGAGCTCCCAGGACTGCACATCTAGCCTCCAAAGTCACAGAGGAGAGGGACTGAGGGAGCACAGGGGAAGTCAGCTTCCCCTCCCCCATCATTCCTGTGGTGACAGACCCTCCGTAGCTCTGTCCCTGCATCCTATGTATTTATTAGGCTGCCCCTCTGCCCCCTTCAGGCTGTGTTCAAGCACAGAGGCTGCTCACAGGCATTGAAAAAACAAGTCTCTATTTTTACAGGCCGACTTGACCTAGTCCAAAGGCCGAGGCCTCCTGAGATTTGACACTAATCCTGTTGGATATTTCTCATACCTCCCTCATGCCTCATCTGGTGTTGTTCCTTTCTGGACTGAATAGGTTCTGTTTCTTCCTCATTACAAGTTTCTGCCTGTGGAGTTTCAGAAAGCTTCAGGACACATTCCAATTTTGAGTGGCCGAAGCCATAGAAAGGTAACGTCTGGACCAGTAGGAGAGGAAGAGCTACAGGCAGAAACCTGGGTTTGATAAAAACCAGAATTGTTGAGCATCCACTCTGACTGGAATGCAAGAAGAGAAGCATTCCCCTCCGGGACACGGGAGGCTCTGGGTGGGGGCGAGGGCCTCTTAGCACAGGAGAATGGCTTGGCTGCGTGGGCTGCCTGGTCTGAGTGCTGGGTCTGGGTTCGCCAGAGAGGAGAAGTGAATGGAGTATTTGAAGTGAAGGAGGGAAGTGAGACAAAGAGTCGAGTCAGAAGAGGGTGTACAGCCTGACCCCCGGCCTCCCAGCAGACGGCGCGGCCAGGTGGGGCGGTATGGGGCGCCCAGGGTGTTTGCCGACAGGCCTGCTAATTAAACACCAGAGGACCGGATTGCCCACAGTGATGGCCAGGCCAACGTTATCAGCTGCAAACTGGCTGCCAGGAGCATTCTAATGAAAAATAAACAGTACTGCGGGTGGGCTGGGGAAGTGGGGACAGGGACCCTGCCCCCGTTTCTTCGGACTTCTAGGATTGGTCCTAAGGAAAAGTCACACCCCAGTCACCTTGTAGGTCCTTTTCTCAAAGGAGCCTTTGTCTCATCACAAGGTGGTGTGATGTGTGCTTCCTTAACCCTTAGCTGCTGGGGTGACGAGCAGACAGATCAAGCGTCCAGGAGCTGAGTGCCTGGTGCCCTAGCCCTGGGAAGGACAGGCTGTCTGAGGGGGGTAATGATTTCTGCCGGGTCTCTAAATTGAGGGGACAGCTAAAGCCCAAAGCTCTTCTACAAGAGGTTAGAATTTCATCAGAAAGCAAGTCTGGTCACATGAGGATTTCTGGCACTGTGTGCCTGGCAGGCTGGACACCAGCCTGCCAGAATTGAACGAGTGGCTCGTATTGGCTTCAGCGGAGGGGTGAAGTCCCAGCCTGGCCTGTGAGAAGGAGCGAGTGGCTCGCTCCCCCGGCCGGCCGCTGGACTGCGGGCGGGAGCAGCGGGCAGGAGCAGCAAGGCTGCCCGCGGCGGGCTGGGGCTCTGACGCCCAAGCCCTATTTCTTTTTAACCCTAGAAAAAGGAAAGTGTGTGGTCCAGGGACCGGACACTGAAAGATGCCTAAGGAATGCAATGCCTTCCACGCCCTGTCGGCAGTCCTGTGCTGCTTCTATCACCGCAAGCCATTCCTGGGAGCCAAGGTAGGTGCGGTGTTGAGATAAGATGCATTGGAGATTCTTTTGGGAGCCTTGAAAGCCTTGGTCTTCCAAAAGGCACCAGGAAAAGTTTGCAGCCTCCTGGCTGTAAAAACAGAGGCACTTTCTTTGGCCGGTAGAGCAGGCTAAGCCCCTCGTGATGTGCCTCCCTCCCCTGGAAACGGAACCCAGCTGCACAGAAGGGGGCTCCAAGGCTGCGTTTGGGGAAGCAGCTCTGTTTTTCAGGACACCGTCAGTCTCCTTGGGTGGAAATTCTGTACCAAAGTAACTCGGTAACACGGACCTATTTTTCTTCCTTCTCTCTGTGTATCTCTCTTCCCTTGTTCGCCGTGGCTGTGAGCTGGCTGAGCCCCTCTCTCTGCTGAGCCTGCTGGGACATTATGTCAATAATGTATGTAACCTACAGAAGCCACCAAATACCACCTTTCCAATCTCAGCCAGGTTCTGAAACATTTCAGTGTTTGGAACTGTGTTGTCTTTACTGCTCTCATTTTGAACCTTTGTTACAAGACACCAATGCCAAGGGTTTTGCGTAATAAGTCAACACACTATTTTGATGAAAATACTCGAAGAACCTCATTTGGCTAATTCAAGACAAGACCTGTGTTCTATGTTGCCTGCCTGTGACCACACTAAGAGTGAAGGTTAATACAGGCTCTCATTGATCTGCGGGTTTGTCTGCCTTGGAAAAAATCCTGTTGGCCCTTAGCTTGACCACGGACCTCCCTTATCCGTGGGAAATAGGAATCTGAAGTCTCATGCCATCCCTCCCACCCAGACGGTGGGGCTCTGTCTCCGGAGGGACTGACTGACTTCGTGCAATTGAAAAAGCTACAGCAGCCTTATGATGTTCGGCTTCCTTCTCAATAATGCTTAAAAGAATTCTCAGGAAAATGTAACAGGAAAACCTATTAAAGGGAGAAAGAGCCCTTTGTAGAAAAATAGACCCTGAGTGAGAAGAGGTTAGGTTTCTTCTGATTTTACTGCCCTCTTGGAGTGTTCAGAGTAGCTTTCTAACCATTTAGCAAAGTTCATTTTTGTCTCTTTGTCAAGGAGTTTGGAGGGGGATGAGCAATTAATCATCAGTTTAAAAGTGTTTCCTCCCTGATTGAAGAGCCCCTTTCTGTCCTGGAGCCCAGTGGGGTGATGTGAGGACCATGTGGTTTCTGGCCTAAATATGGATCATTCTAGCGTCGGGTAGATGAAGTCATGCCATTAATGGTATTTTAAAGCTGTCAAAGATAGACCAGGGGGTCCCAAAGGGACTGTGTGCTTCAGATTGGCAGTAGGTTTTCACTCTGATAGAAGTCCTGCCATAAGCCAACTTCTGCTAATTCAGAAAAGTGCAACTCAGCATTGGTATGTGAGGAAACAGCTGCTAAATATCTGGGTCTGAGTGACGAGATTCTGTGTGGATGTCCCTGTTCCTCTGCTGTTATGTCCTTCAAGGCCTGCACAGAAAGGCCACAGTGACATATGGGGGTACAGCCGTCCCTCCCTGGCCTCCCCCTCCCCTCAGCTTCTCCTTCCCTGGCCTCCCCTGACCACTCTTGGGGGTTGACTGGTCGTAGAAACACCTCCTTTCCACCCGGGGCTTCTCACCTGACCCCCAGTTTGGTCCATCTTCCTAGCGCAGAGAGAGGACCTGGCTTGCTCGCTCACCAGACACGGATGAGCTTCCAGACCCAACCTCGGTCCTGCACAGAGCCTCGCAGTGCGCTTCCCTGCTCCGTTTCGCTTCGGTGGTTACCTGGGAGAGAAAGTCCTCCTGGGCTTAACTCCCTGCCAGAGTCGCCCCAGTGATAATGCCACGTCGCTTTATTGACTCCTACTTTAATTAGGGGTTTCAGGTCTTGCAGCTCATAATTAGTTTCCACTGCAGTTAGGGTTTCAAAATTAAATTGGGATTGATTGCCTGATAGCAAAGCGGAAATACAGCTCCAGTTCTTGACCGTGTGTGCTGCTTCCCTTGGCATGAATTTCTCAAACCAAAAATAACACTCTGGTAGCCATGGTAACTTTCCATTTGGTCTAATCCATATCATCTCGGGAGAAACTAGAATGTTATTAATAGTGTTTGTTGTATGGGAAGAAAACTAAAAATATAAAAGCTTCTTCATTACATAGGAGACCAAAACACTGGCACTTTGAGGGAATAAAATCTTACTTGCAGAGATTTGCTGGAATTTGGAATGTATTTAGGGGCCTCGTGTGGACTTGCATATTAGGGCCCCGGAAAGGAGTGAGGCCAGGGTGGGGGGTGGCAAGGATGGAGAGGAGAATTAAGGGTATGCAGTCCTCGCTGGCCCCCAGGCAGCTGAGGCCAGAGATGCGATGTTCCAGCCATATTGAGGGTCATGACCTTAACATCCCAGGTGCAAAAAGGAAAGGCTTATTTTGCTTATGCCCAGTGGAAAAGAGTTTGGAGTGAAGATATTACTGATCCATAACATTACTGGGGCATGTTCAAGTTCAAAAATCCCTGAACGTGGAATGTAGTAGCCCATCCATGCATAAGCACTCTTTGTGGGGTGGCGGCGGGGGGGGGGGGAGGTTGTTGATAAATGACAGTGGAGGCCCAGCCCCCCTGCTTTGAAGGACTTACTACAAAAGCATTAGGTCATGGTGTCATTTTGTTACATTTGCAGAAGTCTCTCCAGCTTCCCTCTGAGTTCTTTCATAAGGAATGCAAGTGCGTTGTCTTAGTGGAGTCTCAAAATGAGTGCTCCAAGTTTGGCAGGGCACCAGTTTACCCCTTCCCACAGAGGCTCAGGGAAACGACCTACCCAGAATCATTTATGTCCTTCAAGGCCTGCACAGAAAGGCCACAGTGACATATGGGGGTACAGCCAAGGGTTGAAACCGGGTTCTACCTTCATCTGGCTTCAAGCACAATGTCTGTTCTACGATACCATGTTAAGACCACTGAAACCGAAAATGAGATGATACTGTATATATTAATACTTTAGTACACAATGTGGCTGGGGAAAAACAGTGCCAACCTCAGTTTTCAGGAGAGGCCACAGGGGGGATGTCGAACTGCTTTTCGGAAAATGGGTAATCCTCCTGCAGGCAGTGGCGGGACCACCTTGGGGTCCCTCGTGAACCCCAGAAGGAATTTGGTGAGAAGCACAATAGATCCATTTCTAGAACGAGCAGTAAGAACAAAACTCCATTTCTTCTTGTCCCTGTGTCTCTGATTTTTCTTGTATGGGGACAGGGGGAAAGGAGCTGAATTTTGCCCGTTTACCAGCGGCCACCCCTAGGAAGAGCAGTGTGGTTTTAACCCAAGAGGTGGGAGTTACCTGGCAAGTACAGAACAGCCACATTTCTGTAGGAGCCTCAACAGAGCTGTTGGAACAGAGTCAGTGGATGGATGAGCCACTGAGTCTCGGCTAACCAGCCACTGAGTCCAGTGGCTGTGGTCTTGCCAATGAGAAGTCATGGCTAGAAGGCAGTGGGTTTTAAGCACATGCTTTCCTACACATAGATTTGATCATCCTTGCGGCCGTAAAGTGCTCTATAGTGGGAAGAACTGAAATCGGGCTGTTGGCTACAGTTGTGTTGTGTTTTGCTTTCAGTCGTTTCCTTTGCCCCCACAAAAAGGATTGGGAGCCTCTCTGAATGCACATTACAGCCCGAGGGGTCCCATCTGCCCATCCCTAGAGGATTGGGTTCCTGGAACTTGTTTTCATTAGAAGCTGCCTTCCTGTGTGAATATGGTAGAGCCAACCAAGGTCCTGCTTGCCTTCCCTGTGGCCAGTCCCTTGGTGTGTTTGCTGTTGTGACAGCTTGGGCACAAGCTGATGGAGTTAGTCCTCCATCCTGGTGTTGATGACGGCCTGAGCTGTCGTAGTCAGTAGGGCCGATGCACCATCAGCATGAGCTGGTGCAAGGTGGAAAAAGCCACTCGGGAGATGTCTTTCCAAAGTGACTCAGCCCCTCCTTGTGGCAGCTGCTAGTTGCTCATTTATCTCTCCTGCCCTCCCCTGCCCCCCCCCCCCCAAAAAAGCCTAGCACAGCTTTTTTGTAAAGAGACCTAAATGCATTCCATTGGCATCTGGGAGCTTGGGGGATCTGGTTTCAGCATCAGGGAAAGGAAGGACATGCCTGACGGCGGCTTGGTCCCAGCATCCCCTCTCCGCAGACCCCGGAGCTTGGATCCTGGCCGAGGCCTTGTTTTTGTTGGAGAGACGTGGGTGGGAAGCAGAAATGAGACTGGGATCCTGGGAAAATTCTGTTAGTGGGTTTATCACCTCCAGGACCACAGAGAAAGGGGCCTGTGCCAAACATCGGGGAGGACTCTGGAGAGTCAGGGTGCTCAGGCCACAGAGATCTTCCTGCTCTGCCCCATGAGAGATCTGCAGTGCGTGGAGGACCCAGGGCCCTGTCACTGGGTTTAAAGATGTCAGAGACAGCTCTGGGGTCTTTTAGTTGATGCATATTTGAGATGTCTCCAGGCCAGCAGAGGAGACTCAGGCTGCCCTGGTTGGGGATAGGAGGGGATGGGAGGGGAGGGGCACCTCATGGGTGTGGACTGCGGCATCTCTGTCCTCATCTGGATCTCCACTGCGTGTCCACAGCCCCAGGGGCTACTGCTGGAATCTGGCTCTGGCCATGAGAATGTCACGGCGTATTTTTCTGGCTTATAAAAGAGCCACGATCAGTCTTTTAGTTTGTATGGGCAACAGCTCTCCTCAGTGTCCACTCTGAAACATGGGTGCCATTACAAAAGCAGTTCCGCACCAAGAAGCCGGAAGCTAGAATCCAGGTTTCGTAATAAGATGGGATCTGAGAGACCGTGAGCCAGCCTCCTACTTAGAGTTCATCTGCTCCTCCGCCACCCCCACCCCCACGCCCAGGGTGTGTGCTGAGGGGCTGCTGGGTGCCGGCCTCTGGGGAGACGCTGCAGGCTCTGTCCCTGAAGGAGCAGTTCCAAGTCCGCTGGGGAGCTGGGCGTGCACGCGGCTCTCTCCACGGTGCCTGGCAGGTGCGGGGCAGGCAGAATACCCAGTGTGTTGTGGGACGCCGGGCCAAGGCACTAATCCAGCCCTGGGTCAGGGAACTTCCTGGAGGAGGTAACACTGAGCGGCTGCTAAAGGAGCAGTAGGTGGAAGAGGCATGGGGGGAGAGAGAGAGAGAGAGAGAGAGAGAGAGAGAGAGAGAGAGAGAGAGAGAGAGAGCGCGCACGCGCATACAGGAGCCTCACACACTGGACCTCAGGCTGCAGCGGAAGGAGAGATGGTGGGCGAATGGATCGTGCAGACCAGCGGGGCCAGTGAACAGTGTGGATGGGGAGCGGGGAAAGTCTGGGGCTTGGTCCCTTTGCGGGGAACATGAGCTTGAGGATCATAACCAGCGTCTCCCCCAGCTCATGCTTATGTCCTTGAAGCCTCCTGTCAGCTCTGCTTGTCCCTGCTCAGCTCACTCTGGTCTGCCTCCCTCCACCTTCTCTTTAGGCCCTTTTTAAACACTCAGATCTTGTTTCTTCACAGCAGCAGTTAAGACCATCAGGCACAATATTTTCCCGTCCCCACCCCTGACCCCACAAGCCACAGCTATATCCAGATCCAGATCCTCGCTTCCTCCGAGGATGAAGCATCCCTCTCCCTGACCAAGGCTGGCCCGGCCACCTGTGCCCATGACCACCCCCTCCTCAAAGACTCCTCTCCATTGGTCTCTCCTCAGGGACCTTCAGTCTGTCTTTCTCCACCAACACTTGCCTCTTAGTTTGTAAACATGCTTCAGTCTTTCTCAGTCTAAAAATACTACTTATTTCCATGTCTTCATTTTCTGGTCCCTTTCTTCCTCCACCCAAACACTGATGAACACAGTCTCTGCTTCCTCACTTCCCAATGGCCCCTCAGCCTCTTTCACCCCACCAGCAGCCTTGCCAGGTCCAGTGGATGCCGTCCAAGTCTGATTTTATTGGAACTCTACTGCACTTGGCATTATTGGCTCTTCTTTCCTGAAAGTCTCTTCTCTTGACCGCTAACACACCACACTCTACTTATTCCCCGGGATCCTTCCTGACCATTCCCACCCTATTGCTAGGGACTAAATCTTTGTGTGCCCCCAAAATTCACATCAAAATCCTAACCTCAAGTGTGATGTATTGGGAGGTGGTAGGCGGAGCCCTTATGAACGGGATTAGTGGTCTTACAAGAGACCCCAGGCAGCTCTCCTGCCCCTTTTGCTAGGTGAGGACATGTGGGAAGAGAGCTCTCTAGAACAAGCAAGCAGGCCACACACCCAGTCTGCCGGCACCTTGATCCTAGACTTGCCTCCAGAACTGTGGGAAATGTATGTCTGTGGCTTCAGCCGCTCCATGTATGGTATTTTTCTCATAGAAGTTCTGATAGACTAAGACACTATCTTCAGTTTCTCTTTCTGGCCTGCCTCTTAATTTTTTTCAAGATTTTACTTATTTATATGACAGAGAGAGAGCACAAGCAGGGGGAGCAGTAGGAAGAGGGAGAGGGAGAAGCAGGCTCCCCACTGAGCAGGGAGCCCGACGCGGGGCTCGATCCCAGGACCCTGGAATCATGACCTGAGCCGAAGGCAGACACTTAACCGACTGAGCCACCCAGGCGCGCCATCTGGCCTGCCTCTTAAAATCCAGCGTCCCCTAGCCCTCTTCTGATATGCCCTCAACATCCCATCTCTTAGGTGGCAGTTGAGATAGGCTCCCCCTCAATTCCGAGGATTCCCCAGCTCGCACCCAGTCCAGCCCTTCTCCCCACAGAGCCACGCCCACAAGCACCTCAGGCTGTGCAGCCTCTTCCACACACCCGCTCCCTCTGTGCTTCTGTGTTGGCAGTTGGTGGCTCAGCATCTTCCAGGAGCTCCCATGCCTCTTTCCCCCACTCTTTATTTTCAGATCTCATCAGTTATGCCTTATGATTTTACTCCTAAACATTTCTGTCGTCTGTCTCTTCCTCCCTGACTACCACCAGTACTGTGCTAATTCAGGCCTCGCCATCTCTTGGTTGAAATTCTGTAGAAGGCTTCTAACTGGTCCTCCTGCCCTAAATCTTCATAGGAAATTATTTCACCCTTACGTTTGACATTTCTAGACACGGGAGCGGACTGTGCCCTTGAGGCAATGCACTCCCCACCCCCCACGCAAACAACTCTAATTGCTAGAAGGTCCTTCCTTGCATTGAGTCAAAGTCTGTGCCCCTGCAATGTCTACATTATTCTGCAGCTAAGGGGGCATCATAGCCCTTCAGATGCATTTCTTCCCTTGCATTACTGTGAGCATGTCTATTCTGAGACCAAATTGGCTGGTATGAGTGAACACTTAGAAATAAAACTGTGTGTATGTGTTGAGGGGCTGATTCTAGATTAGTTTCCCTAGGGACTTCAACCAAGAATATTTGACCATCATCATGTGATGGCAACAGCCCAAGCCTTCAGCTATTTCCACACAGCCCTCATGTTTCTCTTAAGTCTGTGCGGTATGGACTAAACATTTCCAGTTCTTTATATACTTTGGGAGACTTGGATTCTAGTTTTTCCCTTATTCTGTAAGTCTGAGCAAATCATGAAAGTTCAGGGCCTTGGTGAGGTTTTCTCTTGGGAGATAGAAATCTTACTACCTTTTTAACTCCAGGGATGTTATACAGATTCATCAGATCTGAGTTGTATTGTTTTATGTGTCTTGGTTCTCTGAAGTTCAGCTGCTGTTTCCCCATTCCTGCCATGAGCTCTAGCATGGTGATTGTGGTTTTCAGAAGCTTGTTAAATGAGATACGTGAGTATCAAGTGTTTTGAGCTCCTCTGGGAGAAATAAACCTTTAAAGTGACGTGTGAGTTGTCTGTTGGAAGTGGTGGAGTCGATACTTGGCCAAAACCCATCTTGTGATGAATCATTTGGTTTTGCTGAGAACCTACTGTGTACTTGGCCCTGACATATGATGTGCTTTATTCTAACACAGATGTCTGAGACAGTTGTTAGTCATGGCATGCTTTTGGAGAGGTAAATTTGGAAAAAGGCATTTATTCTACACTCCACGCTGGAAAGGTTTCTGAATCTTTGGATTTTCCTCCATGTGTTTGGCATATCTCATTTTTTCTTCCAATTACATCTCCTCGTGTCTTTCAACCATGATGCGTTTTGTTTATTCAGTGGTGCCTCGTTCATTCAAGGTGAATTAAGAAAAGGATGCTACAGTTGACCCTGAACAACCCCTCCGTGGAAAGTTCATGTGTAAATTAACTACTAAGAGGGGTGCCTGGGTGGCCCAGTTGGTTAGGCGTCTGCCTTCGGCTCGAGTCGTGATCCTGGGGTCCTGGGATCAAACCCCGCATCGGGCTCCCTGCTCAGTGGGGAGCCTGCTTCTCCCTCCCACTCTGCTCCTCCCCGCCCCACTCACTCTTCCTCTCTCTTCCTCTCTCTCAAATAAATAAATAAATAAAATCTTTAAAAAAAAATACTAAGAGCCCACTGTTTACTGGAAGCCTAACATAAACAGTCAACTAATGCCTATTTTGTGTGTTTTATGTATTATACGCTGCATCCTTACAATAAAGTAAGCTAGAGAAGAGAAAATGTTAAGAAAATCATGAGAAAGAGAAAGTACATTTATAGCAATGTGCTGTATTTACCCCAAAAGCTCTGCGTGTGAGTAGACCTCCACAGTTCTCACCTGTGTTGTCCAAGGGTCAACTGTATTTGAATTGAGTTTTGATTTTCTGATATTCTACTGAAGAGCAAATAAGACATCTGTTTTGGAGAACAGCTATGTTCCACCAAATCACTCCTAATTTGGATCGAGATGAATTAACAAGGTTGAATTACCAGCGGGAAAGATTTCTGGCTTGCACCTCCTTGCATTCTGAACTTCAGTCAGCTGGTCTCCAAACCCTTATCCTGGGTCTGCCTTAGCCAGGGTGGTCTCTGTTTCTCCTTTCCCCATAGATGGTAACAAAGGACTTCTCTTACTGAATGGAATCTCACTGCCAGACCCAGTGATTAATGTTTCACTTCATTGTCTCATTTAGCCTATGTGCCGACCCGGTGAGAGAAGTATTCTCGGAAGCCAAGGACACGGTTAAAGGGAGCAAAGCAGTGGACAGGGGGTTGTCATGGGTCGATTGGTACTCAGCTTTTATTCGAAACCTTTTATTTCACAGACCCACTAAATGATTAAGTGCAAGTGGTGACCTTCAGCCTTCATCCTAAGTGTGGCCATCCGATTTCTCATTGGGCAAAATCAGAAAACAGGACTGCCTCATGGGGATGATTTGGCTGTCACTTCTCTGCAGGCTGCCCCAGGAAGTCATCATCTCAATTCGATCGAGAGGGGAAGGTACCTTGCCAGCTTTCAGTAGGGCAAGATGCTAACAAATGGCTTGTTGAAAAATGTGATTGTGTTTCAGCTTATCTTTTGCCAGGGAAAGATGAGAGCCCCCCTTGGAGCTGAGCACTGAGTGAGTCCATGGGTGCTTTGTCGAGAGGGTAAGAACATGATGGGCAAAGCCACCGGGGCAGGCAGCGGGGGAAGGAGATCTTATGGTGTAAGGAGGGTGTGGAGCAATTTCCTGCCTGTGTAGGTAACTATCGTGAAGGAGACAGCCACATCGGTTGGGGTGGGGCATGCCGCATGCTGTCCAACTTCGAATTCCTCCTACAGTTTTTAAACTCATCAGTCTCCTGTAAAAAATAATTTTCAGTCCCTTGGTGTTCCATCAAAATAAAACCAAGCGTCAAAAGCAATAACGTCATGATCCTGCACGATGGGAAGGCATATGGAGAATGATGGGGGATAAAAGGCAACAGGGGTTGAACATCTAGGGGAGCTACGGGGCACCCGTCAGAATGGGGAGCCTAATGCCATGAGTTAAGCCTGAGGGGGATCAAGTTACTTCTGCGCCTAGGGGGTGCACCGTGTTAAGACTTCAACCTGCACAATTTAAAATGAAACTAGTCTTTTTCATTCACACACAGAAAGCAGAATTTTAATGGAAATTTCTCAGAACCTTCATAAACAAAGGAGTTCCACAGATGTTCTCTTCACATTTCCTATTCATGGTTTATGAGCCTCTTTTGATAAGTGTTTGATAAGGTTTGATAATGAACAAAAAAGAAATCTCTTGGATTTGGGCTCTCCGGTGGGTTTGATGGCAGTTTCCTGTCTGTGCCAGGGTCTGATGGCCCCCACATCATCGTCTGTCTATGAAAAGAAAAATCACATGTGATAAGAAAACGAAGCATCTTAATTCAAGAGCAAATTGCAAATCTGTTTTTAATGGCACTGGAGTAAGAATCTGCTGTTAAGTGTGATAAATTATACAGGTTTAATTATAAAATGGTAAAATGGCATCAAAAGCCATCTGCAGAATCTTTTCCGAAGATGAGATTCTTTCTAGGATTCGGAAAGGAGGAATTTATGCCATCAAGGTGCTTAAACATCAACATCAAATTAATTGAAGTGTTTCAGAATGCTAAAACTTTCTGAGATTTTATGAGCTGTCTTCGCTACTGATTCCTTTCTCACAAGGGGCTAGACCTCTCGCTGACCTCACATAAGCTAGAGAACTCTGAGAACTGCACCAAACTGCTGCTCTTCAGATGTCTTGTCCCCTCACAGAGTCTGTGACCCATCAGGCCACGGAGTCATTCTTAGTCATGCCCGCGTCTCCCAGCAAATCTAGCCCCAGGTTTCACTGAGCTTTAATTTAAGGATTGAAAGGAGCAGGCTCAGGGAAAGGGGCCCCGGTGAGACCAGAGGTCCCCATTTGTCAACAGCCGAACACTTAAAAGATGGGGACATGCTCAGAGTCTCTCCCTTCTAGCCCAGAGAGCACCTGCGCGTGAACTGGAATAAGGCACCTTTCCGCAACGACTTTCTTGCCATCTGCCAGTCAGCCGTTGCAATCATTATGGAGATTTTCTATGGCTGTGTATGAGGGGCGCCTCCGTGGATACAGTGCCACTGTGTGCCACACACTGGGCTGGACCCGGCTTAAATGCCCAATTGCCCATGCCACCGTTTGCTTTTGTCTACTAAATGGGATATTTAAAATTTGAATTTGACTTTTTTTTTCCTCTTTGGGCTTTTATTTACAAAGTTAATTGTTTACTTAACTAAAGCCTTTGGCTTTAATCACAGTTATTAGCACGGAAATGCTGTTTGTCTAGCCTAGCACCCATCGGGAGAGCTGCATCAGTACATTCAAGCCTTTCCTCATTTATCTGTGCAGTATAATAAAATATTTTAGAAAAAAAGAAAGTGTCGATAAAAGGTGACACAGAACCCAATATACAAATTGTTTCATATCAAGACTTGAAGATTGCTACCAGTGCTACTTTCTCTCCTTCCACTCTGCCTCCGATGAAAACATCTGAGGGCTCTTGCTCAGGGTTGCTGGGCTTAAAGCTCGGGGAGAACTGGATTTTTATTTTTTGGCTGGTGGGCAGGGTTAAAAGTGGCAGGAGTAACGGATTTATTCATCCTGTGGGTTCATGATCATTTTATGCAGGTTTTCAATGGTAAAAAATAGTACCCGATCTTCTAAAAAGCCCTTGATATACTATGGAATTTGATTATAAACTAGGCCATTGCTTGAAATTCAACACAGGGCAGGGACTCAAAGGCGCCGAGTCCCTGACATCTCCAAAGAATCTCATTTTTAGGCAGATTTACTTGCAGGACGGTCCTGTGTGTGGCAGCCTCAGCAAGGCTTCAGAATGCTTTGTGTCATGGTTATCCAGTGTGTGCTTTTTTGACAGTGGGAGCTCAATGCCTTCGTATGTTCGTGCTTATTTCGGGATTGCCGTGACGCAGGCTCCAGGGCATTACAGGTTCGGTGGATTCGAGATGAGGGTCTGTCCTTTTGGACTCCCGCATTGTCCCATCTCGGGCCACCCGGTGGCCACTCAAGGCACGTCCCTGAGGGGTTTCTCAGGCAGCTCACAGGAGGATGCAGGCTTCTCTCAGAAAATAAACCAATTTTGTGTGACGATCCACAACACCAGGCACACTTACAGTGTTGTTTGTGATCATAATTTCTAGATTTGATTTCCAGAATCGAATTGTTTGGTGCTACTTGATGAGAGGCCTGGACTGTTGACCTCTCCCTCAAACTGAATAAACCACCCAGGGCAGAAGAAAGGAAGCTTTTGTTTGAGAGCCGGTAGATTCTGGGTGCTCTGGCTCGCCACTCCTGACTGGGATAGAATAGCCCAGAAGCTTGCTTCCCTCTTCATTCTCTCTCCCTCTCTCTCTCCCCTCCTCCCATGCCTAAGGAGAAATCGGTTCCAACTTCTAGCTTTTTTATTCCATCAGAACTCAAGTCTCAGACGCCAGTTACCTCTAAAACCTTCCGATGGATTTCATAAGTCTTGAAAAACAAATTCTCCAGTTAAGTAACTTCCCATTCTTGTGGCTACCAGCGTGCTTGGAAAGGGCTTTCCAATTCTACATCATTTCAAGCCAGCACCTGCCGGGCACGAGGCCAGGTGCTGTTGCCCGTGCTTTCTGTGCCTTAGATCAGGGAGTCCTGGGGAGTGAGATCTCTTACCCTTTTGGCGCATACAGAAGCAAGGTAGGCAACGTCTAGAAAGGTGGCCAGGGTCACCTGTTCTTGACCGACCTCCAAACTCTCTTTTTTCTCCCCACCCGGTGACAGGAAGCTTGGCTCCAGTCAGTAAGTGTTTACTGGGCACCTGCTGTGTGCCAGGCACGAGGCTAGGCTCGGGGAGCCAAAGGCAGATATGGCTTGGCCTCTGTCCTCAAAGAGTTTATGTCCTGCCGACCATACTGCCTCGCTGGTTAGCCATCATTAGTGGATTAGAGAAGAACAGATTGGCTTGGTTAGGCCTTCAAGGTTCCTGCCTACCTCACCCAGCTCCTCCTCTGTCCTCTCCCCATTCCCCAGCCTGGACTCCTGCCAGGAGCCTCTGCAGGGGTGACGCTGCCAACTCATGGACTCCCACTGCGTAACAGCAGTACCCTGGCCCGTTCCACCAGCGCCCCCCGACCCCCGCCCCGGTCAAACCTCTGCCAGTTACTTTGTCCTCACATAGGTATCCATAGCCCTCTTGTGATCTGGGCCTTCTAGCAGATTCAGACATGGATCCCGGTGTGCAGTGTCAGTATATTGCAAAGGGGTGGTTCACTTCACTGGGGTTAAAAGAAATGCATTCAGAGTTCAGGGGTCTAGGAGGACAGGGAAGGATAGGGGTCTGTGTCCCCCAGGAACCAGGTCTGAGCCCTGGGAGAGTAAAAACCAGGCATAGGAACCCATCAGGTTTTTTGTGGGGGTGCTAGAAGAGTCTCTGGATCTCCTGTCAGCCCTCGCTGGGGCACCCCTTGACTAACATCTCCGAGCCGGGAATGCTCTGATAAGTGCATGGCCTCATAGTGTAGGAGCAGAGACAAGGGTAGGGAGATTGTTATGAGGCTATTGCAGAAGCTCAGGGAGAACAGAACAGGGTAACCTCGGTGGGGATTAGAATGCATTTGGTAAGAGGAAGAATCAGGAAGTTCTTGATCGATGGAGCCTGTTGTGAGGGTTCTCATTTGGGTCATGAGGGCAGAGGTGCCAGTGACCAGGAAAGGGGGAAGAAGGGCGGGCTTTGCAGAGATGAGTTCCGTTTATTTATAATTCAACATCCAAGTTCCAGAGTGGATTCTGGTCAGTATCCCAGCACCCACCCCAAGGGCTAGAGAGAGAAATTTGGCCATCATCAGCACATTTCAAAAGTCTTGAACTGGCTTTGTGCCCCGGGCCCCAGCCGGGCCCTTCTGCCCACTGCAGCCAGATTGATCTGTCTAAAAGCATCTTTTTTTGTACCTGTTGCCTGTTGAAAATCTAGGCAGAGATTTTCGGTGACTCACTATCTGGAATGTGAAGGTCTAACCCCTCAGTGTCCGACTCCCCTCCATCTGATCCCTGCCTTTCTGGATCAGGACTCCTTTGGCACAGAGCAAAGTAGCTTAGGTCACAAGCGGAGTTTGCTGGTGGATGGCGTCAGCTGGGGCTTAGACGTGCGTGCTGCTGGGACACCCTCCATCTCTTGTTCCTCTTCTCTTTGCGCGCTCATTTCGTTCTCCACCCAGTCTGCTGCACATGGTGGGTCAGTGTGAGGTGCAGCAACTGTATGCTTCTAGTCTGGTGGCGCACCCCCCACACCCCCCGCATGGGGCCACAGAGAGGTTTCTCATTGGGACAGGGAAACCCGAAGGCCAGTGAGATGGAGTAACTTGCCCAGGTTCCAGAGCAGAAGGGCAGGGATAAGTTCCGGGCAGTGTGTCTCCAGAGCTCAGGGCTGAGTTTCAACTGTTGCTCTGCGTGTGGTCTTCCAAGAGCACTGTACCCTCCTGATTGTAGGGCCCAGGGTGTCATCCCCTGCTGGCAGATAAGTTGGCAAATTGCTTGGCCATGATTGTTGATGGCCACACAGTGGTGCCTTTCCAGTCTTTCCTGGGTGATTTGCACAATTTACAATTCTATGAGAACTGGGAAGCTTTTCTTAGAGGTAGGAACAGAGTAAAATAAAAATTATAATGCAGATGACATCTTTTTCTAATCGGCTCCACTGTCTTCTGCATACAAATGAGTGTCTCGCCTTCTCTGGGGCTTTCCCACAGCTTACTGTGTGCACACCCTCCCTCGTCCCCCAGCTTAGGAGCGCAGACCTCCTCTGAGGAGGCCCGGTCCTATTGTTGTGCCTGATTTGAAATGCAGGCTCTAATGTCAGGCAGCCCTTGCAAGAGGAGACACCACACTCCATTCCTCCTGGGCTGGAACAGCTTTTTCTTTCTGGGAGAGCTGTTGAAATGTGGGTTTCCGTGTTAATCAACGTTCCCAGCACGTTTGTGGAACTGGCTCTGCACGTCCAGAATGTGTTTTCCGACCATCCCCTGGGCTCTGGCTGTTGCAGCCTGTCAAGAACAGACTTGCTCGGGCTGTGTGGGGCTGCAGAGACATTCAGTCCAGATTCAGAGCGATAGGCATGATTTTTGGAATGGGCCGCAGCAAGCTCGGACTGGTCCTGGCGGTGTAGCCGGACCAGAGGTGCTGGGCGGGCGGGCATGCGAGGCAGCCCGTGGACACGCGGCTGGTTTCCTAAACTGCTTCCCTCCCAGGCACCCACCCCCTACGCATCCGTGCATCAGACTGAAAGCACCTCCGGGGTGAAGCGTTTCTTTTCTATAACCAGATGGGTAGCATTCTGGTGTGTCTCTGATAACAGTTAACCGTGCCGTCTGTGTCCCAGGGATGTTGTGAGTGCTTTCCCAAAATGGACCCATTCCATCCTGATTAACATCTCATCATGTACTATCATCCCCTTTTTGCAGACCAGGCCCTGAGGCTCTGCAGAGAGGTGAAGTCATTTAACCAAAGCCACACAGCTGGTCAGTGGCACGTGGCCCATGGATGGAGGGAGAGGGCTGGCCATGCTTACGTACTGTGCTGTGGCATCAGGGTTATTAAGAGGCTAGCAGCAGGAAGGAGGTAGCTGGACTCCGATTTCCCTGAACGAATGAATTTTCTAACTAAACTTCAGTTTGGTTGGACAGGTGTGGGCCTCATCCACCCCCTCCATTTGCCCTAGTTATCAACTCACCTCCCTCATCTCAGCCCCCAGAAGTCATGACTGAGACAAGATGAAATTTTGGAAGTGGAGCCATGTGAGTGGGAAACCATGATATAGTAGTTACTAACCCTCCCTCCCTCTCTTTCTTTCCTGCTCAAGGTATTCTTATTACTTAATTTACGTCCATAGCCCCTTTTCTTGCACCCCTCCCCTCCCCCAAAGAGAACTCTCAAATTTCTGGTGGATCCAATTCAGGCAAAGCCTCCTAGTAGGAGACGTGGGGCCCGCCCACATCTTTCTCTCCTGGGGGCCATGGGTGGATCTGGTCACTTGAATGAACCTGGCAGAGCTCACAGGCAGAATGTTCTTGATCTAAAGCCCAGCAGCTCCGCTTTCTCTGGAGGGTGCACCCCAGCTACTGTGGGGGGTGGGGGAGCTCAGGATGGCAGGATCTGGAGCCTGCGCTGGGGGCTAGAGAAACTGGACTCTGCCTCCAGCCCACCCACTGCCACCTCCTCTCCTCAACATAAGGAGCTCGGGTAACACAGAATCAGACTTGCCTTCTAGCCATGAAGTTCCAGTTCAGGGGTAGCAGTTAGAGAACTTGAGCATGGAGGAGAAGGTGTGTTACTATAATGTGCTTGTTAGTAACATTTATAGCATCTGGGTGAGATAGCAATTATTCGTGGGTTTTCTTGCTGTCTGTCTCTCTGGTAGTTGAACATAAAATCCAAAGGGCCAGTGAGGACTGCTTTCCATTCAGTGTAAACTTGCTGAGAGAGCCCGGCTATATTGTACTGGTTCTGGGGTGCCACAGTGCTCTGTCACAGATGCCCACTGGCCTGTGCTCACAGAAGACAGAATGACTTGGGTCCAGTCTTTGAGGTACATTGCGTTCATAAGGTGTCTGCAGAAACAAATGTGAGAGCATTGGGAAAGATGAGCTGGGAGATGAGCCTATAGGAATGGGGACAGATTGGTCTGAAGGGGCTGTGTGCTCTTTACTCTCCCGAGATTGGAAGGCGCTGGAGTGCGGGGACCTGTACTTATTCTTCGGCTCGTCTCATGCATAATTCTGGGCCGGGCATAAGATAATGATGCATGTAACTATGGGAATAGGGACTTCTCTCTTCTGCTCCTTCCTCAGAAGGTAATCTCAGGAGGGCCAGGAGGCTTCTTAGGGCATTAGTGGAATCAGAACTTCAAAGGACACCGGTGACGACACTGAAGAGATAAAGCTATTGCTAAGGGCAGGGGTACTGCTGTGTTACCCTAAATTGCTAGAATTTCTTTTGTGGCCCCAAAGACCCCAAAACTAGCCTAGGCCATGCCTGAAATGGCTGCATTTCAGGGGGACATTCATATTCAGCCCAGATGGCTGTAGTTAAGTGGACAGGCGCACTGTTAACAGAAGTTCTGGTCGTTGGGGGCAAGCCGACAGAATTCTGCCGACGTCACAGTCCCATGTGACCTATCCTGTGAAGCAGGAATGTCGTGCTTGGTCCCTAAGGAACACAAATATCCATCACAGTGCTCTCAAAGATGCAAATGGATACATTTTGCCCAATTTTCCTATATGGTCACCGTTCACCCACCATGAAGTTGACAGCCCATCAAAGTACTTACATATAGTGGCACGATCGTAGTTGGCAAGGCTCACAAAATATAGGCACTTCGGAAAAATAATTAGATGCATTAATGTGTATGATTTAAAGAGTATGTGAAAGTTCTAGAAGGCATTCACCCCCAAAATAACTACTAATTTAATCATGAGGGCGACCCTATGTGGGTGACTTTTGAATTGCCTCGTTCAGCTGTTTGAGAGATGTTGCCCACATCATCTGCTGAGGTAGAGGCTCCCGGAGGCCAACCTGGCTCTTTTTAATGTAGTAGAACCAGCTCTCACTGGTTTGAAATGAGCCCTTGCTTGCAATTGCTTGCTTGCTCTGGATCTGTCTCCCTCCCGCCCTCTCTTCCTCCTTCTCCCCTCTCCCCCAAATTATAAATCTAGTCAATTGTGTAACCTCCTAACTTTGCACAAATTATGCAAGAGCTTAAGGGCACAGTTTTTGAAGTCTGAGTTTCCATCTCAAGGGAGGGTCAGTCTTCCTGACTCCCTTTTCTCTCCTCCCTCGGTACTTTCCTGCAGTGCCCTATCATGCCCCATCTCCACAGTCCACAGTGGGCGGAGAACAATAATTGTGGATTTCCCTCTAAGGAATTAGGGCAAAAGTAACAAGATAGCAGATTTTGTATTTCTGGTAACAAGTGTACTGCAGTATTATTTCAAAATCTGGAATGCAGGATTGTTGTTTATAAAATGCTAAGAAATCTTGCTATTTGTGAAGGATGCTGAGAAGGAGAGAGGGGGTGATGGTGGGAAGTGGCCTGGGAATTGGGCATCAGGGAGGAAGGACACTGGCTGTAAAGAGAAATAAGGGAACAGCTTTTTGGGTCTGGGTGAGTACAGTTTGAGTGGAGGGCTACACGGGGCGTATGACTCCTGATGACTACATTTTCAGGGCTTGGGCCAAGAAGAAGTGGGCCCAGGACACAGTACAAGGGATTCAGGCTCTGTGTAAAGACTGTCAGGGTGGCCAAATAGAAGCTAGGGTCACAGTATGGGTTAGAATTTTAGTTCAGCTGCCAGTAAACAGTAGCAGCCAAAATATGGGCTCAAACAGGACAAAAGATCACACGAAATCTCTGGAGGTGGGCAATCTGGGACTGTTGTGAGGGATCTGGGCCTTTTGGGGCCCCTGCTGCCCCATTTGGAGGATGTGGCTCCCTCCTCCCGTCCAAGATGGCGCCGCAGCTCCAGCCGTCACATCTCAGCTTAGAAGTCCCGCTAAGCAGCAGTGCACCTTTCCTTGGCCAAGGAAAATTGGGGAATGACATCCTTTAGTTGTGTGGCAACATGCTCAGCTGACATGGGGCTTCGAATAGTTTGAGATTGAAGAGGAGAAGCTCCATAATGAAAAAAAGGCTAGAGAGACCTCATCTTGGGGTACTGGTTCATTCAGTGACTCCAGAGAGCCTAATATGTTCAGGCATTGCTGGAGGGCGGTAGGGAGGAAGGCAGATGGGTTTCTGTTCTCATGAAACTTAAAATCCAGTGGGAGGCAAGACAGACAATAAACTATCAGTGAATGTGGCCTGGTGGACAATCTGCATTCTGGACTCAAGTCTTTCCAATGAGCTGTGTTCAGATGTGACTGGACTTAATTAATGATGGATGTGGGATGCTGCGGACGCCTGTGGGCAGCTGGCACGGCCCGCGTGGGCATCTCTGCGGTGCAGGAGTCTGCTCTGTGGGGCAGAGTGGTGGCAAAGCCGAGCCGGAGAAGTGAGCAGTTGGTAAACCTGAGCGGCCCTGAACCCTCTACAGCCGGCGCCCTCCTGGGCCAGTGTGCCCACAAAGACTTGAGGGCTGTAAAAATCCCAAGTCTGTTTCCTTTTCCTTGGGTGCAGAAGGATTTGGGCCTCTTCCCTGGCTGAGGTGCAGAGCAGTGGGATGAGAAATCGGTGATTCCTAGAGGCTTTTGAGGCCAAGTTGCGGAACTTGGGAAAACACAAAGACCCAGCGTTTTCCTGCTCCCATGACCTTCAGCCAGTGATCCGTGAGCCTGGTTTTGCTGGGAACCAGGCAGGTGTCCAAGTTCAGCTCCCATGTAAGTGGGCGTGGATTCTAAATGAAACCTGGAGCCAGTGAGGCCCTCCCGGACTCCCGCCCCAGCCACCGTGCGGCGACCTATATCCATGATTCTCAAACCCTCAGAGGCGAGACACCAGTTTTTTAAGTTTCAAGTTCTAATCTGTCATAAAAATGAAATACCAGAAAAACGAAATTAAAAAGACAAAATACACAGAGTCAGACTTGTGTTGCTAGATTCAAGAGACAAAATTCTTCTGTCCGCTTGCTCTAAATGTTTCTAAAGGCGAACTCAGTTCCTGACTTGCAGTTTGCCAGTAGCAAAGAATTAGGGGCCATTACCGTCGTCAGCCCGGGGACTGCACTTTGGACGGCTGTCCTTCCCGGCTCTGGACCATGGGCCATCTGAGGATGGCTGTCCTTCCCGGCTCCGTGTGTGGACCGTCTCCGTGTGTGTCCCCAAGGAGAAGGAGGAAGGTCCCCTGGCTGAGTTGTGCCTCCCTCCCCGCTCATCTCTCTCTGGCGCCCCCTAGCCAGCGCCCCTTGTCTTCAGCGGCTCTCGGAGCCCACTGATAACAGGAACAGCTCACCCGTCTCCTCTCATAGTCCCCATGTGTAGCTGAAAATGTTACTACATACTTGCGGCCGGAGAAAGGAAAGGTCACAGCTAATTGTAATCATTATCCAGGCTCCCCTACCTGCACGAGGCTTTTGGCATATCCTGGCTTGATTAGCCAAGCAGCCAACCGCGAGGCAGGCGGGCCTTTCCAGCTGGCGGGCCTGGCCGTCCTGGGCAGGGCGGGGGGACGTCACCGGTGACCCTGTGTTGCAGTTCTCCAAGGAGAGGCACGTCATGGACAGGACCCCCGAGCGGCTGAAGAAGGAGCTGGAGGAGGAGCTGCTGCTGAGCGGCGAGGACCTGCGAAGCCACGCCTGGTACCATGGACGCATCCCCCGCCAGGTACCTGTGCCTTCCTGCCAGTGTGCGCCCGGCCGGCCTCAAACGCCACCACACTGCCCACCCCGTGGGCTCGCCCTCCAGCACCCCAGCAGAGCAAGCCCCAGTTCAGCTAAAAGCAAATATACTAAAACGGACTGTGGTAACATAGGCCTGTCTCCAAGGAGACCTTGGGAAGAACTAAGGTCAGGAACCCAAAGCACATGTCCCTGGGCCCGGGAGGTGGATGGAGGAAAGGCCGGTGTTCTGTGGTCTGCAAAGCCGGAGCGGGCCGGAGGCCGTGGCCGCAGGGGGAGCATCTGAGGAGGTACGAGGCTGGCCTGTGGTTCAGATCACTAAACTCCTGGCCGGCTGCCTGCAGCCTCCTACTGTCTGGAGCTTCTCTCTTAAGGCAGTAGTTCAATTTCAGGGGAAGAGAGCATATCGTCAGGGCGGGTGGCACAGGGCAGCAAGGCCACCCGTGCCCTCGTGGGGCTGGTGACTGTTCACACTCCATCCCTCTCCTGCCTGGGCCCCTGGCTGCAGCTAGGAAGTAGAGGAATTATACCAGCGACCCCAGCACCCCACCCCCCGCCCCGGCCTGGAATGTACTCTGTGTGATTGTCTTTTGGGGTGATAGGTGGGAGTGGTTTTTTTTAAGAGTATAGAAACTGAAAAATGTAAGTGCAGAATCAGGGTGTAGAATTTCTCTTGGGTTTTTATCGTAACCTGATCTGGCCAGTCATTCACCCAGGACAACATGACCGGAAATGGATGGGTGGGGGGTGGGGGGAAGGGCATCATATTGTGACAGTTTTTTTTAGTGTAGCAGATTTGTCAGCACTATTAAAGAAATAATCCCTGTTCTAACTTCCTTTTTTTAATTTTTAAAAATTTTTAAAGATTTTATTTATTTATTCATGAGAGACAGAGAGAGAGGCAGAGGGAGAAGCAGGCTTCCCACTGAGCAGGGAGCCCGATGCGGGACTCGATCCCAGGACCCTGGGATCATAACCTGAGCCGAAGGCAGACGCTTAACCATCTGTACCAGCCAGGTGCCCTCCTTTTTTTTTTTTTTTTAGTTTAAAATTGATTTACAGTTGTAGATTGGGTGGCTCAGTTGTTAAGCATCTGCCATGATCCCAGGGTCCTGGGATCGAGTCCCGCATCGTTCCCTGCTCAGCGGGAGGCCTGCTTCTCCCTCTCCCACTCCCCCTGCTTGTGTTCCCTCTCTCACTATCTCTCTCTGTCAAATAAATGAATAAAATCTTAAAAAAAAAATTGTAGACTATACAGAGAATAAAATGAAGAAAACGAAACTCTCACCCATAAATCTCTCTCCTGGAGATAGCCACTCTGAACATTTTGATATGATTCCTCCTCCCAGGCTTTGCAAGTATGAGATCATACCACATAGACTTTTGCAGCCCATTGTCTTCATTTAATGATGCGTTCCGGGCATTGTCTCCTGTTGTAAGATAGTCTTCTACACCAGCCTACGTCATGTGTATGTTCATTGTATGTGTGCCCCACTCTTTGGTGGGCACCTTCACCAACATCCTTTAGGATAACTACTATGTTTATAACTATAATTATTTCCTCAGGCTCAATCCCAAAAAATGGAATTTCTGTGTGAAAACATATTTTTAAGGCAAAGATACAATTTTAAGGTAACCATGGTAGCACACTCTTCTACGCAAACTGATCCAGTGTTGGAATATCCTGGGAGAAATGTCAAAGTTTTATAAAACTGACGACTGTCCCCACCATCCTTCTCTTTATTGTGATCATAAACTTTGTTTCCCACTTGCAACGAGTATCGATTTTCAGCCACACATCATTTCAGGTTGTCTGACGGCACACTGTAACAGCAATAATGGTAGTTACAGCTAACACTTTACTCCGTTAAATCTTTGTAGCTCCTGCGTAGGTGACATTATCCCCACTCTACAGGGGATGTAACTAAACCATAAAGAGATGTAACTTGTCCAAAGTCACCCAGGAGAGCCAGAATGCAAACCCAGGCGGTCTGGCTATAGGAACGACCATCTGCAACACAGTATAGATCCTCCTTTTGCTATAAACATCAGCATCTCCATAGTTAACAATTTTTGAGCACCTACCGTGTTCCAGGCGGCTGTCTGGTGCTTTGCGTAGATTATGTATGCAAATATATAATCCGCCAGTGAGATGAGACACGGAGCTGACTTGGTGACAGGCCCTCCAGCGAGTGGCGTGCCCAGCACCGCACTCAAGTCTCTGCTTCTACAGTGCCTGGCCTCCCTTGCGTGTGGACCCCTCCTGCCAGCCGACAAAACCCGCTCCTCCGCCTGCTGGGGGTGGGGAGGGCTCAGGCTCCCTGGCCATGCCTTTTCTTCTTTCTTTCATTTGCTGTCACTTTACTTGCTTCAGGTCTGCGTACATGTCTTCTTCTTATGACACCCCCCGTGACCACCGTGTCTCAGAGAACAGCCCTCGTTCCCCTCCCAGGCACTTCTTATCTCCCTTGCCGGTTGACTTCTTCCTTCCCTTTCCAACATCTGACGTACCATACCTGCTGCTTGCGTATCTTCGCCGACGCGGCAGCTCTCCCGACGCGGCAGCTCCGCCGGTGGGGACGCCGGCCCGCTGCCCTCACTCCCGGAAGCCCGGCGCCCGCAGTCACTCGGCACACGGTAGGTGGGCGGCTAATAGTTCTAGGTGCAGGAACGGGTCTTCTAAGAATTTGACGTTCGAAAAACTGAAGAGCCGACTGAAGAGGAAGAGACAGAGTAGCATTGTCCTCTGTTGGGCCCAGAGAAGCGGAGAGCGGTGCCGCTTTGAAAAGGAATGTTCGCGGGGCGCCTGGGTGGCTCAGTTGGTTAAGCGACTGCCTTCGGCTCAGGTCATGATCCTGGAGTCCCCGGATCGAGGCCCGCATCGGGCTCCCTGCTCAGCAGGGAGTCTGCTTCCCCCTCTCATGTGCTCTCTCTCTCATTCTCTCTCTCTCCAATAAATAAATAAAATCTTAAAAAAAAAAAAAAAAGGAGTGTTCGCTTGCCTTTCCGACTCCTCACCATTTTGTCCCCAAGGTGTCAGAAAACCTCGTGCAGCGGGATGGCGACTTCCTGGTTCGTGACTCTTTGTCCAGCCCCGGAAACTTTGTCCTGACCTGTCAGTGGAAGAACCTGGCTCAGCACTTCAAGATCCACCGGACGGTGCTGCGGCTCAGCGAGGCCTACAGCCGTGTGCAGTACCAGTTTGAGACGGAGAGCTTCGACTCCATCCCCGGCCTGGTGCGCTGCTACGTGGGCAACCGCCGGCCCATCTCCCAGCAGAGCGGAGCCATCATCTTCCAGCCCATCAACAGGACGGTGCCCCTGCGCTGCCTGCAGGAGCGCTACGGCACCTCCCCGGGCCGGGCCCCGGACGGCAGCCTCGCCGACGGCAGGCCGGACGTGGGCAAGAGGCTGAGCCTCACCGTGGGCGGCGTCCAGGCCCGGGAGCAGAGCTCGCCCAAGGGAAACCTCCTCAGGTGGGTCAGGGCCCCGTCGGGGGTGGGGGGTGGGGGTGCTGGGACCGACAGGGCCACTCTGGACGGGCCCGGCCTTAGTGAGGCCGGTGAGGAGCTCACCCGGGAACCGAGGAACAGTAAAAGATGTTACTAAGAATGCCAAGTGTTACTGGAATAGCTGTCATGAGGGATGAGTTCCCGATTGAGTTGGTGCCCACATGAGAGGACGCAGTTGCTGAGGAAGGGGAGGGTTGGCCAGGAGAGATTTGTGAAGAAAGGAGGATTCCGGCTGGTCTGAAAACTGGGGAAAATTTGGACAGACACTGCAAAGGGGAGGGTGTTCCTGGTGGGGGGCTCAGTGTGCGCATGCGTGGGGCAATAGGCGAGGATGAGAGTTGCTTTGAGTGGGTAGGTCGGTGGGGCTCAAGCAAAGGGCCCACGTAAGGGGCTGGTAGGGGCAGACTCAGGAAGGTGACCCCAGCCAGATCATGGAGGCCTTAAAGCCGGGCTAAATGGTTTGAGGGAACCTCAAAGACGTTGACATGGTGAATGTCCCGAGAATAGAGCAGGGTGGCGATGTGTTGGAGGGGCAGGGAGGGAGCTTGGCGCAGGAAGACCAGTCAGTGGGTGGTGGAGGGTCGGGCTGTACAGGGGTAGTAGAGGGAGAGCCTGGGACCTTGGCTTCCTGGGACTGTTGTGTGTGTGGGGAAGGTTGGAGAAGGGGGCGTGGGAGACCACAGGAGGGCTCAGAGGGGATGGACTTCGGAGGAAAAACCAGTTGCTGCATTGGAGACTCGACCGTAGGCTTATCTCTGAGTGCCAGTGTCCAGCAACAGTTTGGGGGTTCGGGAGGGGAGTTCAGCCTGAAGGCTTAGATTAGGGCTTGGTCCACATGGAAAGGGTGGTTGACTCGGTGAGAGAAGATGAGATTCCTAAGATGGGAGACACTGAGAGACTGGGGGGCTGTGCCCTGAACCTGGGGGTGGGAGAGAGAAGATTCCAGAGAACTGGATGCCCAGCTGAGGCGCCCTGCCCTCGATGACCAGCGGCGCATGCTGTCTTCACATAGGACCTGTCTCTCACGGAGCTGGGTGCCTGGGCTGCTCTCTGACCGTTCCAGATGGGAAAGCAGGGAAAAGGTGGGCCTGGCAGGGTGTAGACGAGCTCCAGCCCCTGGGTGACACAGCCCCCCTTCTCTGGCTCCCTGGCATCTAAACTTACACACCTAAACCAACATGTTTTATTGCATGCACTGGTTTTCTTTCTGGACAGGAAGAAACGTCATAAACTGTAATTGGTAGATTGCAAAGATTCAGAAGCAAAACACAGGAGTCTGAGTAATACAGACTAGGCCGTGTGCCGCTACAGAGCTCCCGGTCCCTGTTAGTCAGCGTCTGGCTGTGGACGCTGCCTGCCTGGCCACAGATGCTGGTCCGCCACTGATCAAGCTACTTACCTTCTCTGGGCCTCACTTTCCCCAGCTGGAATGATGCGGTTTGTGAGGGTTAAACGATCCAAGACTTGCAAAGTGCTTAGAACAATGCCAAAGGGCTAGTAGGTGTGAATAATCATTATTCAATAATCATTAATATTATCTTCTGGAGGGCAGTAGAATGTAGGACTCAGTTGCAGGGAGGGAGGCAAGAACTGATACATAGAAATTCTCCTTTTCTTAGTAATAAGAATGGACTGGAGATCCCTTAAAAGTATTAAAGGGGTACTTCTTCCTCTGTTTCTTTTGTGAGTGTGGGGATTGGCTGCTCAACGGAGGAAGGAAAAGGTAATGTCCTGACCAGAGCCAGGGAGTATTGGGCAATGCCCAGAACCCCTGCCCAGTGCGGTGCTGGGCAGGAAGGCCTGCCTCCTGGTCTGCCTTCAGTGACCCGGATTTAGAATAGAACTTTATTTTTTAAAGATAAGACATGAAAGACAGACTGAGAAAGCCTCTTGGTCAGTGAGGCAGGCCTAACAGAGCCAACTCTTCTGATTGCCCAGTGAAAGCAGGGCTTTTTAAGCCCTGCCACTTTTTGGGCAGCCGCAGGCCTGGGAATGTCTAACCGTGGGGGCGGGGTGGGCTCCGCAGGAAAGCGCCTCCTGCTGCCAAGCTCCCTGCCCTCCCCCTTGCGCCCTCGCCCTCAGGCACCCACACCTTCGCTGACGTCCGGCCCGCTGGTTGGCTGGCTGGCGGGGTGCGCCCCAGGTGGGGGTTCTGGGCCAGTGGAGTCTGGCTGCTCTAAAGATCACTGCAGAAATACCGCTTGGCCGAAGCCATCGCCTTTTGGAATTTGCCCTCTGCCCTGCCTTATCTCTGAGGGGTTGCTGGAATTTCTCTGTTGCTGGGAGTTTGGGGGTTTTTTGGGGGGTTGTTTGCTTTTTCCTTTGGTGCTTGCAAAGGTAGGAAAGAACTTTTTGATTTCTATAACCTAAGCTTGTGGGAGGGCCCATTAAAGTTCATTACAACTTGACTGGTGTGGTGCAGTCTCTTCTAGCAAAGAAGAGATTCTGTTTGTGGGGGCTAGAGAAACTCCCAGTCTGAATAGGCAGGGAAGCAGAGGGGTGCCAGCAAATTGTGTGGAAAGTGACATCTCCGCTTCCGTGCGGGGCTGCACCCTGTGCCTCCCGGCACCCGGCTTAGTGAAGGCTCGGGCCCTTCCCCAGCTCAGCAGGAGGCCGGCTGTGCGGCCCTGGTCCTTCCGGGAGGATGAGAGTGGCTGGCTCCCCCGGTGATCCTGCGGATTGTCTAGGGGACATGGTGACTTGCGCTGAAATGCAGACTGCCCCACAGCTTCCTTCCTAACTGACACCACGAGGCATGGTGGAAAACGCATTTTAGTTAAACAAGTCACTCCTTCTGGGTCTGTAAGTAATTTTAAGCTCTGTTAAAAGTACACATTCCAGTTCATCAGATTTTCCTGAGAGGATCATGAAATCTTTGCTCTGCTCAACCAGCTGGAAGGGCTCAGAGGAGGCAGCCTGGGACCTGACTTTGCTGGTCCTGGGGACGCGGGGATGGAGCCCAGGGTACAGTCCTGTGTTAACCGCCCCCAGCAGCAATTTCCTCCTTCAACAGACATTACTGTTGGGATGTGCTGTACCACTCGCCTTCTAAGCAGTCTTTTCTCTTAAAAACTTTCCATGATGCTGCCTAAAGGTTTTACGATTTAATGACATGTTTCTGCTCCACTTATCTTCTGCTTCAGAAATAAAGAGAAGAGCGGTAGCCAGCCAGCCTCCCTGGATCACATGCAGGACAGAAGAGCCTTATCCCTCAAAGCGCACCAGTCGGAAAGTTACCTGCCACTTGGTAGGTCTTTGGGACTTTTCTGGGAGGAGGGTGACAGTGTTAGCCTGATTTCCTTCAGGCTCTTTCCCTGCTCTGTCTGGTCCCCTGATGTGGGGACAACACAAGGCTGGAGGGTAAGGGGTTTGTGCAGCTGTATCCAGATGAGGTCACTTTATGGGTGCTAGCTAGCTTTTAAGCCTCATAACAAACCTTCAGAGCGGGAATGATTATCCTCTTCTTGCTGAGGACACTGAGGCACAGAGGTGAAATAACTCATCCAGTTACCCGTCTTGCCCGTGGTGAAGCCAGCATTTGAACCCAGGTTTTCTGACCCACGCTTACCCGCTAACTGGTAGCCTTCACGACAGAGGTGTGCTCTCTCTGTGCCCTCCGGGGGCGGAGGGGGCTGGCTCAGTGCTGGGCTTCCTGGGGGACCCCTCCTCCTCTCCATTCTCCGTTTGCAGCCAGAGAACGAGGAGCTGTGGGATGTGGGCAGACCTCGTAAGCAACTGTGTCAGTGAGTGATGTGGTGGTTGTTCATTATTTTTATAACTGACCTTCCTTGGGACAACGGGGTGATTTTCCTAATGCCCCTTGGTGAACCACTTCTATGTGGGTTAGCTCACCATCTTGTCCCCCCGTCCTGGGGTGCCTCTGGCTCTCCCTCAAGGCTGGCTGGATCCGCCCTGGCTGTGAGAGTGACTCAGGCCCTCATGCTATGTGACTAAAGACTAGATTACTCACTGACCTCCAGGCGCCATGTCTTGTCCTGTTCTGACTGGACTAAGCTTCTCTGACCATAAAATGACACTGCAGCCCAGCTGCTGGAAGTCACTGGGATTTAGAATCCCCCCAGAAGTGGGGTGCAGCCAGCCAGCCCTGGAAATGTTCTGGACTGCACTAGATTGGGCGTTGGGCAGTCCTACCGAGTTATCTTTGGGAAGTGAAAGTTGAAACCCAAGGGCATGAATGGAGAGCTGAAGTTGTCACTCCAGTTTTGCTTTGTGCTCCCCGAGCAGCTAAGCTTTTCCTGACCCTCTCTTTTCCTCCACAGGCTGTAAATTGCCCCCTCAGCCCCCAGGGGTGGACACAAGCCCCCGCCCAAACTCACCGGTTTTCAGGACGGGCAGCGAGCCCACCCTGAGCCCGGCATTGGTTCGGAGGGTCTCCTCGGACGCTAGGGCAGGGGAGGCCCTGAGGGGCTCAGACAGCCAGCTGTGCCCCAAGCCGCCGCCCAAGCCCTGCAAGGCACCCTTCCTCAAGGCTCCCCCGTCTCCATCCACCTGGCTCAACTCAGAGGCCAACTACTGTGAACTGAACCCAGCCTTCGCTGCGAGCTGCGACAGGGGGGCGAGGCCCCCCCTCTGTGCCCAGGACAGTTACGTGGAGCTGCTGACGGCCAAGCAGAACGGGGTGCCGGGTCCCCGGAACTCCGGCACCAACTACTTGATCCTCGACGATGACGGGGCAGGGCCTTGGGCAGCGCCGGCCGTGCAGACGGACCAGGGGCCAGAGGAGGATGAGGCCCAGTTTGTGCTGCCCCGTCTGGAGACGGCCTCCTCGTTCAGACCCAATGACTTTGAGTCGAAGCTCCTTCTTCCTGAGAACAAGCCCCTGGAAACAGCACTGCTGAAGCGGGCGAAAGAACTGTTCACTCAGCACGACCCCAAGGTCATTGCCCAGCACATGCTGAGCACGGACTGCGTGGTAAGTGGCCAGTCAGGTGAGCTTGGTTCTGGCTTTGGAATGTTTGGAAGGGGTTGGAAGGCTGGCCTCCCTCCACCTCACCCCTGAAATGCGTGGCTGGGAGAAAAAAAGTCAGAAGATAACCTGGGCGGGGATGTATTTAAAGGGTAGGAAGCACAGGCCTGGGACAACCTTTGCCCGGGCTAGAAGCTTGCGGAACTCCCCTCGGGCAGAAGGATGGCGGGCCTGTCCCGCCTCAGCTGGGTCAGAACTGGGAAAGTCAAGTCCAAGGAAAGAGGACTGTAGATGAAAATGTACTTTCTGGCGTCACAGAGCCCAGGTTATTTTTATTTTATTATACGTGATGCATTATATATACATATACACACCCAACGTATATTTATTGTTACTAAAATGGACTTAATAGACATTTTTAAATTTACCCTTGATTTTTTTCACAAGTAATACTTGGTCAATTTAGGAAAATTATAAAATACAGTTTAAGAGAAAAGAAAAAAATTATACAAAGTGTACTTTCTTGATGATCACCATGGTTAACATTTGCTCTGCAAACAGATACATGTAAATAATTTCATGCGCATGTATGTGTTTACCACAGGCCTAAACAGATGATTCTGTTTTATTGTATTTTTTTCTAAACATACTCTTTTAAACCCAGTGTCTTTGATCAAACAACATAGCATGACTATCTTTTCATGTGACTAAATATATGTTTACATCATCAATTTTGATAGGAAGCATTTCTTTTAGATATGGGCAGCTTTTGTTCATAAGTGACCCCATGGCAAGGTTATCCTTCGGACAGATCTTTCTAGAAAGCAAGTGTCTCAGGCTGGGAGGGGCTCATCCTACCCCTCAGTTATAGAGAGATCCGTGTGTTGGAGTGACAGGTAAGGCCTTAGTGAGATTTAAACCCCTTATTCATTTGTAGCTCATTAGTTAATTACCTTCAAAGTTCAGGGCCTGTCAAAGAACTGAATTTTCCCAAATACATTTCCTGGGTCATGACTCACGGCAGGAAATGTAGTCCCTGAGCACCCCTGGGAAGTCCCTAGTTGACGGACCTCTTAGGGGGACAGAAGGCCTCTCAAAACAGCCTTGAGGAACTTGAAGCAGGTGCTAGCTGTTTTGGGCTCCACAAACCCAGCACCTGGAAGAGGCCTGGGTGATGGTCCCCGTGTGTGTGTGTTGGAGGGGCGGGGGCGCTCGCCCTGGGGAAAGAACCAGGAGAGGGGCAGTGCTAAAGAATAAGGATTTGTTCACATGGTGGGCTAGGTGTCCTTGGGCAGGGCTCACAGGTCATATTAAATGCTTACCTCACTTGAAAGCGGGCTAAATCCGTTTGGGCAGTAAGAGGATTTAAGATTCCTGTTCTCGTTGCTGGCCTGGGCCCTGGTATGCCAACAGGCCAGGAGTCTGGTGTGAGTCTGCCTGAGTTCTCCAGAGAGGAAGCTCCTTGTAGAAACATGGATCAGGATTGACAGAAGAGCCTTATTCCCAGGAGGAAATGAATCCTTCTTCCCTGTGACTTCAGTGCTTGGAGGATCTAGGAGGGTCTAGGTGGAGGTGAAATGCCTGAATACCCTCTGGCAGGAGGGTCTAGAACGTTCCCACCACCTTGGCAGCCATGAATCTAGAGCTCAAATCTGTTCTCGACTGAAGGAACATGAAGCCTGCCCTTTTTCTTGTTTGGTTTCTTTCTTTGCATTTTGTGCTCCTGGTAGGGCCCATCTCCCCTGTTTGCCTTTATTGTTATTTTTATTGTTTTTTTTTAAAGATTTTGTTTATTTGACAGAGAAAGACAGCGAGAGAGGGAACACAAGCAGGGGGAGAGGGAGAGGGAGAAGCAGGCTTCCCGCGGAGCAGGGAGCCCGACATGGGGCTCCATCCCAGGACCCTGGGACCATGACCTGAGCCGAAGGCAGACGCTTAACGACTGAGCCACCCAGGTGCCCCCGTTTGCCTTTAGGCACCCCTGGAAGAAGGGGTGGGTAGAGCCCCCTGGCAGCAAGGAGGAGACCTGGAGCAGAAGTCCACCTGACTCTGCTCACCTTCAATCTCCAAGGGCAGGGCTGTTTATAGTCTCCCTCCCTCCCGAGTCCACTGCCATTTCCTTATTCTCTTCCTGGAACCACTGGCTTCAGGGCTTTGCCAACAACGCAGGCACAATCAGTGTCTCTGAGGGAAATAGACAGGCTGTTGTTACCCACTCCAGATGCAGTGACCACCAGACAGGGCCTGTCAGAAGCTGAGAAGAGACACTGGACAGCATTTGGGCCCAAGCGCTGGTTCCCACCCCATGTAGAGCCCGGGGCTGATGCCCAGGAAGGCCGTCATGACAGTGGGTGGTCCTGAGTGCCTCAAGGCTGCCCGTCCTGCAGTGTCTGGCCCCTCCTGGGCATGGTTGGGGTGGGCATCCACTGAGCCCCTCTCACCCTGCAAGTGGGCACCGCTCTGGCCTCACCCAGAGTGCAGCATGTCTCCTGCAGTATCATGCAGTATCTAGAAGTGGGGCCCAGTAGGTAAGAGTTGGCCTCTGGGGATGAAATCGCTGAGTCTAACCTCAGGCTCTCAACTTTCTGGTTCTTTCTGCCCCCACTATAAAAGTAAGAGAACCATACCAGCTACACAGGTGGTTGTGAGGACTAAGACCAAATAAAATAACTTATGTAGAGCCCTCCACACACCATGGCTGGCCCAGAATGAGGCTTAGGTGTTAGCGTTGGGTATTGAGCCTTGCTTGAGCACCTAACTGTGGGCCTGGCTGGGCTGTGGTGGGGGACGTGGCGGGTGACAGTGATACAGGACTTCAGACCACAGCCCAGGTGGGACATGCTCCTCAGGGGAAGGCACAGGAGCTGTGGGGCCTCTGAGGCAGGGTCTTGAACGTGGGGGAAGGACGAGGGATCAGGGAGGGGATGTCTGAGATGAGTTTTAAAGGCGGAATAGGAATTGACCAGACGAAGAATGCGAAAACCCCGGTCTTCTGGGTGGCAAGCAGCAGGTGCGCAGAGACTCTGCTGTCAAGGGTTTGGTGTACAGAGGACTCGCTGTGTGGGCAGTGAAGGTGGGGATGGGGTGGGGGGAGGGGAGGGACTCACAGGTCTTTCCTTGGATGCTAAGTCTCTCCTTCTGGGCTCATGCCAGGTTGTTGCTTCAAAGCTGCTTCAAAGCACTTTGCAGTTCAGTGAGGGAGACAGGCCCTTAAGTGCATAGAGCAGAGCAGAGTCCTGTGCTGAGGGCAGCAGAGATGGTGGGCCGAGCCAGGCAGTCTCTCTGCAGTTCAGAAGATCCCTTGGCAGCTGGGGGGAGGGCCAGGCCCCGCCAGCACCCCCATAAACCACTGCAGCAGCTCCCTTGGGCAGTTTGGCAATCCTGCAGAGCGAGGGTAACTGAGATCAGAAGAGCAGAGCGGGGCTGGAATGCCTCATCGGGGAGCGCTGATGTTGCATGCCGGGTCCGTCTGATAGTAAATGCTCCAGAAGTGTCCATCCCTCCTTTCTATCTCTGATCTGCATGGCTCTGGGCCTTTTCCCAGAGGCCCAAATCCAGGTTCTGCAGCATGAGCTCAGGATCCCCTTGTCCTTACCTCAGCTTTGGGGCAAGCAGGTGTCGGCGTATCCTGGCAAACCTCCAGGAATGTGACCAGGGGGTTGCGTGTTTGTACTGAAGGAACACCGACTTGGAGGCTTCTCTCTCAGAGCAGTGATCACTCGGGTCACTAGTGCTTCTGGCACAAAACTGGATTGTGTAATGAGCCTTTGAATCTCATTACACAGACGGTATGTGAATTGGAGGGTGCCCACCACCCAGAGGCTGGGCTTGGAGCTTCTGATGGGGCAGCTGTCTAAACAAGCAAGCAAAGTGTGTGTGACGGCAGGTGGCTGGGGTATACATCTGGGCCGTCTGGCCATGGTCAAGGTGTAAATCCCTTTCCAGAGGGAAATTCTTCCCTGTTCTACATGCCAGTGGTTCACAACTCTTATTTTCAAATAGCTTTAAAGTCATTTGATCCTTTGCAAAGTCCTTGGGAGAGGCGAACTTAGCAGCTGCGTTAGAGAAGGGGATACTGAGGCCCAGAGAGCATAGTAGGAATCCTGCACTCTGCTTCCCAGTCTGCCCCTGGATAGCCAGTTCCTGCAGGTCCATTTCCTCAGGGCTGACAGTGGTTCCTTTGCTCAACCACAGAGGTTAAGGGTTAGCGTTAATAATATCAGCCAAACTTCAGATGTTTTTTGTGGCCTGTTATGAAGACATCTGGACTGTTCCGACGCCTGGGATGATTATAGTCGAGGACAACTCCAGCAGATGGAGGAGAGGAATCGTCCTGTGCCGGCCACGTGTCCAGGGTCCGTTAGACGCACTGTGTCTGCTGGCTGCACCGTTAGACGTCAGTATGCTGCAAAGCGTCATTAGCCTGGTGCTCGAGAGGCAGTGAGTCATTTGTAACAGTTCGAGGCAGCATGTATTAAATACAAATGGTCGGCTAATACCTGGTGTCGATGGCCTGTGATTACACACTAGAAGCAAGACGGGAGAGCTGGCTGGGACAAACAAAGATTTTCTTTAAGGAAGGCCTCCTGGGGGAGAAAAGGGTGTGCTTGAGACCTCGGGTTTCAAATCACTGTACATGTTTCTAAAGGTTTCCAGACGTATGGTGCCTTGACTGAGCCCAGGAGAGGGGTAGTTAAGGATACCTTAACAGCCTGCCCGGCCGTTAAGTGAGGACACGACCAGCAGAGTCGGCAGCAGAGGCGCGGGTGCTCGGCCGCAGTCGCTGTCCCGGCCTGTGGTGGCCAGGAGCTGGGAGGGCGACGCCGTTCTCCTGCCGGCCAGAAACACCGGATCTGCAGATTCTGCAGGCCGTGCTAGGTGCTTTCCTCCCCGGTCTTAGATTCCAGGGGTGTCCTAGAATCCTTGAGATCTCCTCTAAAAAACTGTGCGTGGGGACGCTGCTGCCCCAAACGAAACGCGGCAAGTGCATCCACACCGTCCCAGTTCCGTGTGTTTCTTTTCACGAGCTGCAGTCGTGTCCGCGGCGAGCCCACTTCCCGATCCAGTGTGTTTCAGCCTGTGTTCTTGACAGGTTGCGAGGATACTTGAAGTGTCGGAAGAGATGAGGAAGAGCATGGGCGTGAGCTCAGGGCTGGAGCTTGTCACCTTGCCTTATGGCCACCAGCTGCGCCTGGACATAATTGAAAGGTGAGCAGTGCCGCCCCCTGCGTTTCGGGCCTGTCGCACAGCAGCTTCCAGAACAGTCCGACCCAGCCCGAGCCCTTCCCTTCTTCCGGAAGGCTTAGCCACAGAATTCCTAGAGAGGCACAAAGACATAGCACAGAGGAAGTCCGGGCACAAAGAACACGCTCCTGTCCCTGCTCCAGGAGGGAGTGGAGGACAGAAGAGACCGCTGGCCCGCGCTAGCCCAAGTCACCCCTGCGCCGGCCTGGGCCCTGGCTGGGCGGACACCTCGCCACCCGCAGCCCCACCTCCCTGAGCGGCCGTTGCTCTGTCTCTCTGGAGTTCAGGATCGCACTAGGAATAAGTGGGAGTTTGTGGGAAGGGTTGGGAAGAACAGAGTCTGAACAGTGTTTTCTTTGAGAGGCGGGCAGCGGACGGTGGTGCTCAGGCCCCCTGGCCTCTGCGGCGTTCACTGCCCCCTTCTCCTAGTCTCCCGAAAAAGCCCGCGGAAACCCACCTGCCAGAGCGCTGGAGGCCTAGAAATTAAAAAGACAGAAAGAGCGAGGCATGTTTTTAAAAGAAGTGCTAGGCTAGATGCCCATATCGCCGCAGACATTGGACTTGACACACATGGAAAGACCATTGATTTTGGGCAAGACTGTCTTGTTATCTTAAGTATCCTGTTTTTTCCAGCCAATTTCCTAATTGTCATGACACAAACGTGGGTTGTAATGGACACACGGACATTCTAGGTCTTTAGTGCTGTCCAGGCCATCCTCTGTGGCGGCTGAAATGTTTTTAGCTCATGACAGTAGCCACTAACCACAGGGGACTATCGAGAGCTTGGAATGTGGCAATGGAGGGACACACTGTTGTATTTTACTGTTTGCTGCTTAAATAGCCATATGTGGCTGGTGGACAACGCAGTCCTAGGAGGTCAGCCCCTAGAAAGTAAACGGTGCATTTCAGGGAGCCTGGGGGATCTGCCACTTTCGAGGTTCCCTGGCCAGAAAGCAGATGAGCCGGCCCCCATACCGCCATGACTCTGGTTCCCAGCCCCAGAGAGAAAACACCCGGAATGCCGAATGAAAGGCTTCTGGGAGGCAGGAGGTTAGGAAATGGTCCTTGGCTTTGTTCAAGCATCCTTGTTGTTTAATGCCTTTGGAGAATTGTGTGAATTTTCCTCCTTTTCCTACAGGCTTTCCTAGATTCTACCCTCTCTCTGCAGGCACCCTCTCCCCTCCCCAAGCCCCAGGGGCCTGCTTCTCCGCTCCGCTAGCTTTGCCCTCTGTTGTTGCTGGGCCAGTGGTCACCGTTTCAACAGAGGTGAGCCGTGCTGCCACGCGGCCCCATTCCTCATGCAAGGCACGTTGGCGCAAATCCCCCAGGTTGCAGGCCTTACTTTATCCCTGCCGTTGGGTATGTTGGACGTGCACTCAGGCCCCGGTGGAGGTTGGCCAGCTGGGGGCTCCTCAGGGCTGTTTTCCGACTTCCTCGCCTGTCTACATCTGTTTCCTCTTTCTCCCGATCGCCACTTCCCTGGGGACTCTCTCCTCGCTGTGCTTCCTGGCCAGGGCTGACCTGGGGGACCTGCCTCCTAGAGCCTGGGGAGCAGGTTTCTTCCTTACAGCCTGTGTACTAAATAAAGGCCAAGGTGATAGCCATTTCGAAGGGTCAGATGACATCATCTTCTTGTGTTTGAGAATCGGATACAGACCACTCTTTATTTTTAGCTTACCACCTCACCCATCCCAGGCCTGCTGAGTGGAGATGTCCTTTGTATAACATTCAGTGCCTCTTCTTGCCTCAGACCTGCCATGCTGAGTAGTTTTTCCTATAGTGCTGTATGAGGGAGGTTTTAGGCACAGGGTGGTTGAATGAATGGATAGAATTACTCCGTTAACCACTGACATGATGCCAGAGGAGTAGAGAACCTGTCTTTTATTAAGGGCCGTTTAAAACACAGGAAAAAAACAGTGAACAGAAGAATCAATTGACGGCAACACGGGAAGCCAGTTTACTGTCAGTTAAAAGAAACATTGGAAATGCTCAGCTCAACCTTAACACTTTGCAATTAATAAGCAAGAAAACTCTTCAATAAATTCAGCAGGCAATAAAAATATACTTTGTTAGAATCCATTTATGAAGACCTCAGGAAGAAGAAAGAAAAAAAGTAGATAGAGACAGACTGACAAAATGGACCAGGATGCAGAGCAAGTTGTGCACATAGAGACAGTTGTGGTCACAACCACCCTTTGCTAGGGTCCTATCAGCAACGGGCACTCTAGTGATTCTGACACCCCCACACCCTCTCTCTTTCTCACAACAACCCTTGCTCCCATTTTTACAGTGAAGAAATGGAGGAGTGGAACAGTTAGGTAACAACCTGTGGTCACACACACACACACACACACACACACACTCGGAGACAGCTGAGCTCATCACGTATTTCATAATCGCTAGAGAAAGTGGTAGGGCTAGCCACTTGATGAATCATACCACCGTTGGCTCAAGGCACTGAGAGCCCACCACTGTGGGCCTCTGTGGGCAGAGAAGAGTATGGCCATGGAGTGACATCCTTGGCTGTGAACTTTGAGAACAAGATGCCCCAGAGTGTCAAAGCCATGTTGTATTTTGGTAACCATACCTGTGGATGGGGGCTTTACCTCTGCCACTGGTACCATGGCCTGAGGGAAAGTTCATGGAGGCCATTCTGGCCCAGTGCAGTCAACTCTCTGGTCCTGACTAAGAGAAGGAAAGGATTGCGGTCTGTGCCGCCTGCCATTAGCAGAGACTGCTCTGCGACCCCGTTCACATTAGTCCCATTGTCATGTGGAGAAAAGATCCCTCTGCTTCCTGTTGTGGGTCTGTGAGCTTGATCCGGGTAGTACAGGATGTGAAAAGCGAGGATTGTTGGCAGATACAAGATTTCTCTTTTATTAGAGTCTAACTTGACAGGGAAATTCCTGTCGGTCAGCCATGCAGTCTTTGTCCACATCTCCATTCACCTTCTGGCCTCTTGACCAGAGCCACAGACTCTCCATTCTTAGTTCCTCATTCCTTCTTAAGTTCCGAGACCCGTGTCTTCGTCTTGGGTCAAGCATATGCTCTCATTTTTCTGTTCCTTCCCTTCCCCAGTCCAGGGTGCACAGTGGAGGTGGCCCAGGGCTTCCCTGAGGATGGGATTCCCCAGCGTGTTAAGGGACCGGGGTCTCCCCAGACCTCTCGTGGTGGAAGGTACAAGGAGCCCCGTGTACTTCTGAGTAGCTTCACCCCAGGAGGACCTCTTCGGGCTCCAGATGCAGGGCCGAACGTGGCCCTGTCCTGCGGCATCTGTCCTTTCTGACTCTAAACAGTGCATCCTCTGAGGCCTAGCCTGGGCCCTGCTGCTGTCAGCCTGTGGGCGGGGGGACGGGTCTCACCACTGAAATCGGCCGCTAGATTGAGCTGCCAGCGCATCACAAGGCGAAATGGCAAACAGCACAAATCGAGTCCTTTTCCAGGCTGGTTTGCGTTCCTTTCCCCCTAGTCCTATCTGCCCTGGGCCTGACCACTGATCTCCTCCCTCCCAGACACAACACGATGGCCATCGGCATCGCAGTGGACATTCTGGGCTGCACGGGCACTCTGGAGGACCGAGCGGCCACCCTCAATAGGATCATCCAGGTGGCGGTGGAACTGAAAGACTCCATGGGGGACCTCTATTCTTTCTCGGCCATCATGAAAGCCCTGGAAATGCCGCAGGTAAATTGCCCCTGGATCGGTGCACCCTGCGTGCCTGTGTGGACTTCTGAGTTCTGAAAGGGGGTCTGCAAGCCCAGGCTTAGGAAACCACCCACGCTTTTAGTCGATCTCAAAAGGTAGACTATATCTTAGTGAAAGCAGCTTTGGTTAGGGGGCAATCCAAAGCAGTGTCCTGAGTGTTTCAGCTCTGTTGTTTTTTTTTTTTAAAAACTGGATCGTTGTCGACAGTGCACACTTTCTCTTTGGTGTTTTAAGAAGAGCCATCCTCAAGAATGATTGGTTTTCCTTAAGAGCCAATTAGCAGATACGTCTGGCTAATGTGTGTCGTAACAGAAAAGAGACCGTTCCATCTGCATCACCAGACATTTGGGGAGCTTATCTCTGAGGATCCCCAGGGTGGTTTGTCTCAAAATTATATTCCTTGGGTCACCTAAAACAGACTTCTGTTAAACAATTCAGATTTCTAGCCCCTCTGCCATTTAACCCCCTGATTAGAGTTTCTGAAGTTGGGCACTTTGAATTTATCTGCTTGGATGGGCTGTTTTTAGGATGAGTGTCAAACCTGAAAGCCTGTATTTAAAATCAGATGGATGGACCTTATAGAGGAAAGTCATTCTGTCATCTTGATTGCCCAGAGTCAGTGTTCCCATTTCTGTTCTGCCCCACAAGCCCTAGATGTTTGTAATCTCGCCCTCAGGGGCCTCCAGTCCTATAAACCCAGTCTGCAACCGGTAATACCAGAACCACTGGTCATTTAGCTTGGCTCTTTGCTAACTACAGACTGTCTCTGAAAGCCTGCTGGGGGGCGCTCACTGAAAAGACCCCGCAGTCACATGTCCTGCAAGTCAGAGCATGTTAGGAACCTCATTTCCTGGCATTAAAGCAAGGTCACCTTAAAGACAAGCTGAACAACTTAGGGCCTTCACCAGGAAATTTTGAGGGGAATCAATTCCAACTACAATATCCTAAGAGTTTGAAAACTCCTTAATGCACTGGAATTTTGTAGGATCCATATTTGAAATAAGCAAATCCAGCTGTATTTTCATGATATACGGACTCCTGTAATAACGGGGGTTATAATTTTTCATTCACGTGTTTTTAATTTGCATCATGTTTATTTCTTCTTATCCCAAACGGCCTCTAAATTTGGAAGGCCGAGGCACCAGGCTAAGCTGTGTGTAGCCCTCCAGCCCAGAGCTTCGTCTGAGAGTAGTGAAGAGGAGGTTTGTGGGATCATGTGCTTGCCATCCATGACCTCACACCCGGGTTAGGGACTTCTCCCAGCGCACCTTAATGTGCCTGTGCAGGGGGCTCCCTCACCTCCTGCAGCCTCAGACTCTTCCCTGCTGGGGCACCTCAGCAAGGAGGGCATGCAGTCCTCCAGGGTATTCCGGCCCCCCACAGTGAGCTAGGGCACTGCGGCGGGGAGGGAGGTGGCAGACCCAGGGAAGGCTGAGGGGAATCACATCACTCCTGTGTGTCCTTGTCCCCATGTGATCCTCTACTCCCGGCTCACGTGCCTTCTCTTCTCAGCTTCTAGTATCAAGAAAGAGCACCCAGCAGATGGGCCCAGATGAGAGGCCAGGGCTGCTTTGGGAAAGGCAGATGCTTCAGGGAGGGGAAGAGAACGGACAGTGAGAAGAGAGAGGTGCATGGGGTGGGGGTGGGGGTGGGGGAGGATGGCCAGAGGAAGACAAGTTGCCTCCTTTCTGTCCCAGCAGACCTGCTGGTGCCAGTTGCTTCTCTCCTTCCTCTGGGAAGATGCAGCGCTTAAAGGCCAAGGGAATCAGTCTCTCCTCTGTCACTTACCAGCTATAAAACCTGGAGCGAGTTAACTGTTTGCTTCTGGGTTCTGATCTGCAAAATGAGGCCAAAATACTGCCTCACAGGGCATTGGAGGATTAAATGAAATTCTTCAAATACCCGACAGAGAGTTGACGCTCATTCCCCAAATATTAGTGCCCTTCCTCTTTCTTGTTTCACGTAAAAGAAACTTCAGATACTCGGGCTTGCTGGTTTTATGGTGTAGGTGGGGGTTGTCTGGGGGCAGTCAGAGGCAGTGGCATATGTCAGCATTGACTAAATTGTTCTAAAAGAAAGAAAAGGAGTGAGTAGAGTGGCATTGTGTGGTCTGGGCAGCCTTCTGTGTGTCTCAGACATTATTACGAGGAAACGAAAATGCTAGGAAATGTATTCCTACATGCTTTCATCAGTGTAATCTCTGTGGACAGTTGGCAATTCCCATCAATGTTTAAAATACGTGTATTCTTTGACCCAGTAGTTCCTTCTGGAAATTTATCCTCCAGATATTTTCACACACATACACATTTGCAAAATCTTCCCAAGGTAATTTCATAATGGAAAAAAAATTTGTAAAACTCTTCTCTATGGGAGACTAGGTAAACTTTAGTTTATCAATAAACTGGAACATCATACAGAAGTTTAACAAAATAAGGCTGTTCTTTGCTGTTTTATACGTACTTGAATGATTTCCAGGCAAAAAACTGAAAAATGTGTAAAGTGTGATATGCCCTTTATTTTAAAAGTCGTATATATGTGTGTATGCACAGATACATGGACGCATAGAAGAAACTGATGAGTTGGCTCTGGGATGGGCCATTAGAACAATACAGAATGGAGGGGCAGGGCAGGCATTAGCCTTTCTCTATACACTGCTTTCAGCTGCTTTGACTTGATTTTAAAAAGAGCCTCTTCCAGAATGATAACACCTTTCTTTCTTCCAGATCACAAGGTTAGAAAAAACGTGGACTGCCCTGAGGCACCAGTACACCCAAACTGCTATCCTCTATGAAAAACAGCTGAAGCCTTTCAGCAAGATCCTGCATGAAGGCCGAGGTGAGCACAGGGTCAGCACAAGTGGGCATGGTGGCCGCCCCACGTGTGTTTGTGAGACCATTAGGTCCAATCTGCTCTGCTTTGATCAAAGCCTTTAGCGGGACATTTCTCGGAGATATCTGTAGGACCGTTGATGAATCATCAGGCTTTCATCAGATGACAGCGTCATTTCTAGAAGAACTACAGTTGCTAAAACAGGACATGGGCTACCAGTCACCTTACTCCGTGCTTACCTTTCTTAATTGAGGTGTAATGTATGTAACATTACATTAGTTGTTGGTGGATGATGTAATGAGTCAATATTTTTATATACTACAAAATGATCACAAGCTAATTAACATCCACATCATATACAATTACAAAATTTTTCTTTCTTGTGATGAGCGCTCTCAAGATCCACTCTCTGGGCTACATTCAAACATGCAGTGCAGTAGTATTAACTATAGTCACTGCACTGAACATTACCTCCCCACGACTTACTCACTTTATACCTGGAAATTTGTAGCTTTTGACCCTCTCCACCCACTTTGCCCACCCTTGACCCCCAGCCTCAAGCTGTTCTCTATGTCCGTGAGCTGAGGGGTTTTGGTTTTTGCTTTTTAGATTCCACATACAAGTGAGATCACTTCTTTTTGTGATATATTTCACTTAGCAGGATGCCCTCAAGGTGCATTCATTTTGTCCAACAGCAGGATTTCATTTCTTATGGCTGAATAATCCATTGCGTGCGCATGTGTATGTGTGTGTAGTTATATGTATAAGTATCCCACATTATGCATTCCTCCATTGGTGGACGCTTTGGTTGTTTCCATATCTTGGCTATTGTAAATAATGCAGTGAATGTGGGGTGCAGATATTTTTTTGAGTATTTTTGTTTTCTTCAGATAAATAGCCAGAAGTGGAACTGTTCGATAATATGATAGTTCCATTTTTAATTTTTTGAAGACTCCCCATACTGTTTTCTCTAGTGGCTGTGCTAGTATACGTGCCTGCCTACAGTGCACAAGTGTTCTCTTTTCTCCACATCCTTTCCGACATTTGCTATTTCTTGTCTTTTTGCTGTAGCCATTCTAATAGGTGTGAGGTGGTATCTCATTGTGGTTTTGATTTGCATTGCCCTCATGTTGAGAACCTTTCCATGTGCCTGTTAATTATCGGCATCTCCCTGGCAAGATGTCTATTCAGATCGTCTGCCTTTTTCATTGGATTTTTTTTTTCTATTGACTTATGTGAGTTTTTTTATATATTTTGGATTTTAACCCCTTATCAGATAGATGATTTGCAAATATTTTCTCCCATTCAGTAGTTTGCCTTTACATTTTGTTGATGGTTTTCTTGGTTGTGCAGAAGCTTTTTAGTTGGATGTAGTCCTACTTACTGATTTTTGCCTTTGCTGTCTTTGCTTTTGGTGCCAGAAAAAAAAATCATCACCATAACAAATGTCAGGGAGCTTCTGCCTATGTTTTCTTCTAAGAGTTCTGTGGTTTCAGGTCTCACATTCAAGTGTTGAATCCATTTTGAGTTGATATTTGTGTGGTGTAAGGTAGCGCTCCATTTTCTTTATTTTACATGTGGCTCTCCAGTTTTCCCAGCACCATTTATTGAAGAGACTGTCCTTTCCCCACTGTGTGTTCTTGGATCCTTTGTCATAAATAAATTGGCCGTAGATGCATGGGTTTATTTCTGGGCTCTCAATTCTGTTTCATTGATGTAGATGTCTATTTTTATGCTAATACCATACTGTTTTGATTACTATAGCTTTAGAATCTAGTTTGAAACCAAGGAGCATGATGCCTCTGGCTTTGTTCTTCTTTCTCCAAACTCCTTTGGCTATTCAGGGTCTTCTGTGGTCCCCCCATATTTTAGGATTGTTTGTTCTATTTCCGTGAAAAATGCCATTGGAATTTTATAAGGATTGCATTGAATCTGTGGATTGCTTTAGGTAATATGGACATTTTAACAATATTAACTCTTCCAAACCACAGATATAGAATATCTTTCCATTTGTTTGTGTCTTCAATTTTTTTCATCAGTGTCAGATAGTTTTCAGTATATAGGGCTTTCAGCTCCTTGGTTAAATTTATTTCTAGGTATTTTATTCTTTTTCATGTAACTGTAAATGGGATTTTTTTAATTTCTCCTTCTGATAGTTTGTTGTTAGTGTATAGACATGCGCAGACTTTTGTATATTTTGTATTGTGCAACTTGACTGAATTTGTGTATTAGTTCTGATATGTCACCTACAAATAGTGACAGTTTTACTTCTTTCCAATTTGGATGCCTTTTATTTTTTTCTTGCCCATTTGCTCTGTCTAGGACATCCAATAATAATATTGGATAAAAGTGGTGAGAGTGGGCATCCTTGTCTTGAAATTGATCCTAGAAAAAAAGCTTTCAGCTTTTCAACCTTGAGTATTAGCTGTGGGTTTGTCAGATATGAACTTTATTATGTTATGATATGAGGTATGTTCCTTCTATACCTATTTTGTTGAGAGTTATCATAAATGGATGTTGAATTTTGTCAAATCCTTTAAGTTGATCGTATGATTTTTTTTATTTGATTTTATTTGAGAGAACACACGAGCAGTGGGGAGGGGCAGAGGGAGAGGGAGAAACAGACATCTCACTGAGCATGGAGCCCGATGCAGGACTCGATCCCAGGACTTCCAGATCATGACCTGAGCCAAAGGCATACACTTAACAGACTGAGCCACCCAGGCGTCCCTGTATTCTGTTGCTTTTGGATGGAATACTCTGTAGTATATATTTGTGAAGTCCATCTGGTCTAACATGTTGTTAAGGCCAATATTTCCTTACTGATTTTGTCTGGATGATCTATCCAGTAAGTGGAGTATTAAAGTCTTCTGTTATTGGAGCGCCTGGGTGGCTCAGTCGTTAAGCATCTGCCTTCGGCTCAGGTCATGGTCCCAGGGTTCTGGGATTGAGCCCCATGTCAGGCTCCTTGCTCAGCAGGGAACCTGCTTCTCCCTCTCCCTCTGCCCCTGCTTGTGTTTCCTCTCTCACTGTCTCTCTCTCTGTGTCAAATAAATTAAAAAAAAAAAAATCTTAAAAAAAATAGTCTTATTATTGTGGTGTTGTCTGTTTCTTTAGGTGTGTTACTATTTGCTTTATATATTTAGATGCTTCTATGTTGGGTAGATAAATATTTACAAATGTTATATTCTCTTATTGGATTGACCTCTTTATGTAATGCTCTTTTTTTGTTTCTTATTACAGTCTTTGTTTTAAAGTCTATTTTGTTTGATAAAGTATAGCTACTCAGGCTTTCTTGTGGTTTCCACTAGCATGATTATCTTTTTCCATCTCTTCTCTTTCAGTCTGTGTGTGTTTCTTGCATCTGAACTTAGTCTCTTGTAGGAAGCATAAAGATGGGTCTTTTTTTATCCAGTCAGTTACTGTATGTCTTGATTGGGAAATTTAGTCCATTTACATTTAAATGCTGAGAGGTATGTACTTCTTGCCATTTTGTTCATTGTTTTCTGGCTATTTTATCCTTCCTCTCTACTCATTTCTTCCCTTGTTCTCTTCCTTTGTAGCTTGATGATTTTCTTTAGTGCTATGCATGGATTCCTTTCTCTTTATCTTCTGTGTATCTACTGTAGGTTTTTGCTTTGTGGTTACCATGAGGCTTACATATAACAACTTATAACAGTCTATTATTGAAGTTGATACCAAGTTAAGTTTGAATGCATTCTAAATCTGTACATTTTTACTCCCCACAACACTTTGTTTCTGATGCCACATTTTACATCTTTTTATGTTTCCTAATTATTGTAGTTAGGTTTACCACTTTTGTCTTTTAACCTTCATACTAGCATTGTAAGTAATTAATCTACTTTTACTGTCTCTTTACTTTTACCAGTGAAATATGTATTTTTACGTTTTGTTACTAATTAACGCCCTTTCGTTCCAGCTTACAGAAGTCCCTTTAACATTTCTTATACAGCCAGTTTAGTAGTAATGAACCCCTTTATCTTTTATTTGTTGAGAAAACTCTTTATTTCTCCTCCAATTCTGAATGATAGTGTTGCCAGATAGAGTATTCTTGGTTGGAATCTTTTTTCCTTTAGCACTTTGAATATATTGTGCCAGTCCCTTCTGTCCTCTAGAGTTTCTGCTGAAAAATCTGCTGGTAGAGTCTTATGGTGGTTCCTCTGTACATTACAGGTTGTTTTGTCTTCTTGCTTTTAAGATTTTTTTCCTTTTCTTTAACCTTTGACATTTTAATTATAATGTGTGTTGGTGTGGATCTTATTTGTAACTCTCTGGGCTTTCCTGGATCTGGGTCTATTCCTTAGGGAGGTTTTCAGTCTCTTTTTTCTTCTAGGACCCCTATAATGCAAATGTTAGTTTAAGGGACTTATGGAACATCATTAAGAAGACTATCTTCACTTTTTTCATTCTTTTTTACTGCTCTGATTGTATGAGTTCCATTATCTTGTCTTTGAGTTCATTAATCCTTTCTTCTGCTTCATCTAGTCTGTTAAACTCTCTACTACAATTTTCAGTTCAGTTGTTTTCTTCAGCTCTGTGACTTCTATTTGGTACTCTTATATTTTCTATCTCTTGAAGTTCTCGCTGTGTTTATCCTTTTCCCAAATTCAGTGAGCATCTTTATGACCATTATTTTGAACTCTTTATCAAGTAATTACCTATTGCCATTTCATTAAGGATTTTTCTGAGGTTTTCTCTTATTCTTTCATTTGGAACATATTCCTGTTTCTTCATTTTGCTTGACTCTTTGTGTTGGTTTCTGTGCATTAAACAGCCACCTCTCCCAGGCTTAAAGTGGCCTCACGTAGGAAATGAACCTTATCATTCAACTATGATCTAGTTCTTGGTCATCTCCCTAACCTTTGTGATTGTCTAAGCAGTCTTTTATTTTTAATGGCTCTCAGTAGTTGAGGATATGCCAAGACCTGTCAATGTCCCAAAGGGGAGGGTCTCAGCCAGTTCCTTGATTCAGGCCAGTTGGAAGCCAGACCCTCAGGCATTAGTTTTAATTATGAAAATATATATAGTCCTGTGGGAATGCAAGCATAAGCCCCACTGGCCATCAGAGCCAGGTGATGTGGAGGTGTCCCATGGATGGCAGTTGCAAAAAAAAAAAACAAAACAAAACTTCAAACAAGTGTATTAGCTAGCTCCCTTCTAGGCAGTATCAGGAAGCAGCAAGGCAGAGGGAGAGTGCAAAGATGGTGCCCACCAGCCTACATTACCTGAAAGCATCTCTGTAGGCCCCCAGTTGTGTGCCAAAAGTAAAGCCTTCCTCTCGGGCTAAAGTTACAGGACAAGCAAATAGGCCTCTTTCACAGAAAGACTGGGGTGTGTTTCAGTCTGCTGTCTTTGCAGCGCCCTGGGGGTGCCTGCATAGAACTGTGTTTCCGGTTGTTACAGTTCTGTGAGACACAGGATCACAGTTCCCCTAGCCTTCACAGCCAGGTGATCAAGAGTGTATCATGGGGAACACCCGCAAAAACTGAGGCACCAAATGTGTGTAAACCTCCCCTCTGAAGATAGTGGCACTGTGCAGTTTGGCAGAGGGAGAGCATATAGATGGCACCTGCTGGCTGGAATAAGGCAAAGAAAGAGCATGAAGATGGTGCCTGCCAGCCAGCGGGCCCCTAGATGTGTGCTAAATTAGCCTGCCCCTCCAGTCAACGCTTCAAGATTAGCAAATGAGCTCCTCTCAGTCCACTGCCTCCGTGCTGAGCTCTGGTGCAGGTGGGTACACAAGCCCTTTAAGAGCCTTTCTTAGTTTGTTATAGTCCGTGGGTCTCATGGATGTGACAGGGTTGATTTTCAAAGCTAGATGTTTTAGGGGCTTATCTCTTAGGTGCAGGTTTTAAAGTTGGGGTGTCTAATGTGGGGTTCAAACCCTTCATTCCTCAGGGAGAAAGCTCCAAGTTTTGAGTTCTCTCCCAGTAGTGCCAGGATTGAGGTTTATGGTGAGATTGGGTCCTGGCCTCTCCTACCTGCTTTGATGTGGGCCTTGTTTACCCGCTGTGTAGGAGTTGCTCAGTTTTTAGGGTTTTTTCAGAGGAAGTTCCATATTTAGCTGCAGATTCGGTGTGTCCACTGGGGGAGGGGAGCACAGGCTCTTCCTATGTCACCATCTTGAATTGGAACTCTCTTTAACTTTGAAAAAAAAATACAACATAGAAAACTTTACCCCATTTTTCAGAGTCTACGTGTGTTCCCCCCAACAAAATATCAGTCCCCCTATTGATGCCTCTTGTGACCTTGATGGAGCGCCAGGCTGTCACTTTTGAAGGAACTGACATGTGGGAAAAAAATGACGAAAGCTGTGAGATTATGCTGAACCACTTGGCCACAGCCCGGCTCATGGCAGAAACTGCAGACAGCTACCGGATGAACGCTGAGAGGGTCCTGGAAGGTAAGAGCTGTTTTCTGTAAGCTGCTCCCTTCTCTGCATAATAATTAGAATGAAGGAACAAAGAGCATGGATGCTCTCAGGAAAAGACAAAGTAGGAAAGATTAAGGCATGGAATTCCCTTTCTTATGATTGATCATTATTTCCTCTTAGTCCCTAAGTGACTTGAGAATCCTGTTTCTCCTTCTCTGTGTGTTCTGTTGTGTCAGTGGCATAGAATAAACTGAGAGGGTCAAGAAGGAAGTGGTCAGCCCGCCTACCATTAGTACTTCTGATTGGAGCTATGTGAAGGTGGGCTAACAGAAGGAGTTAGAGTTCTATGTGACTTCATTTATCCGCATTCATATTTCTTCCCACATTGGGAGGTGAGCTCCCCTGCTTTTAGCAGCAGAGGGTCCAACACAGGCAAAGGCACTGCTGAGAGAGCTGTGAGAAAAGTATAAACCACCAGTACTCAGGTTTGGATTAGTGTAAAGTGTGTCTTAAGGAATGACCAACTAGGCTGAAGGAGGGGGATATAGCTGGGAAGGCCTTCCATGCAGGACTCTGGCTGAGGAAGAGCCTGTGAAGGGTTTTAAACATGGGATAGTGTCATGACGTGGGCAGATTTATGTTTTAAATATGGCATCTGTCTGTGGGAGGGCTCAAGGCTTGCAGGCAAAAAGATCATTTAGGAAGCAAGATAAGAAGGAGGGCTTTACCCAAGATGGTATCAGGAATGATTATTTTCTCTTCTTCACTGTATTTTTAAAATTCTTCAAGGGCCCAAAGTTTCACCCACAAGGTTAAGAAAGAACTACATAGGGCAGGAGAGGCCTATTTATTTCATCCTAAAACAAAGTTGTTGCTCCAGAACCAGAATTTGGGACTAAACAGTTGACACTCTATCTGCTGTAGGTTTAAGAACTACACACCTCTTTCAATTTTTATCTCAGAAAGTTATCTAGGGTTGGCAGTGTAGGATTCAGAAAATAAACCACCTAATTTCAATTCCCCAGATATTAGAGTGCCTGCTTATACAAGCTAATAACTATATTACGTTGGATGTTGCCTAAGCCAATATATTAGGATGGGTTTTGAGAAAAGGGTTTTAAGCTGCTTTATAGCAAATCACTTTAAAGGTATCTGATGGCATTTCTCAGTTAATCCTGCTACAGGTTTATGTAGCAAGTTTCCACTGCTGGAAGTAACTATGACCCCAGTAAGGGTAGAGATTTTCACAGCAATATATACCCAGCCCAAGACAGGGACTCAAAGCATATTAATTCAATGATTGGAAGTCATTGTTGAGCCTCTGGTGTGTTATCTGTCAAAGATATTCTGGCATCACAGGAAAAGTTGGAGTGGAGAGCTTCTATTATTTTCTCAGAAAGATCCTATAAATCTAGATGGTAGAAACAGATTTAAGGACAGAGCAGATTAATCCAGCAGGAACCAAGGATGAGAACCACGTGCCTGTATGACTCTTTGTCTGGAGTTTTCTACCTCTCAAATAGTTGACTGAATAGCCTTGGCTTTAAGTAGACAGATCTTCTCTTACGTTACAGAAAAGAGTCATGAAACAGATCACGCATATATGGCTGTCCATATATTTTTGAGAATGGTGCCAATGTAATTCATTGGATATAGTCTTTCAACAAATGGTGTTGGAATTATTGGCTATGCTAGGCAAAAGAAAAAATGAATCCTGGGCGCCTAGGTGGCTCAGTCGTTTAAGTGTCTGCCTTCAGCTCAGGTCATGATTTCAGTGTCCTGGGATCGAGTCCACATTGGGCTCTCTGCTCAGTGGGGAGTCGGCTTCACACTGTCTCTCTCTCTCAAAAAAAAAAAAAAAGAATCCTGATCCTTACCTCATACCATACACACTAATCAATCCAAAATGGATCATAGGTCCAAATGTAAGAGCTAAAGTGTAAAGCTCCTATAAGATAACATAGGGGAAATTCATTGTACCCTTAGATTAGCAAAGCTGTTTTAAGAAACAAAAAGCATGAACCATTAAGAAAAATTTTTAATAAAATTATAAATTTTGCTCTTCAAAAGACACCATTAAGAAAGTAAAAAGGCAAACCAGAGACGAGAAGAAAACATCTGCTAAACATTTATCTGATAGAGGATTTATATCCAGACTATATAAAGAACTCTTACAACTCAATGAGAAGACAAACCTGCCAGTGACAAATAACTATATGGAAAGACATTTAAAGCATTAGTCATTAGGGAAATGTAAATTTAAACCACAATGAGACAATACCACATACTGTCTAAAAGAATGATAATACTGGGGCACCTGGGGGCTCGCTCAGCTGTTAAGCATCTGACTCTTGATTTCAGCTCAGGTCTTGATCTCAGGGTCATCAGTTCAGGCCCCATGTTGGGCTCCACACTGGACGGTGGAGCCTACTTAAAAAAAAAAATGACAATACTAAGATCTGGCAACTTATAGAGAAATGAAAACACATGTCCACACACAGACTTACATACAGATGTTTACAACATCATTCATAACAGCCAGAAACTAGAAACAGTCCCAATGTCCATCAGTTGGTGAATGGATAAACAAAATGTGGAATGTCCGTATAACCAAATGCTACTTAGCAATAAAAAGGAATGAATTGATAACCTGTGACAATATGGAATAGTCTCAAAAACATGGTGCTAGATAAAAGAAACCAGACATAAAGTCCACATTGTATGATTCCATTTATATCAAGTTTCTAGAAAAGGCAAAACAATAGCAACACAAAGCAAAGACGTACCAGGTAACTTTCTAGGGTGATGGAAATGTTCCAAAACTGGTGGTGATGATGTATAACCTGTATAGGCTTACTGTTATATATCACACTGCAGCTACAATAGGTGAATCATGACACATAAATTATACATCAATAAAGCTGTAAAAACAAAACAAGGTATTTTGAACACTCCTTCCCACAGTGGCTTGTGCACACGGATTTTATTATATGTTTCAGTGAGTTTACTTGGTATTCCTTCTCCAAAGGTGCTCAGGTCCTTGAGGACTGAGCTCTGCCCTTTTCTTATATAAAGCAGAGCCTATAGCTTTCTTTGGGGGCATTTTTAAAGTTCTGCTAGAAAGTGAAGTTCATTTTGATCCGACTTTAAGCAAGTAGGTTTTCAGTCTGTTGTTGACATTACGTTTGAAAACTGAAGTAACTGTTCTTTTTTTATTAGGTTTTCAACCAGATGAAGAAATGAGTGAAATCCTCAAGACTGAATTTCAAATGCGATTGCTATGGGGCAGCAAAGGTGCACAAGTGAATCAGACAGAGAGATATGAGAAATTCAGCCAGATTTTAACTGCCCTCTCACGTAAATTGGAACCTCCTCCTGTAAAGCAGGCAGAGCTTTGATAACTCTCCAGAGAACCTTAGGCTATTATTTGAAGCTTCTCCAGTTTCCTCTTGGGGAAGGCTTATCATTTGATAAAGTAATAATGTGCAAATCTGACAGTATACAAGCTTTTAGTATCCACAGGATATTAAACATGTAAATTGCACAGGGCACACTTATTTATGAATTGTTTAAAATTACTACTGATTTTAAAATGAAGATAATTTATTATGAAGGTAACTATTGCTAATGATCAGCAAATTTAAGAGAAGACCTAGCTATGTTGGCTGGTTGCTTTCTTTTTCTAGGTATTTGACCATTTTAAATTCCTTGTCAGATAAGTGTAAATAGAAGAGTTTAAAAGCATGAAACATTATGGAAGGTATCAGTTGTATGATATTCTTTATGAAAAATGTAAATAGTCATATGAAAATATATCTTTTTGTGAAATAATTGTGTCTGGTCTCTTTAATATTAAATAACTCATCATAGTACAATAATTATACCTCCTACCTCCCTGAGGTATCCTCTTCCCTAGATACTCTATCCTAATAATAAACCAAAATGGATGAGAATGATATGGAAAATTTAATATTTGTGGCTTGGGAGACAGTGAATAGTGATACAAGGTAGACCTGGCTCTAGAAGACCTAGGTTCAAAGTGAAGCTGTGGTGCTTGCTAGCAGGAACCTCATCATCTGTGTGCAGTGCAGCACCTGGTATAAGGTGAGTACCAGATGCTAGTAAACTTCATGACATCACTTCATGCATTTGAAAATAACCGACTGCTGAGCTTCCAGTTCAAGATGGCAACATAGGAAAACCCTGAACTCACTTCTTCCACAGCTACACCAAATCTATACCTATTTATAAAGCACATCCTCCTAAAGAAGTGAGGGCTGACTGAATAGCTTCCGCACAACAGAAGATAGACCACACAGAGAACGGCAAGAGGGATGGTGACGCAGTAACAAAGGAAACCCCTACTCCCAAAGCTGCAAACTGCAGTGGGGACGGATGGTAATGAAGGACCACGAGCAGATTTGTTTGCCCTGGGGTACAGAAAAGCCATGGTTTAAAAGGGCAACTAGAATATAAAGGAACCAGCCCTAGAACCCTGCCAAATAGTGGGGGAGCTGCTGGAACTCTAGAGGGTCAGAGGGACTAGTGAGCACCACAGTTTGTTTCCCCTTCACCTTGACAGTGCAGATAGAACATGGTCCTGGCACCAGAGCTGGCCTGCCACCTAAGTGAGCCCCAGGCCCCTAGCCCACACCAGCCCCAAATGCCTGTGGTGCAGATAAAAGCCATAGTTTATAAGAGCAACTAGAATATAAAAGGTCCAGCCCTGGAACTCTACCAAAAGGCAGAGAGCCGCTGCAATGCTCTCTGGTCAGAGGAGCTGGTGACACTGTTTCCATTCTCCCTCCATCTTTATAGCGTGGAAGGGAGCAGCCTACTGCTTCCACAAGCCCCTGCCCCTAGCCCACACCAGCCCAAGCCATCCCACCAGAGTAGCCTCAGTGTGCCACATACTGGACACGCCTGATCAGCACCCCTATGGCTCCAGCTGTCTCAGCAAGGTGAGATATTCCAGGCCCATGCCACTTTGGCTCCAAATGACTCACTAGGACAGAATGCTCCAGGACCTCCTGGCACATGCCCTTTATGGCTCAGGGTGTCCCCTGTGTGAAATGACTTGGGACATTAGACTGCACCCCACTTTGGATCAGTCACCACACCAGGGCGCCTCCTGTGCAGAACACCCTGGGATACCCAAGCTTACACCCACTTGAGTTTCAGCTGCCCTGCCAGGGCACCCTCTGCAGAGTGCCCTGGAACCCAAGGCTTGCACTAATTTCAGCTTCAGCTATCCTGCCAGGTGCCCTCTACACAGAAAACCCTGACACCACCCTGGCCCACACCCACTTCAGCTCTGGCCATGGCACCAGGGCAGCCCTAGCAGAGAGTGCCCAGGACTCCTAGCCTGTGCCAGCCACAGCTCCAGCCAACCAAAATCACCAGGCACACACAGTTTACACAGGGGACAACAATACACAAGACCATTCCTTCAAATTTAGGAGAAATAGCTGTTCCATCTAATTCATAGAAACAAACATAGAAAGTCAACCAAAGTGAGAGGAATATATTCCAAACAAAAGAACAAGACAAAACCTTGGAAAAAGAACTAATGAAACAGAGATAAGCAATATGCCTGATAGAGTTCAAAGTAATGGTTGTAAAGATGCTCACTGGACTGGATAGAAAAGTGGATGAATTCAGTGAGGATTTTAACAAAGAGACAAATATAAAAAAGAACCAGAGTTAAAAAATACAATAACTGAAATGAAAAATACACTAGAGGGAATCAATAAGAGATTAGAGAATGCAGAAGAATGGATCAGCAATCTGGAAGGCAGGTAGTGGAAAACACCCAAGCTGAACAGCAAAAAAGAAAAAAATCAGGATAGGTTAAGGGATCTCTTGACAACATGAGGTAAAGAAGTATTCTAAGGGTCCCAGAGGAGGAGAGAGAGAGAGAGAGAGAAAGGGGAAGAACACTTAAAATAACTGAAAACCTCTCTAACCTGGGGAAGGAAATACACATCCAAGTCCAGGAAGCAAAGAAAGTTCTAAGCAAGATAGACCCAAAAAGGTCCACATCATGACACATAATAATTAACATGTCAAAGATTAAAGATATATTAATTCTACAAGCAGTGAGAAGCAACTAGTAACATACAAGGGAAACCCCGTAAGTCTATCAGTTGACGTCTCACCAGAAACTTTGCAAGCCAGAAAGGGCTGGCAGGATACGTTCAAAGTGCTGAAGGGAAAAAAGCTACAACCAGGAATACTCTGCCCAGCAAGGTTATCATTCAGAATTGAAGGACAAAGAGCTTCCCAGACAAACAAAAGTTAAAGGAGTTCACCACCACTAAACCAGCCTTACAAGAAATGTTAAAGGGACTTCTTTAAGTGGTAAAGAAAAGGCAATAATGAGAAGGAAATTATGAAAAGAAAAAAACAACACAAGTAAAAGCAAACATACAGAGAAGGTAGTAATCACTTATAAAGCTAGTATGAAGGTTAAAGACAAAAGTAGTAAAACTGTATCTAATCAATTAGTTAAAGGGGACTCACAAAATAAAAATATGTAAAATATAACAACATATACATAAAACATGGGAGGGGAGCAGATGAGTAAAAATGAAGTTCTCTTATAATGTGTTCAAATTTAAGTGACCATAAACTTACACATATGACAGCTATATACTTAGGATGTTACATACAAATCTCATAGAAACCACAAACCAAAAACCTATGATACACAAGAAATAAAGTGAAAGAAAGCCAAGAATAACACTAAAGAAAGTCATCACAAGAGAGCAAGAGAAGAAAACCACAAAATCAGAAAACAATGAACAAAATGGCATTAAGTACATACCTATCAATAATTACTTTAAATGTAAATGGTCTAAATGCTCCAATCAAAATAATTGACTGTCACCTTTTCCTCTAGCTGGTTAGGTATGAGTTTTCTAGGCTTACTTTCTAGGCTTTTGGCTTCACAAAGGAGATACTTTCTAGTTTATCAGTACCCCTCTCATTTTTTTTCTAATGTAGAAAATTTGGAATACAAGATTTTAAAATAAAATAAATTTCAATCACTCAGCCACAAAGTGCAAACACTTACCAATTTGCTTTTTCTTCCTGTCTTCTAAATAATTTGGGTATCATACAGAATATCCAACTTCTCTCAAATTACAAAAATTTCTCCATGATGTTAAATAGCCTTTGAAAAAATACAATTTATTGGTTACATAAGTTACACTATAATTTAAGCCCTTTCTTTCCATCTTAAATATGCCTACTAGAACTAAGTATGAGCCTCTCATTATGGTCTATTTGTTATAAGGGAAATATTAGTTTTGAATCCTGAGTCTCTGTATTTCCATTAACGTGACCTAGGATCATGAGGCCCTCTCCCATTCTTTTAAAGGAGCCATCACAATACTATTTTTTATTTGCTAAAAACAAACAAACAAAACCCAAAAAACAAAAAAACCCAAAAGGACAATTCTACTTCTGGAAATATGGTGGTTTAGGTGCTCTTAGAAATCCCTTTCATTATAACTAAATCAATAAATGTTAATAAACTTACCTTTTAATGCACTGTTAAACTTGACAGAATGAAAGGGAAATCCCCAAGAAATAATCCTATCCACCCCACCTCACCTACCAAAAGGATCAGCAAATACAAACTCTTAAGAGAATTTAAAAACCTGGGTGGCCCCCTAAGGCAAATACTGACATCACCTCAGTGAATGGGAGAAGGTGTCTTAGGTGAGCCAAACATGAAATATCTCCATTAAGCAAGGATCCTTAAAGAGTCCCTGTTGTTAGGCTGAAACAAAACAAAACAACCATTTGCCAGCAAAGAGAGGTTACCAAGAAATAGCCCTCTTTTATGCATAGCTAAAAGAATTGTAATGATAATGGTCTTTAGTGAGGATTTGCAACTATAAGCCTATCCTCAAATAGATCTAGAGTAAAAACCCAAAATCAAATTGATTTACAATGGTCCTAGGTTGCTGGCATCCCTGGGGCCTAGCAGATAAACCTATCCTCTCACCAGGAAAGCATCCAGTATACTGATAAAATAAATTTAAAAATGAAAAAAATGTTTAAAACTAAATATATATTTATATATGAATATAAAATCAAGCAGAAGCAATGCTATCATGAATAAAATGCTGGGGAAAAAAAGATTTAGAACCTCAATGACTTCAGATACTAGAATTATCATATTTTGAATGCAAACATATATGGTTGTGTATAAAGAAAAAATGAACCCAAACAGGAAACGAGTATTAAAAAATGATCACATTTTGGGTGCCTGGGTGGCTCAGTTGGTTAAGCGACTGCCTTCGGGTCATGATCCTGGAGTCCCGGGATTGAGTCCCACATCAGGCTCCCTGCTCAGCAGGGAGTCTGCTTCTCCCTCTGACCCTCTTCCCTCTCGTGCTATCTCTCATTCTCTCTCTCTCAAATAAATACAATCTTTAAAAAAATAAAAAAAATTTTTAAAAATTTTTTAAAAATCACATTTTAAGAGAAACTTAGTACATCCTTTAGAAATGTATAATAAACTAAAAAGTCAATGGATGCTAATATTTTTTTAAGATTTTTTATTTATTTATTTGAGAGAGAGAGAATGAGAGATAGAAAGCATGAGAGGGAAGAGGGTCAGAGGGAAAAGCAGACTCCCTGCTGAGCAGTAAGCCTGATGTGGGACTCAATCCCGGGACTCCAGGATCATGACCCGAGCTGAAGGCAGTCGCTTAACCAACTGAGCCACCCAGGCGCCCTCAATGGATGCTAATATTAAACAGAAGATTAGATCTTGGGGCACCTGGGTGGTTCAGTTGGTTAAGGGTCTGACTCTTGATTTCAGCTCAGGTCATGATCTCAGGGTCATGGGATCGAGCCCTGTGTCAGGCTCCGCACTGGGTATGTATCATGCTTGGGATTCTCTCTCTCGCTCTCCCTTTGCCCCTCCATGTTCCCAACCATGCTCATGCTCTCGCTCTCTCTCCAAACAAAAAACAACAGCAAAAACCCAGATTAGATCCAACTGAAGCTCTAATGAACTCTGAAGACCATGCCCAGAATACACAGAGACAAGGAGAGGAAAAGTAGAAGACAGAGATGAAAAGATTTAAAGGACCAAAACAGAATGACCCAAAGCATCTCACCAGAGCTCCAGAAGGAAAGAAAGTGGGGTGGGGAGGAAGCAATTCATCCAGAAGAAAGGATAGAGATTTAAGGACTGTTGAGCAGTGAAATGGGTAAACTTTTAGGTATATTGAGACAATAGTGTCTACTGTGTAAAGTTAAAAAGGCAATTAAAACAGCACAAACCAGGAATGGGGTGATCATTTACTAGAGTTCTGATAAAGTGTTTTCTTCTAATCAGTAGGAGGATTAAAGATACTGATTAGCTTTAAGTATGTAAAATGTCAACGGTAAATGCTATAAGAATAAAAATTGGGGTCAGTTTCAAACTACTAGATGAAAAAATGGAGAAAACAAAAAATATATGTAAAAAGACAGTAAAGTGAGATGAATAAGAGGCACAGAGATGTCAGAAAACACTCCAAACTTAATCAACAACCACTCTAAATACAAATAGACTGAACCTGCCAGTTAAAAGTCAGAGATAGCCATCTAGATTTAAAATAAAACAACCTGGGGCGCCTGGGTGGTTCAGTCGGCTAAGCATTCAACTTTTGATTTCAACTCAGGTCATGATCTCAGGGTTGTCAGATCGAGCCCCACATTGGGCCCCGTGCTGGGCATGGAGCCTGCGTAAGAGTCTCTCTCCCTCCCCACCCCTTGAGTTTTCTCTCTCCCAAAATAAAAAATAAAACCTATACTCTTTATAAGAAACAAAGTATAAAAACACATAAAAATTTAAAGTCCATATAAAAAGGTCAGAATTATGAGGGAACAGGGTGTGATTAGGGGGATGCAGTATGTGTCTGGAATGCTGGTAATGCTTTATTTCTTTTTTTTTAAGATTTTATTTATTTGAGAGAATGAGAGAGAGAGAGAGAGAGAGAGCATGAGAGGGGGGAGGGTCAGAGGGAGAAGCAGACTCCCCGCTGAGCGGGGAGCCCGATGCGGGACTCGATCCCGGGACTCCAGGATCATGACCTGAGCCGAAGGCAGTCGCTCAACCGACTGAGCCACCCAGGCGCCCGGTAATGCTTTATTTCTTGACTCAAGTGTTGACTTTCTAGTAACTTAATGTGTACATTTATGTTTCATGCATTTCTCTGAATGTGTATTTTATAACAAGGTGTTAAAGCATTCGTAAAAACGTGATACCTAGGAATTTCAAAAGATGTACAAGAATTTGGTGAAGAAATTTTTAAACTTTAAAAATCTGAGAAACACTTTAGAAAAATAAACAGGAACATGATGTTCCTAGACTTTAAAACTTGGTATCAGAGATACTACTTCTTAAAATGACCTATAAACTCAATGTAATCCCCAAATCCAACAGGATTGCTCAAGCTAACTTGATAAGGTTTTCCCAAAATTTACACGGCTAGAAATAGTCAAGACCATCGTAGGAAGATAAAATGTAGGAAGGGGGGAAATCTGTTCTACCAGATATAAAAGTTCATTATTAAGCTATAGTAATTAAATTGTCATTGGCAATTTGATATGACAGAAGTAACATTGGCAATCAGTGGGGAAAGGGGTAACTTTTTAAATAAATAACTCTTGGACAATTGGTTAAGCAAATAAAAGGGGAGGAAAATGGCCCCTTGCCTTCTATCATACACCAAAATAAAAATCTAGATGAATTAACAACCTCCATGTGAAAGACAAAACCATAACACGTTTAGAAGGAAATCCAGAATATCCTTTTTACTTAGAATCAAGGAAGAATTTTTTAAACTAGACAGAAAAAGCATTAACTATACAAGATTGATCGGTCTACATTAAAACAAACTCGTCATCAAAAGATAACATATCATAAATGCAGCCTCCAACATTGGCTACTGCTGTTCCCTGCCACCTAATATTCACACCCTTCTGTTGTCCCCTCCTATACTGCACCAGGTTTGCTCTGCATCACTAAGTAAATACAGAAGTCATGGTATATTATGTCTGAGATTAGGTTATAAAAACTACAGCCTCTGTCTTGAATTTTTTCTCTTGGATACTTCACTGGGGGAAGGAATATGCCATGTTCTGAGGATCTCTATGAAGATGTCCACATGACAAAGTCCTGAGACCTGCCAACAATCGTGTGAATTATCTTGGAAGTGAACTCTCCAGGTCCACACAAAGCTTTGAGGTGATTGCAACACCAACACCTTGACTGCAACCTCCTTATAAATTGAGGCAGTCACCAGCTATACTACATAGCAAGATAACTAATTAGCATCCTTAATGTATAAAGAATTCCGATGAACGAATATGGAAAGACAATCAACAACAAAAAATGGGCAAAAGATATAAACTGGTTTTTCACAGAAAAGGAAACACAAAAGATTCTCAACTTCAAAACACAGGGAAAAGCAAATTAAGACTACAATGAAATGCCATTTTCATTCACTGAATTGACAAAAATGGAAAAGTCTAACTCCTGTTGGCCAGGATATGGAGCATAAGTAACCCTTATACACAAGTTGTAGGTGTGTAAAACTGTTACAATCACTCTGAAGGAAAATGTGATAAAAATTGAAGATAAATATAACCCACAAACTAGCAATGCCATAACTTTTGTTATCAATAAACATGCACATGGATGTACATAGCAGCACAAGAATCAGGAAAAAGTGCAAATGTCCATCAACAGGAGGATGGATATATTGTCTATTTATATGATGGAATACCATACTAAAATGAACTATACATAAACACAGATAAATCTTAAGGGCGCTGAGTGAAAAACAAGTCTCAGAAGATACCATGCAATATTCAAAATACTTAAGAGTGGGATATTAATAATATACAAATCATATATGAACCAATAAGTTAATATATGTCAATGTGCAAATAAAGTAAAATAATCCCTTTTATTCTTTAAATAAACTACATAATAAAACTTAACCTAAAGTGATGAAAGTAGCACAAATCATTCAGCAACCACTAATCACTTCGAACAGCTTGGCTGATACAATTTGTTTGACATGGCTCTCCCCAGCTAAATGATACCCTCATTATTTGACATAGGGCTGCAAACTCTTCCAGTGACTCCCCCCATTCAACTGATAGTCATTAATGTACTACTGTGAGGTTTGGCATGTCCCTGAAGAGAAAGGAACATGCAGCTGACCCCCATCTTACCTCATGGGACAGGATAGTGCCATCTGGGTGCTGGCTCCATGCCAAGAGCCAGTGGTAGGAACTCCTAGTTAGAGGAAAGAATGGTGGGGTTGGGGGAGCGAAAGAGTACTAGCTGGGTGGGGATTGATGATCTTGGTTGCCAGAACTGGGAACTTGTGTTTTATGTCTGTCTCATTGCATACCCAAAACTGGGTCCCACATTGGCCAAACAAGAACCAATGACTGGTCAGATGATTCAGGACAAAGAAATAAGGGGATAAGTGAAGAGAATTAATAACAGGGCAAGTCTGCCAGAGCTTCTGCCGGCCCTGAGACGGAGCAGCTCGGTCAGACCAGTGAGTGTAAACTGGTAGAGATGAAGAGGGTAGACACATGAGATACTCCTGTCTATAGACAGGATGCGGGAGAAAAGAGCAGGAGTTGTGCTTTCACCTGGGGAGAGCACATTCTTTACAGTCACTCTCCTCACACCTCTTCAGTGCACAAGGCAGGTCACCCGCCACCACAAAATAAGCTGTCAAAATGTTTAAAAAACCATCTGCACCACAAAAGGTTATGTCCCTAACACTTGTGCCTACCCACACTTTCAATCTTCCCAGCTGCTACCAGAGCTTAGACACATCTCCCCTTGAGCAGGATGAGGCATTTCTTTGGGAGGATGAACAAAAGAGATCTTCTTCAGCTTGGTTGCCCAGGTTCCTCTTCCACTCATGGGCTTACAAAACCAGAAAAGATTTCCCCAAACCTGAAATAATAGTAATCTATAGTAAGCCCTTCAGCTTTTATCCCCATTACTCAAACCAGAAATACATCACAAAGTATCATGTATAGTTTCTGAGAAACCACATGTTCTGGAACTTGATTTTACTAGTTTCTGGAATTACTGTTTACCAATCATCATGGAAATATTTCAGTATTTAGCGTTAACCATGCCTTTATCAGTGTGCACTGACTCAGTATCAGGCCTGCACAGAGTATGACAACATCTTTACTCAAAAACATGGATAGCTAATCAAGTTTAGGAAAAAACACCCTTGTGGTAACATTAAGAGAAACTAAGAAAACAAAAACTAAGAAATTCAGGATAGTGGTTATCCTTGAAAGAGAGGAAGATGGTAATTTTCTATTAAATTGGGTGACAGACTTACATTTATTATGTATGGTTCATAACATATACATATTTTCCACAGGAAGTTTTCCTCAGGGTTGACATTCTGGGTTTACCATATTAGCTCGTTGCAAGCTCCCATTTTCTACAATGCTATCACCATCTTTTTACAAAAATGAGTTAAGAAATCCTGTCAAGTCCTCAACTTGACAAGACTTGAAATTGTGCTGAAATAAAGACATTTATGTCTCTTGAGTTTCCCAATTGTATCTAAAGAAAGGAATGAGGCTAATTTGATGTGGCTTGTTCTTAGGATCTAGGTCAGTTGCCCATTACATTTTCTCCTAAATGTTGACAAAATTACCCAGTATTTTTGAGTTGTCAAACTTCCAGAATTTACTGTTCACATTTTGTATTTTCCCACCCCTAATCTTTTGGCACCTCTTATATTTTCTGTAGTTTCTTATTCACAGTAACTATACTTGGGAATATATTTGACCCCAGGTATAAGAGCTCACTGAAACAGGTTTGGTGTTTTAGTATTTTTTTCATCTGAAGGAATACCTTCTCACAAAGAAAATCTATCCTTTTCAACAAGTCTGGAGATCCTTTCTCTCCTGTTAATATTGTTGTAGGATGTTATCTTTCCCTAGCAAGTAGGATTTGACTTCCCTGATCTCAATTCAGATAGTAAAAGCCCTTTTCATTGTTTTGAGTTTTTGTTGTTGACACTGTTTTCCTGCTATTTTGTATGTGTCCCTACTTCCAAGCTTGGCATGGATCTCTAAATTTTAATCACAACAATTGCAACCCATCACTGTTTAGGATCAACCCAGAGTTTTATAGTATTTTCTGGGGTTTCTAGAAGTTAATAGTCATGATTTCAAATTTGTCCTTTTAAAAAGCTGAGCCTTCTGAAATGAAGACTTCCTAAAACGACAGATGTGACACTATTGTGACAAACACTGCCTTTCCATGTTTTGACATGCCAGGAAGATACAGGTGCTCTCTGACCAGGAATTCAAGCAGAAGCACAGTAAATGCTGACCGGCATGTGGGTAGATCAAGCTATGTGGTACAGGGACTTCTTATGGATGCAGAGGATAAGATGGTGTAAAAGTCGTCTGTGTAACATAGCTACGGTAAAATAAAGATTAAAAAATCCAAATTATTACACTCAATTTAAAATTACTCTAAAGAAAGTTAACTTTTCTTACCTTTAGGAAAGCTTGAAAGAAACTAAAACTAGAATAAAATTTCCAAAACTGTTTTGCAAAAAATGTCACCCAACAGATGCTTCCACTTACAGAACTTGTCATCTACTTTGTATCATCAGGAATTCAGCACAACCAAGAACAAAATCATTACATCTCTTTAGTTCACATAGGAATAAGAGATAACACACTATACACCTTAACCGACCATGAAAAGATTGTTTTATTCTGTGAAAATATTCTCAACAGAGAACACGATCTTAAACAAAGCATTTACCATTAAATCAACATGTGCACAAAAAGAGTAAAAATTACTGAAAAATTAAAGATTTCTTTTGGACGATTCACATGTTCAAAATTTAAGAATGATTTAAACTGTGCAAGTACAAATGTCTGTCCTATTGTACTAACCCATATACAGGTTGCACTATTCCACGTGAAGGACCTTGCCTCCTACGGAAGCAAATCCTGCTTTGAGAAAAACAAACAGTAGCTTGAAAAGAACAGTTAGTCCTTACAAGAAAGCCTTAAACTTTGCCCTCTGTGGCTGTCAGCCAAAAAAACACAAGCACTTCAGGCTTTGTACAGAGGACAAACACAGCCAGATCACATTTCCTCCTCAATGCTAAACTTTAAAATAAAAATAGCACTAGATTTTAAAACTACTTTATGTAGTCTGTCAGTATTGAATAATGTCACATTATATAAATAACCCTGTAAAGAGATTCAAAGTCTAAACTTTATAGTTTACTAGCCGCACAGGTAATACACTACATGTCAGCTGTGTAACGGGTGTACTTGATCTTATGAAGGCATTAACTTTCACACAATTGTCATTCAGCTTTAGTATAACTGGTAGTACAATTCAAATAACACTGGGGAAAAAATTATTAAAGCAGTCGCACAGCTTCTAAAATATTGCTTAAAATCCAATAATACACACACCATTTCACATTCCTTCTTCCCTCAAAACAGTAACGAACAAAATTAATGAAGCTTCTGTGGTACAAATACCTACCCCCCTCCCCGAACCCATGCCCATCTCCTATTAAACACCACTAAGAAATTAGTTAAGATACAAGTCATTAACAGAATCACAAATGCGAGGCAGGACAACATGAGCAACAGGGGAAGTAATGACAATTATATTTACAAGTATAAACATACAGAAATTTCCATTTTACAAGTAAAAGTGCACAGAGATCATTACAAAGTTTCACTAAATTTTATCTGGTTCAAACAAAAGCATCACTTGGAAACAGACTATCGTTTTAATAATCAAATAAGAACACGGTCACCCCAAATTAAAACAATGGGGGGGGTCCATAAAACTTCTTCATAAAAACACTGAGTAAAGTAAAATGGACTTGGATATGTCTTTAGCTTGATGCATAAATTTGAAGATGCACCATCAAACATGGTAGAGCTCTAAAAGCCACCTACCAAGGCTACATCGGCATCCGCAGCAGCGCTGCCGAGTTAAAGGAGGTCGCACTGAGCTGACACATAAAGCCCTTTGTGGGATACTGTAGTGGTAGTGTTGGCAATCGACAGATTTAGGCACTCTAGTTTAAGGCAGCATTTGAATGGAAGCAGCTGACTTCTGACAACAGTCCTTTGTCTTGAGGTGGTGAGTATCTTGTGTGTTTATTATGCCAGGATTTCAGTGCTGACTATAGATTCTTCTCAGACTGAGGTGAAGATGTATCAGGTTCAGAGTTCTTTCAACTGGGCTGTAGGCTAGAGCAGAGATGTTTTCTTTTTCTTATCATAAATACTTCAGGTTCACAAACTACTTCTTCATAATGCCAAAACTGGAATGTTTGCAGTGGGCAAGTTATAGCAGCGTACACGAATACTAGGATGGAAACATTAGTGCTGGAGATGTCTGACAAAGTAACTCGCACTACAAATGTAAAACAAAACAAAGACTTTGACGAGAACAAGGGATTATAAAGACATGCCTGCAAACTCTAGCCCAATCGCTCTAGACATGCAACAGGATGTTAAGCAAGCACAGAGGTGGCGCAGGCAGACACTGACAAATGGCAAGGGTTCTGACAGACAACGGGTCTAAAAGCCAATTACAACAGAGCTGGTATAGACAGTCCTGCTGGGACAGCCAATATAAGACAAATTTCATGGTAGCTCTGCATTCTTTTTGATTTAAACATCAGTAAAAGAAATGGAAAAAAAAGTTAGCCATTTTTGGCTTTTTTCCCTTTATGTGAATAATTGTGAATGAGGAATTTAAGGATTGGTATTACAATGATTCTTTAAAACAATGTATGGAAATGATAATGAAGTTAGTAAAAAAAAAAAAAAAGATGTCTGCATGCACTCATGCAACTTGCTTCTCTCACTCTGTTTGAGCCTGACAACTCTAATACCCTCCCCCTAAAAGCAGCTGCATGTAACCTCCTTCAACATCTTGCCCATTTCCTCAGAAACCCTCTTCAGGAACCTGTAGTCCAGGAGGAAAAAGAAAAGAACAATTACTGAAGACCTTTGGTAAGACCAAAAGGGGTGTTCAGTTCAAAGTGTCTGTCCCAAATGTCTAAAATCATTTTAATAGTCAGCTATGTGAAAACACCAGAAAAATCTGGACATGAGCAAAATTAAGGACCAGTCTCTTAATTGCTTCTTCACTTTACTTCCCCACATGACCAGCACTGCACAATCCTTTATTATACAGTATTTTCCAAGAAATGCTTGTTGAAATTAATTGGAAAAAAATCTTGAATTGACGATTGAGCTAAAATGAGGAAATGTCCTAAACAATGGTACAGATATAGTCCTGCAACCCAGTCAAAAAAGTTTTTTCTTTTCGAAGTAAAATTTGCCAGTACTTTCCTTCCACTCAAGATTTCCTCTTTTAGAATCTATTTTCCTATGTATAATTGCTAAATGCTAAATCATCATGAAAGTGGTATTTCCCAAAAGACATTTTCAAGATGAAAAAATACAAGTGTTAACCTGGAAGGAAGTCTGTATGTTACTGAAAACAATTAGTACACTAGATGAAAATATTTTCAGGTCTCAAAAGAAAACCATTTTATTCACATAAGAGCTAGACCAGGTTGATTTTTTTTACAGGTCTCTTAATTAGCTTACTACTAAAATAGATTTGTGTTCAAGGTGTTTTCTTCCTTTAAGAAACCAAAGCTAAGAATAGGGAGAAAAATTAAAATGAATGTATTTATTTTTTTCAATTAGCCAACTATTACTTTTCTTCCTGGAAACTGTAGCTACAAAAATTCAAACTCCTAGGCCAAACCACTCTTTTGGGAGTTAGCTTTCAGAGCAGTTTTCCTTATTTGAATTCACTTACAGTCACTGCATTTTCTGGAGCAAAGAGTGTGTTGGGGGAGGAGGGCTTCCTATATCTGGATTCCTGCCCAAAAGACCAAATTCTAGGACTTATAAGGCAGAAAAACACAAATCTTTCACAGAGACTTAAGCAGGACATAAAGCAAAAGGCATCAATTAAGCTTCACACCGACGTCACTCAAATGGTAAAACATCACGAGAACAGTTTCTTGTGGTAATATTCACATCTTTAAAATCGAGCCTACACTCAGCTCACATAGTGAACAATCTATCTTGGATGCCTCTAAGTTTTCTTATGTTTTCCCACCCGTTGAATGTGTTTCCGTTTTATGTTATACACGTCACAAAGCTGCCTGGTTAGTTTAGATGTAAGTTACTGCACCTTTACTATTTTTCTCTAGAGTTACATCTATGTATGATGTGGGGACGTAGCCTTCTTCACCGTTCTGTCTCCGAGCTCTTGTCCATCCATCACCTTTGTCTTCCTCAATAATGTATAGAACTTCACCTTCTTTCATTGCCAGGGTACCTTCATTATGTCCTAAGTGAGAGTTTTAATAGCACAAGCATAATTAAGTGATAATTTCAAATAAAAGTTACAAATACAACACTCAAAATGACACGATACCCTACTAGATTTCAATGTACCTAGAACCAAGAGCCCACTGACTCTCATTAGCAACAGCTCTATAATGCTTTTGTAGTTTATCCAACACTTTCACATACATTATGTCACTGGAAATGCACAATAACCCTGGGAAACTGGCATTAATATCACCCCCCCCATGTAACAGATGAAGTATCTGAGCTACAATGACATTATATGATTTGACAGGATACTCTTATTTCACTACTCCAAATCCTTTCCCAAATTTGAGTGCATTGCTATCTAAAAAATTCATGAGGTGTGGATCAGGAAAATATTACTGACTGTGGGAGGGTGAGAAGAAAAAAGAATATAGTTTGGAGAGGGAACAGAGAAAAACACAGATTCAACTCTGGTGATGGTGGAGGCAGAATAGTCACAGCCACAAAGCACGAACTTTCTTCGAAATATCATCAGACTCAGGGCTCTCTTTCTTCTCCACTGCCAACTACTTCCAACCCAATTAGCTCTAACAGTTTTCACAAATGAATCTTCATTTAACATACCCTAAATTCTCTAGGTAACATTATTCCAAGATCTTATTTAATACTATTTTCACAGAATGAGGAGTAACTAAAAGCTTTACTCAACTTTATTTTTTTTTAAAGATTTTATTTATTTATTTGAGATAGAGAGTGAAAGCAAGAGCATGAGCTGGGAGACAGAGGGAGGAGGAGAAGCAGGCTCCCCACTGAGTATGGAGCCTGACTCAGGGCTCGATGACCTGAGCCGAAGGCAGACGCCCAACCGACCAAGTCACCCAGGCGCCCCTTTACTCAACTTTAAAACCAATACAATGGGGGCGCCTGGGTGGCTCAGTCATTGAGTGTCTGCCTTCAGCTCAGGTCATGATCTCAGGGTCCTGGGATCGAGCCCTGCATTGGGCTCACTGCTCCACGGGAAGCCTGCTTCTCCCTCTCCCACTCTGCCTGCTTGTGTTCCCTCTCTCACTGTGTCTCTGTCAAATAAATAAAATCTTAAAAAACAAAAAAACTAATACAATGGATGGTTGGGGAAGGACCTTAAACCATATACCATTTTATAACAAATGGTTTATGAAAGTATTACTCTGCTCCTCTGTGAATTGAGGAAAAGAATTTTTCACAGTCCAAGAGAGGGAAGGGCAACAAAATATCTCCAAGAGAGAACCACAATGTCTTCCTTCCCTCACAGGGACTGTTCTCCAACCATCACAGCAGGATGGTGTAGTCAGAAGTGACACATTCTCTCCTCTCACTTGAAAATATGGCCTACAGAGTACAGATACAGTAGGGACATTCAGTTATGCCATGTGCCTTGTACCTCTCTCTCAATGACAGCAAGTTACAAGGAAGAGCTTAAAGTGGCATCTACTAGCTTTCCACTTCCTAGGTTGCACTATGCTCAAGCTGCTTCAATTGTGATGAGTACATATAGTATTAGTAAGATCTCTGGGGGAAATTAAATTCTGTATCGACCAAAGTTGATAATTAAAATCTGTACTAGGATGTTGATAACACAAGTAATTTTCTTTCAGTGTCATGTACAGAAGAAAAACCTCTATTTGCAATATAGTTAAAACAAAAATATTCATACTAATGAGCTGGGATTACAATTTGCTGACAATGAATTATATAACTAAGGACACTAAAGTACATGATTCAATGGTAGACTTTAAGGAACCAGTTTTATCAAATACAAAAAATCACACCATCAAAAGGGTAGATAGCTTTGCAGTGTCCAATAGCAGGCAAAGGATCGTCGTCTTCAAATTCATCATCAAACTCATTGTGGTGCCCATGTTGTTGGGGTGGCCCACGGACTTCTTGGTTTGCATCATCAGTGTAACTTCCCTCAGGACTATAAAACATAAAAAGTATACCTCATCAAGTATCACAAACATGGGAAATTTTTCCCAAGTTGAACTCCTCAGGATCAATACAGACAACTAAATATCAATGACACAGTTCCAGATTAAGCCTTTATTTTCTTAAATCATGATGGACATACATAAATTGCTGGTAATACAAAATACTTCTTTGTTGAATTTCCTGAAATTAAAAAATTACAATGTTCTAGCCATATGGCATGCATTCAATAAATATGTCTCAGTATCACTGGGCCCAGAGATAAAATGGGAGAAATGTAGGGGACACTTGTCTTTCATCATCCCAGAATTATCACCTCCTCTTCTGGCAAAAAAACCCTAAAATTCTATGGGGGACCCACCCACACCCATATTCAGTTCCCAGGCTTCAGGCAGAGCTGTGTCCTGGCTCCAGAGGGCCCGTCTCAGCACAGCACTTGTATGGCCAGAGTGAACAGTTCACGATAGGCTTATAACCAATCAGGTAGAATAGACCCATGGAGACTTTTCTTTAGGGACTGAAGAGAAGCTCCCTCCCTGCCTTCTCCACTGGACTTGAACCTGGAGATATATGAGCCCAGAACTTTGGAAGACCATCACATGAAGTCTTCAAATGAAGCCAACACAGTGGAAGGCAGAACTGTGAGGTGGAGAGAAATAGTTCTAAGTTCCTAGATCAAGCTCTCCCTAAAGCAAGCCAATAAAATCCCTTTTTAGTTTAAGCCAGTATGAGTATTTATCCTGTCACTGAAAGCAAAAAGACTCCTAATAAAGTTAACTCCCAATTAACCATGCTAACAAGGAAGTTAGTAAAACTCAGAAAATTCAAAAGAGCAGGTAATCCAAAGGTATCGATTTCCTTAAAATTTTCTTAAAGAGAAAAATGTTAATAATTTTGCTGAAGAATCAAATGACTGTATAAAATAGGAAAATCTGTATGATTAGAAATTAAAAGCACTTTCAGTACGCCTGGAAGCCATGTTCTTAGATAACACAAACCAGAGATTAGATTACTTTAATCTAGGTCTTTCCTAGTAACAAAAAAGCAGTATATTTGTGAGTACCTCTTGATATACTAAAGATAAGTACTCTTTCAAAAAGTGGTAACATAAAAGAAGGAAGAACTAGTATTTGTCAAGCACGTACTATTCCCAGGTATTTTACTATGAGGTGATTATGTACATTATTTCATTTATTACTAATAACCCTGTATGATAGGTATTTTAATCTCTACTTTATATTTTAAGAAACTGAGACTCAGATTAAAAATGAACTTGTTCAAATTATACTGTAATTAAGTAGTAAACCAAGATTTGATACTAGATCTCTCAAATCCTCTCTAAGGAGAATCCTAATTTGTTGGATATTAGTGGGGGAGGGGGAAAGACATATACACAGAGGGGGAAATGTCATAAATGGTATGAAAACATGGAAACTTAGCAAAATGCCCTTTGGAAGCTCTGATTCAAACTAACAATACAGATTTCTTTTTTCCTTCACAAAACTTTGAGCAACTTAACAGTTAAACTTTTCCTTGGCATAAGCCACCCAACTCCATCTAAACCTTGGAATCTTCCCAGGTCGGAAGAGCCTATGCCTCCAGACTGTAGCTCCATGAATTTTCTGTTCCGACCCCTGTTTCTGGATGCATGACAATCTAGAACAGACCAGCAAATAGGAAATTTCATATTTTACCTGTAGCTACTTAAGGAAACAGAAAAACCATTTAGGTTCAGAAGACTAATGTTATTAAAAGCCAAACCTGCTAAATCAGGGAAGAATTGTTAGGACAAAAGGGTGAGAAAAATTTGAGGGAAAAGAAGAAATACAAATAAAATGCAAAAAGTAACCTTTCTCGTCCCTGTGTTACAAGATGATTTATGTCACTGCTATGTCTTCTGTCTCCTCTCCCACCTGTTTTGCCTTCAACTTCAGAGAGCCAAGCCTTAGGAAAAAAATAAGTAAAACTGAGCTCAATATTTCTAAAAGCTCCCGAGATAGTCTACATTTAAAATGTGCTTTAAGTTTTTATAATTATATAATTCTTGGAGAAGGGAAACATTTATTCCAGTTTGATCAATGAGCAACTTTACAGCTGGTAAGAAAAGCATGTTTAATTTTACAGTTTTAATTAAGAAAAACTTGAATGAGGAACTAATTCTAAAGATATACCATAATGATTCCTTTCAGATCATAAACCCTAAAATTAAATAAAAATTTGAAGATGAACTTGTAGCAAAAACCAATCTATCATAATGAAGCTTATAAAAATGATTTTACCTTAGACAACTGCAAAACAATAAATATACCTCATTTTTGTGGATTTCCATTCGCAGGCGGTCAATGTTATTCATGGTCTCCGCTAATTTAGGCTGCAAACTCCCTGGATCCCCCATTTGTGGATTTTTCTCATACACATCTTTCATTTTGTTGAGTGCTTCTCTGGAAATGGAAAAGAAGTCACAGAATTAAATATTCACTTCATATGGGAATTCCCAGATATAAGAGTTTCATTTGATTTTGGGGACTCTCACGTAAGCTAATCTTAAAAGAGAGCTCTCTCTTTAATCAAACGTAAACCTGCTTAAAGATAATCTGCATAAAGATGATAATGTGTATAGAGTTAGGAATTTATGGAGTTTTTTAAAATATTTGGAATAATAGATTTCTCATTTCTTGCTTCTCATTTATGAGATTTTATACATAGAGTATATATACTGTATATATGTATATTGTGTGTGTATGTATATATATATTACGTGTGCCTTTGTATATATAGGTTTAATCAAGGCCTGGAAGAATATTCCTCAATATTCTTAAATTCATGTCCCAAATCAAATCATTATGTCCCCATGTAGCCATACATTCCCCAGTGTGCCTCACCTTAAATCATAGCATCTTTGTCCTCCCACTCAACCATGCTATAAATAGGAATGCCATCTTTCACTTGCCCCTCTCACAGCTCATTCATCTCCTCTTCATTTCTCTTATCATATCACTGCTGGTTATACCTCAATCAGCACTCTGTGACTCCCTCTAACATCTGACATTATTGACTAACACTCTTAATATTCTTGTCCCTCTTAATTCCTGAAGGTTACATTTTCTCTTCCCTTCTCACCTCTACTGTCTCATCTCCTTCCCTGGGTCCTTCTCTACCTCTGTTCAAACTTTGTGTGTTACATAAAATGACAAAGGTTTCTTCTCACCTCATCCTACACTCGTTTTTGAAAATGATTTCTTGTTTTTTTTTCTAGTTTTATTGAGATATAATTGACTCTTACTATCTTCAGAGGATACTCAAATATCTCCAGTCTTCTTTCTTTCCTAAGTTCTAGATACCCTGAACAAGTATCCTTTCTGTGGTCCGTCTACTGCCATGTTTTTTTAAATTTTGTGCTCTTTGTTGATTTTTCTTTTTAAAATAAGCCCTTAAGTGTACTGAAGTATTGTCTAGTGTTTCCAAGTGCAAGAAGGCTGTGAGGTGCCTTATGGAGAAAATATATGTGGTTAGATAGGCTTTGTTCACACATGAGTTACAGTGCTATTGGTCTTGAGTTCAAAGTTAATAAATCAACAGTATATATTAAATTATGTGTCTTCAAACAGAAACACACATAAAACAAGGTTATAATCTGGGCACCTGTGTGGCTCAGTGGGTTAAGCAACCGACTCCTGATTTCAGCTCAGGTCATGATCAGGGTCCTCAGATCAAGCCCTGTGTTGGGCTCCATGCTCAGCCTGGAATCTGCTTGAGATTCCTCTCTCCCTCTCCCTCTGTACCCCCCCCCACTCACTCTCTCTCAAATAAATAAAATCTTAAAAAAAAACAAAACAAGGTTATAATCGATCAGTTGATGAAAATGTGACCAGAGGCTAAATGGAGCCTAGACCTGTATTTTCCATTTTAGTTTTCACTAAATCAGTGTTCACAGTGACTTTATAGAACTACTACAAATAATGAGAATCGACTATATTACAATATTTATGATTAAGCATCCTATCATACCTGATGTAAAACTCTTAAGATCAAAACTTGAATCACTTCTACACCTGAAACTAAAGTGACACTGTGTGTCAACTATACTTCAATAACAAGAAAAAACACTAAATCTGGAATAAAACTGCCTGAGCTGCAAAAAAACAAAAACAACCCCCCTAAAAAACCTTCAATCACTCATGCTACAGTTTAAGCTCCAATTTTATCTTCAGTATAAAAATCAGATAGTAGGGCACCGATTCACTCGAATAACCCTTTATTCATAACTATCTGTTCATGAAAACAAAATTGAACTAAAGGAAACTTCTATAAAATTGAAAAAAATTGGGGCGCCTGGGTGGCACAGTTGGTTAAGCAGCAGCCTTACGCTCAGGTCATGATCCTGGGGTCCTGGGATCGAGCCCCACGTCTGGCTCCCTGCTCATCAGAGAGCCTGCTTCTCCCTCTCCCTGCCACTCTGCCTACTTGTGCTATCTGTTGAATAAATAAAATCTTTAAAAAAAATTGAAAAAAATTACAGCTATGAACCAATGCTATAAGTAATCAAGTATTGTTTGCCAACACATTTGCTGCAAACAAAATAATTATAGCTTTAGGTTTCTACTGAACTCAATTTATATATCGGAGCAAAATGAAATGGATCAAAGTATAAGAGATGGTTAGTGCTGGTGAAACTATTCTTGATAATGAATCATCAAACTATTTTATAATATTAGGGAAAGCATAGACTATTGGCATCCAACAGGTAATCTGCAACCTAAGAAACTAACATTTCATTTTGATCTGTGATATGGCAACCATAAAATTTTTCAAAGTTTAGGAGTTTTTCCCTCAAAAGATAGGTCAATTAGGATATATGATTTTTAAACCTTTTATACATCACATTTAAACACATTATTCAAAGTTGACCCCTTAAGGAATAATATGGTAGAAAAGATAATGGAAAAATACTTTTGGTCTGATTCTTTTTGTAGTTCTCTGTTAAGTTCATCGATACGCTGCTGCAGCTTTTTACGTCTCTGTTCTGGTGGCAGATGACTGAAATCTTCTAGTGCTGGGCCCTGAAAAGGGAATCTAAATCATTATAAAAGACATCTTCAGGAAATTTTATTTTTTAAATACACCCACTATAAAATAAAAATACATATCAATTTTAAGTTTAATTTCAAATTAGCCCCCAAACAACTTTTTTTAAGAAAAAATCTAAACAGATATGTATGTATGTTAATTAAAACAACTGTATGGAAGAAAGAGCTCGAATTCCAGTCAGTTTATAAAATCATGAAAAAGAACAGGTAAAAATATAACCAGATAAAGAAAACTGGTAATGATCACTATCACATTATTTTCAGGTCTTGGCAGTTAAAATAAATACATATGAACCTTCTTACAGCAACAACAACAAAATGGAAACACATAACATTTCTCACCTATACAAATTATTGTTTTATAGATAACATCACATTGCCAAATATTGTAAATGTTGATTGCAAATATGGAAAGTTTATACAAATAAGCAACTTACCTCATGAAGATAATCTAATTGGTGAAATATAGTTTAATATTGCATAGTCTTCCAATGATTACATTATTAAGCCACTCTTTAGAACCAAAACATTACGTGATTATTAAAAAACAAAAGGTAGAACTATCCACTGTGTGAAATGTAAGAAATTATTCTAATAAGGAGTTTATTTTCAATTATCCTTTTGTACAACCTAATAACATTCCTCCGTTATTCCTGAAAGAAAGATATAATCCAAAAAAAGATGGGATCCTTCTTTAGGAATGCTTAATGTTTGAAAAATTTTTAATGTTTTAATAGTCAAGAAACTATCATTTAAGAAGAAGTACTAGTATTTAGATGTAAACTTCTGATTCAAATTATGTCTTTCTTATCTTAAATGTTAATCACGTCACTCTTATTTATCTTATTAGAGCTTACACAACAGAACCAATATTAGCAACTACTGATTCCATTTACTATAAACCCATATTTACATTAAGTTTTATACACTCCAAAAACTGATGACATTTTTCTTTTGGTGATTTTAGGACTATGCCAGTTCAATTTTTCAAGTATTTTTGAAATGAAACACATCTTTGCTCTTTGGGCCACTTATGCCTATAACATATGTGAAGTAGCTTTATTTCGCCATCTATAAAATGCTTCCCTGACTTCTAAAAAACTCACTTTTAGGATAGAGCCATGACCAAAGGTAACATTTAATTAATAAATAGAATCTCCAGAATTTTCCCCAAGTGGCCTACACATTATGGATATTTAACAAGCTTGCCTTAAATAAAGTAGGGCATCTTGTCTAAGTGGCTTTTGTTTTTTAATCTACCAGGTAGCAGAAATAAGAATCTGTCAATCAACTAAATCTGACCTAAATAAATGAATGGCAGAATTTCCTGATTCTGATTGGAATTTAGTGGTCAATTACTAATGTAAGTTGTCAGATTTAATCTAATTTCAGGTACAGGTTTTGAAAACTATTATATATGTGCCAAAGACAAAACTTCATAATTTATATTTTTAAAAATACTTAAAATTCTGAAAAATGATTTATTGAAGTAAAGAAATATATTTCAATGTGCTTTTTGGTAGTATTACAATAAACTCATAATTATCTATAAGTAAACCTTCCAGATTTCCACTTATCCCTAATTAAACCTTGTTTTCAAATTTATTAACAGTGGATACCTAGGCATTTCTGATATCCCATTTTGACATTATAACCTGCTCTTTTACAGATTATGAGAACTAAACACTCTACTTCCTATGGATATAAAGACCTCTGAGGCATTTAACAACTTTTCCTACTACAAGGGAATTAATTTCTAAAAGGCTAGGCTGCAAGTCTGAAAAAAGTGGTCTGAAAGAGAGTGGTCTATTTTCCAAAAATAAGAAACTATGCAAGCACCCAAAGATTTGGGGGTTAGGCCTTCACAATGTAGTTCCATTAATGTGTTGAAATGTATAAAGGACCATCACACACATACAACGCGTGCATGTACACACACACACACACACACACACACACACACAAATATTTAGGTTATATGTGCTTTTATTCCCATTCAGTAGTACAGAAGAAGAAAGCACTGACTCTCTAATGAAATTAGTAGGAAATTTTCTTTCTGTTTTGAAAATCTAATGATTCTTGTGGTAAACTACGAATAAAAATTTATACAATCTTTTTAAAAGATGTTAAGAAAAATCACTTTTAATTTTCCTTCTGTAAAAATAGGAACTTTTGTTCTATCATGTAACTTTTAAAAATAATGATTAACTATAATTTTATGCTCTGTAACATGACAAAGACTCCACTCAGTAACATTTAAGAACTTAATGGGTTGATTACAGTTAATCACATTATTTTTTAATTTTATGACATCAAGAAGTACTGGCATATATTGGACTATGGAATAAATTATAAAAAGAAAAGACGCATACAAGGTGAAAATGTGGGGTTGTACCTTACCACTTATTTTGAATTAAAAAAAAACACAATGTTTTGAAATTATTTAATGTTGGCACAGTATATAGATCAGCACATAAGGCTTACCATCTTCACCGACCACTGAATAGTTCAATGGAAAACAGAAAGAAATGGTAAATTATTCACATGAAATCATAATACAGAAGATGCAATAACTTATACTTTTTTTTTTACAGTATTAAAATAAATCATGAACATTTCACAATCCAAACAATTATGCCAGAAAAACAATTTTAAGCACATTTTGGGGAAAATAAATTACTTGCAAAAAAAAAAATACACTGATGATAATGGGCAGATATTTTCTAAATGCAACTAAAACTCAAAAGTAAATAGAAATCATTTGATCAGTAAGCATTTATTTTCTTTAAAAGATAATTTTTTCCTTAAGTGGATTCACTTAGCTCTTTATTCTCAAAATACTAATATTTGAAGAGCTGAATATAAAGATCTAATATGAGCCATTTAAAAGAAATCTTATATGAAGTATTAAAAAATGAAAGGCTCTTCCCAATGCATTAAACAAAACACCATCACAGGAATTTTTATAGTTCAAAATACTATTTTGAATTTAAATATGTCAAGGGTAGATAAAGGTAACATTTCTACTTTAGTTTTAAGGTTTTTGTTGTTTTTTTTTTTTTAAGAAAATTACATTATCAAAATAATAAACGAGTCACACAGATCCAAGTTTCCCATATGTATTTCCTAATAGACACAACTATATGGGGTGAATGTTGTTTTGAAGAAAGAGCTTCTATTTTTCAAATTTTATTCTGAAATCCATATGCTCAATAAGCAACACTAAAAATATAATGCCAATTTTTAGAAAACTGGATAAAATTTCTTTCTGAAAATATGAAATGACATAGCCAGAGTGCTCTCATACAGTATATATACCACTAGTATATATAACCCACATTACGTGGGTTAGCAGGGCTCTGCAACTGACATCGCATCTATCAAGCATCCCCAGTAAACACATGTGTGCACACATGTGCACACTTATGCACACACACGCACACACAGACACACCCCTTGAGACCCATAATATGCAATACAGCTTTACAAAGTTAATCTTCACATTCACTGTGTTTGGTTTGCAACCTCTAAAACTTATTTTTTCCTATTTTCTAAATCGTGATGTTTTAGAGAAGGTGGGGGGGATGTCAGGTAGAATTTCACATAAAAAATTTGAACTTTAATAAATAACTGACAAAAATATCTACCCCTTATCTCCAATGAATTAGCTATATATATTGATGGTTATGATGATAAGAAAGATGACATTTACTATCCATTATCTTTCCAAATTAAGCTTAACATTCTTTAGACTGTCAGTAGTTTCAGGGAACAAAACCACAACTTATTTTGGTATCACAAAATTCCTGATAAAAAGATTAAAAGGATTAAATTTTTAAAAGATATTCACGATCTTCTTTAATGTTCCTAATACAAAATTATACAGAGCACAAGAAACAAAATATGTGAAGTATTTGAATTTATCTTTTATAATTTTCCCCAGCTAAATTTCTAAGTGAAATAAAAATTATTTTCCAGTTTCTATATTTTAAAGAAAACATTAAGATGATTATAACTGAAGTATCAAATGTTTCAGTTTTTAATCTAGTTTCCAATTAGAAAATTAATTTATAGTTCAATAACGGTAGATTTGGGGATACAAAAAACTCAAGTTCTTTGTAAAAATATTAGAAATATATTAAAATATTTTTTAAGTAATTCATGTTCAATGCATAAATATCTGACTCTCATAAACAATTATCACGTACCTATAACTAGAATATTTCACATACCCCCACACCTTAATAAATACACAAAGGAACTAAACAGGAAATCAAGCAATTACAATTATTAGATGTATTTCATTTAAAGACAGGAAAATCCTGATAACTGTATTCTGAACAAATAAAAGCTTACAAATATGACTCCTGGTTTTTCAGACCATGAATAATTTAGACAGAAAACATGGACTTACTATTGCTAGATAAATCTTTCCCCCAAAAAAGAATTACGCAGAATCTCAAATGAAACAGTTATAGAGTAAAATTATTTGTTTCTGTATGAAGTAGTTAATTTTAGGTGTGCACCAAATACCCCTTAATGGTTAGATCCTGATGTCACAGAAGGAAATTATACACCACCAGCCCTCAGTAAAGTCTACTGGTCAAAAACATCAGCCCAATATAACATTTCTCATATCCTTAAAAATATTAGGAACTATACATACTAGGTTTCTTTAAAAAAAAAAAAAAAGGAAAGAAAAAGAAATTATAACTTCTTAGAAAAGCCAAAAGTAGGTATTTAGGAAAACAATGTAGCAAACATAGTTCAAAGCAAGAGTTTCTGATCTGAACAGTACAACTCATCAGCTTTAAGAAACCTTAAGACTTATTTTGTAAGCTTAACGGACTGACTTGTAAATCCATGTTTTAAAAAAAATCTGGCCTCTTAAACCTTCTCTTCTTTTTGGATTTTCCTACATTGAGAAAATTCTTCAGTGGCAGAAAAATATCTCTACAGGTTAATTCTGAAATAGAATCTGATAAACTACCAAATACCAATCAAAATGAAAAATTTCTCAAAGCCAAGGTTGTAATAAACGTGCTTTTCTGCTCTTTCCTCTAATCCCCTATCATCAATTTATCTGTCATATTTTCTACCTTGCATATTACTTTTTTCCTTTGGTATGATAACTAATAACAAGAGGAGGAAGACTTTGGCCTTCTGGAACTGCCCCCCGCCCCCGAACAACTAATGTTTAAAATTAAAGCAGTAAGTGTAAATAAGACAAATAATGACTAAGCAGATACTTTTAAGTTCTACAGTTTATAAAATTTCACCTATAAACTTACTCAGTAAGAATGAAGATGTCACATATTTAAAATTCTCTCTCCAGGGCTCACAGTTTTAACTTAACTTTTTTTCACAGAACTACATTTATTTCATCTCTCTGTAACTTTACCGTGTAGATTACTGTAACTGGGTCTGGTAGACTCAGTGTGTAAGATACATACACAATTACAAAACTATAGCTATAAATAGTAATTTTTCATGATTTATGTAGCACATAGTATTTAATTAAGTCTAAATCATCGAGAATAAAGATGAGAATTCTACCCTCATAATTCAAGCAACAGAAATCCCAAATATGATTTCTTAAAAGTCCTTCAAACAAGTGTTAAGGGCTTTTAAAAATGAACACAGGTACCTATAAGTGCTTGTAAATATAATACAGACTTATTTCTAGCGACTTTTCAGAATATCATTAATTTCCTATATTATCATTCACACAGAATTAGGTAAGATGGATGTAAAAATGTTCATGACATTATAGGAAAAAAGGAAGTCCAAAAAGAGACACCATACACTAGAACATGTCTGCTGCATTACTGACATCACTTTGGTTTGTCATATTGTTTTAATGAAAATGCAGAGAATAATGTAATCTTGCCCTAAACAAATATATCTTGTTCTACATGTGGCGAAAAGAGAAACTCAACTAAAGCAATTTGTAGAAAAGGCTACAAAATGTAATAAAACCAGACAGGCTAGACAGAGAAGGAAAGAGAAGGCATGAAAAAGAAGGAAGGACGACAGGGAGGGAGGAGGAGGGACAGTGCGGGAAGAGTGAGCAGCAAGAACAACAGTGAGCCCAACTACAGTATACCACCATTAATGATGAGATTTTTTATGGCACTGATAGACTCGAGTTCTCACCTGTGAGCTTTCAAACCTGTTTTTCATATGTCCAAACAAATGCTCAAGTTTCATAAATATATCTAAATTATGAGCTATGAATATTACAAGCACAACCTTAAATTCAAACATAAGAGAAATTAATTTTACTAACATAATGGAATAACGCTAATATTTATCAGTAGTATAATCAGCTGTTGCTAAAAAATGGTTTAATATTTGCTTTTTACTATTCTAAAATTTTTCATTTGCAGAGAATATCTTTAGTTTTAAGTAAACATCAAAGGCTGGCCAATTTTTTTTTAAAAGGAAAAATTCTGATAAAAAATACTTTTGTTTTAGTTCAAGAACACAAATTCCATGTAAACATTACTCAATATCTAGTATTTTATAGGCTTTTTAATTTACAAAATACCTACTGATGTATTATCTTACTTTGATCTACAATCCTGATATTTAACATGCCTATCTTTAATTCTTTAACTACTGGAAACTGTTTTTTTACTTCTAAAAGTAGGGCAATTAAAATTGAACTTGATTTTTTTTATTGGCAACAAAATATAAATTGGCAGAAGTCATTATTAGTGACAAATTATTACATGAGTAACTCCAGTGACAAATTACTGAAAGTCTTAAAAATGTAAATACATTACAAGACAATGGTGGACATATGATTTCACATAAACAAAAAAAATAGCTAATATGATTGTACCCAGCACCCTCTTTATAATACCATTCTTTTATGGTTGAGCATTTCAAATGTTATAAAGAGGAGTTATTTTTAACTTGAGGGCATCTATACTTAATTCTGTGGTGTTTTTAATCTACGTATTTACAGGAGAGAGCCTTATAATGAGGGTGGAGAGTATTAAAGCCACACTACACACACAATAGGCCATCATGCATTTTAACCCATTATTAAACTTACCCCTCTTTTGAGGCTTCTGAAAGAAGGAATTCTGGGCTTCCCTGTTTTTATTTCATTCATACAATAATGCACGGGCTCAATGGAGAATGTGAGAAACTGGGACCCATTAGGAGTACTGGATGTGAATAAACTAGTAGGGGTTAAGGGTGGGGACTGTGGCTAATATGGAAATAAAGAAAGGAATCAATAAGCCAAATGTGCATAGTTTTTTCCTAAATGAAAATTCTATTTTTGGCAACACACTTTTCACAAAATAAATCTCAAAGTTTTCTATAAAAATAAGAGAATTAACATAGTTTTGCCAAAACTGTCATTTTAAAAGTCAAATTTACTTTTAAAAATGCACCATTTCATTTGATCACTTTTTACAAGCTGACATTAAAAATATAGAGTACACAAATTATAATGTTAGAGAGAGCAATATGACCTACATAAAAAAATTCTCTTCTGGTTTCTAGAATATTAGCACTACCTAACTGGTTATACTTAACCTGTACTTGTCAGAGATAAAGGTGGCAGCTACAGGTAAAGTTATCTAAACAGGTAATGTCTACTAAAATATTAAAATTGCAACTGATTATCACAAATAGACAAATTTCATTACGTTTGTGGTTTTTCTCTCAGACTGTTTCTATTTTATCTTCATTACACCTCATTTTTTTAAAAAAACTGAGTAGTCCTTGTTTTTCTAAGCTCTCCTATCTACTTTAAAAGTCTCACCTCTCAACTCTTCGCCTGGAAAATATTATTAAAAGCATGAATAATGCTTGAGTTAATTCTAAGTGCACGTCTAAAGATATTTATAGGTATATTATAATTTGAGTTAAATTTATCTACATTCTTATGTCAAGCGCAGAAAAATGAATTACAATGTGTACTTTAATAGAGCATATCAGATTAAAAGTACATATCTATTCTCAAACTAGATAGACACTGTTAATCACTAAATTGGTTAAGATTAAGCACTCATCTTTTCCATTTGCTCATCTGCTGAGCTAGACTTATCTAACATATACAACACATCAAAAAAAGGATTCCAACAAGAGTGAGGATCTTTTAGTAAACTAGAGACTTTTTAAACTTCAAATAACCACAAACATTGAGCCCTTCCCATTAAATATTCACATGAATGATAAAAATAACCTTATTGGTATAACCTGTAAGACCTAATGTGACATTTATTATTGCTATGGTCAACCATTCATTCTAATAGAGAAACTGCAATTTTAGTGGTCTTATAGTTAGATCATAATGATTCCTTAGAAATTCTGATTGGAAACTACAAACAAGTGAAATTGCAAAAGCATACAATGCAAGAGATATTAACAACTATTTAATATTTTTACTTATCAAGTGGTGTTCAAATGTTAAATCCAGAAATAATTTTTACTATTAACATACAAAACAGTTTCTAATAAGTGAAAAGTTAACTGAATCATTCAAATAAAAATGCTTATTCTCTATTAATAGTAAGCCATTATCCAATCAACACCTACATTGATTTAAATGACACACTAAAACAAAATTATTAGCATAGAAGAATTTTATGACTTTTACCTTTGGCTTTTTTCCAAAGAGCCACAACTTGCCCTTGGCCTTTCCTACTGTGGTTTTGGCATCCGTCTTCCCACTTTCCTGTTTGGATGCACTGATAGTCCCATCAGAAATGGTTCTATAAATATGCTGACTGTAATCTTCAAATGGGAAGTCTCCTGGAGGTTCAAATCCAGACTTGAAGGAGTCTACTACCATTTGAGAGTCCTACACATATGAAACATGTTTTTAAAACCATTTCATTTATTTTTAATACCATCAGCTTTTAAAACTTTATTCAAGAATACAAATATTTAAAGGAAATAATCCTATAGTTATCATTAAAGGTTTAAAGTGAATAATTTGTCCCTGTGGATTAGTAATAAACCTTAAATATTTTAATCCCAATAAAGATACTAATTTATAACCAAATTAACCCATTATTAATTTGTAATATTCATGAATGTTTTTATTTCATAGCTTCAACCCACTGAAATTCATCTGAGGACAAGGATAAGTAAGATCTAACTGATGAAAGGAATACAAGAAGAGGTTATTCTCATGTAGAAATTCTAAGAAGTTTCAAAAGAAAAGGTCTTTTTGCTTACAGGATATCTCCAAAGATGATCTTTGGAACAGGGGAAAAGACACCTAATTGTAAAAGAGAGTAAGAAACAAGTACAAACGCTTTCATTCATCCAAAAGGGGAAAGGATAAACAAAATATCTTAAACACATACTCGGGAATGTTAACCAAGCAAAAGAGAAAGATCTCACACACAGTATTAAATACAAAAGGCAACTTAAAAAATTAAAAGTTCAGTATGATTTCCCTAAAACTTTAAAACTCACTTAACTACTGTATATTGTCTTTGGACATACCTACCACTATTCCAACGTTAGCTACTGACACCTTAAGCTCATTATTTTCAAACAGAATACTTTATCTCTACAAACTCCTCCCAACCCAACCCCTAGCTACTTTTTTATTGCCTATTTCTGTTAATTGTGCATTTTGCCTGTCATTCAGTCAAAAGTTATCCGTAAGTCACAGCTCAGTTTTGTCCTTAATGCCACCCCTACCAATCACTCACTAAAGGGTAAGAATGAGAAAGGAGAAGGGACATAACTATATTTGTAATCTTGCATCCAGCCATACTGAAATATAAATGTGATTTCTGAATTCCCAATTAAAGAACCCAAAAGTCCTTTTATTTTTTTTTAAAGATTTATTTATTTTGCGGGGGGGAAGCTGGTGAGTGGGGGGAGGGGCAGAGGAAGAGAATCTTCAAGCAGACTCCCCACTATGCACAGAGCCAGGGGTCCGGGGCTTGATCCCAGGACCCCAAGATCATGACCTGAGCCTTGAGCGAAACCAACAGTCTGACACTTAACCAATTGAGCCATGCAGGCACCCCAAAAATCCTTTTATTTTTAAAATTTAAGTTAGAATTCTATGTGTTATTACAGGAAGGATGCTAATTAATACCAACTTGCTATGAAGACTAAAATATATGGTAAATATTTGGTACTCCCCAAACACTGGTTCTCTTCTCTTGTTCTTTCCTCATAATCTCCGTTTCTGCCAACCATCCGTTCTGGTCACTCTATCAACATTTACTGAAAAATGACCAGGTACCAGAGTCTTACTAGACCTTAATCAAGACAGAATGTGACTGGATATTCTTCCTCAAGGGGAGCAGGGCTATGCTGTTCCTTCTACTCATGACGCCCTTCTTCCTTTTTCCCATGGGCCATTATTCCATACACTACCCATGCTTCAAGTGTCAAGTCATATATTAAAAGCAATTCTTACAGTAACTCTAGATCTTTCTCTTAACTTTCACGAGAGTAAGAATATAATACAGTTTGTAACCCACAGTTCACAGGTTATGTTATACTCTTGGAACAGAACTGAAAATTTAGTGAGGGGAGGAGAAGGATTAGAACTTTTTTCCTTCAGAACAACTAGAATTTTAGTGTTTAGAATGGTCTTTAAAGCCCAAAGCAGGGGCGCCGGGGTGGCTCAATCGTTGAGCATCTGCCTTCAGCTCAGGTCACGGTCCCAGGGTCCTGGGATCGAGCCCCGCATCGGGCTCCCTGCTCCGTGGGAAGCCTGTTTCTCCCTCTCCCACTCCCCCTGCTTGTGTTCCCTCTCTCGCTGTGTCTCTCTCTGTCAAATAAATAAATAAAATCTTAAAAAAAAAAAAAAAAAGCCCAAAGGAATCCAATCTACTGCCAGACTTCTACAGAATATAATTTAGAATCAGCTATTCATCAACTACTTCACCCCTTTCCCAATTCATTTCACCAACTCCAGCTGCATACGTAAACCAAATACATTTATTCAAATGTAATTATATAGCACTTACTCTTCTTTCATCAACTGATTTTGCGGCGAGAATCATTCCTTCCAAACATTTTGAAATGATAGGAATAACTTTGCGTTCTGAGTCTGCAAATCCTCTGTAACACTCACTGAGTTTAATAGTCCTTCGTTCATCCATTTCTTGTAGTTGCTAATAATCAGAAATTTTTTTAAAAAGGGAATACTGAATTTTCTTTTCATGCTGAAGCAAAACCTGCCTCCAAATTAAGGATTCTACAGAAATAGTTACACTGTTGTTAATACCTTTTCAGTGCTACAGACTTACAATACTTAAAACTTGAGACTTGTCATACAACAAGAGAAAAAAAAATCCAGCCTTTTAGCCCATCTTAAAACCAAGTGACACTGGTTTTCAAGTATTCTAAAGGCACCCCCTAACAGGCTACCAGCTCCCTACCCCTCACCACCTCCACCTTTCATTCTTCAGTCAGAGCAGTTGTCTACGTGTCCAGGAAAAGCTGCACTTGAAAAGAGAATTCTGATGCCTTCCCCCCTACCCCTTTAAAGCAACTGGTCTATAACATATATAAATCTAAAGACTTCTAAGCCCTTAAGTTAGTTCAGACTACTTTGGTAAGATCTGGCTGGACTAAGGATCCACAGCTGACTGAATACCAACAGGTACTCAGACCTACCAGTCAATCTACAGCTCAGAGTGACTGTTAAAGGATTGGGGACACAAGATGAAAAACAGGAAGCTATATGGTGAAAATGGTACATATAATGGAATTCCCACAATTCAAAAATTCACTAACATATGCCACTAAGAATTATACTGTGACAAGTGAAGCCAGTAACTTAATGGCATTTTTGACACTTAATATTTGCCAATACTACTAAGCCTTTCCTCCTCCTAGGAAGTAGCTACACTGTTCAAATCCCCAAACTCCCATAGCCTTCATACCAGTTTTTCCTCTCTAATTACTTCCCGAAGCCTGGGGGTTTGACACCCACATTTTCACAAAGGAACTGCTCCCAGCATTACAAAATGGCAAGACTGCTCCATAGCAAGGTCCAAACAAAAGGATCAACCCCCCCCCAAACACAGAAAGTGGTTGATCTCCCAAGTTAAGATCTCCCTAGAACATGAAGGCTTAGCTGGAGAGCCTAGAAAAGCACCCACCCAGAGTGAGGACTGGCAGGCTAGATACTCTGGATTAAATGACTGGAATACGATACCCACTCTAGGCCACCACCTCAAACTATGCTCCCTTTGTACTGCTAATTTGCTTAAAAAGAAAAAGAAAAAGAAAATGTATTTGGGCTCACAACTCTTTCCATATAAGCTCTGCTCTCCCAGAAACTACTTAGAACTCCATTTCACCTAAAATGTTTTCTCTAATTTCTTGTCTTTCTAGAATAAGTAGTAAATAACTTAACCATCATGTAAATTCTGGGTTTTTATCTCAGGCTGTTTGGCAACTGTTTATCATCAAGTGATAATGGATGGGATTTGTAAGCAAACTTATGGCCTGAATTACATTTATGATCTGGCAGCTAGGAAGACAAGCAGGTAAAAACCGGGCTAATAAATACATTTCATAAGATTTATTTCTGCTACATGGAGTAATGCCAATGATTCTGGTATAGTGTCAAAAAGCTACATCCCAATTCTTGTCAAGCAGATTACAATGTACAATTCCAGTGAATTCCCCATGTCCTAATGCTCAGTGACATGGTATTAAACTTTATCCAGAAAATGTCATTGTTTTAGTGAACTGTTTATTACACTAATAATAAATCTATAGGAAAATTTGTGATTTCAAAGTTAGGAAAAATTTACTTTTCAAATCTATAATCATAAAGGAAGTTCGTATCACTAATTCTGATGACTAGTAAATCTAGAAACATGCTGGTTGATTCCTGAAATTCAAGTTTTACATTTAAAGAATAGTTCTTCCAACTCTAAAACTACATTAATTTCATATACCTAAACTTTACCTTGTAAATCTGAGGAATCACTACGTAGAAATGTTTGTGTTGTTCTCCATTAAAGTTCTGTAACTGTGCCGCATATTCATTTTTATTTTCATCAGCCATATGTGTACGCAGATTCAACTGCTGTTTGGCCTAGAGACAAATTGGTCCAAATCATTACCAACAAAAATAACAACGAAAAAATTACAGCTAATTCACTTCTCTAAAAGTTACACTAAAACCAGACTTTTTCTAACTATTAGTATCATTTAAAATTTAAGGAGATGCTTGCAGATCTTCTGGCCAGAGCACTCTCCTTTGCAACATTCTCTTTCTCTTACTACAACAGTCCTCCCCCTTGCAACAATCTGTTCAAATAAAGTTTCTGCTTACCAAATCCAGACTTTTTAAAATTAAATAAATGACATTATGGCTTGACTTGAAATAGGATGCTCTTAATCAGAAGGGAAAATCAGTACAGAAATATTTTAGATAGTTAAAGTTAGTAGTGAAACATTCCTTTAAACATAATCCACTTATATCCAACTAGAACCAGAGTGAAACCAAATAATGATAAAAATGTTAATATTGGATAAAGTAATACTCAACAATAATTTCCAGCTCTATACAAAACCAGAAGTACTTTAAAAAATGTTTATTTAGAATACAGTTCCGTTCATCTCAAGGTCTTATAGAAATGCTTTTTGACTGAGTCAGGTTAGCATCATCTACACTGATAAGAATGTTAGAATACAAACTTAATGTAAAATCATTAATTCTAGATTTAATGAAAGAGAATCTAAATAAATTTCTCAATTGTTCTAAAGTAATAAGAAAAAAACAAAATAAGAACTGACCTCAATTTTTCAGTGTTCCAAGGAATAAATCATGTTATACGACAGTGCTTTTGAAATTGTAAAGCACATTGTGAATAAACTTCAATATTTTAATTCCCCTTTCTGCAAATGTAGTCTCTAACCTTCTAACAGGAGGTCCACAAGTCAGTTATTCCGAACTCAGAAACAAACTGACCTATGGAATTACATGGTAGCCAAGATACCAAATAAGCCCACAAAAATGCATTTAATCCACAGTGTACTTGAAGATTACAATACTTAAGTGCTACGGAAACTAAACACCACAGCCCAAAATATTTCTACAGAAAAATACATTTGAAGTTCCAACCTGGGACCTTAAGTACACATTCATTTATTTCTTCCCCCTTTCTCCCTGCTCCCACAAACTATGATGGAATATAGTATTCTAAATTATTCCTTACCCACAATGGTTCTGTCAGGAGAAACCGCTCCTGTTCTAAAGTCACTGGCTGTGATTCCCAAAGCCTAGGGCAAAGGTTCCACAGGGTATGTAGAAGTATAAGGCTAGAAAGCTAATACAACTGAATTCTCCTCTGGCGTACTGTGGGCTTCATACTAACTGCCTTCTCTCTCTCTTTTTTAACATTGCATTAAAAAATCTTTTAAATGTTTAATTGTGGTAAAACACACAATACACTAACATAAAACTGACCATCTTAATCATTTCTAAGTGTACAGTTCAGGAGTGGTATGGTATATGTATGCTGTGCAACTGCCTTCCTTTTCTTAAGGAAGATCAGTAACTAGCTTGCTCCCTCTTCACCTTTTTTTTTTTTTTTAACTTTTATCAGTAGTTGCTCAGTTGAAACTATGTTCCCTTCCCTCCCTGGTCACTTACAACAGAATTCCTCTACTCTATAGTTCCTAAAGCAAATCCTCAAAGTTTTCCAAATTTTCTAAGTAAGGAGACTACAAATAAATGAGCATAAAAAACTGTAAACATTAAAATTCTTAAGTTAGGTTAAACACGTTATATCTGGATTTCAAAATGTCTAATTAGTCTCTAAAGATATCTTTACGGACAAAATGAAAAAATAAGTTAAATGAAGAGTCCGGTTAAAGAGTTCCTTAAGTTGTCTAGTACATAAATTATATATTCAATCAATGTTTGGTCAAAGGAGTTGGAACCAGTGTCAACCAGCAAGGATGTCTCCCATGTATAAAACAGTGCCGTTTCCAACTGTTGTGGTCCACATTTTTATCAAATAATGATAACACATTATTTGTGTTATCACATGTGACACACATTATGTGTCCAAAATCTAAACAGCAGAGTTAAGTCTAGTAACTGATAGAGATGTACATATGCATTTAAAATACCAACAGTACAAGTTCTGAGACACATGTTCTCATACCACACCATATGTGAAAAAACATTGGGTTAACCATAAACTCAATGGGAGTCCATCCAAACAATGTAATTGCCCAAAAAGTCGATATACATTTAGGCCATAATTAACATAAATTTGGTGTTCAAAACAAGGGAGGTAATCAAACTCAGGACCGATAAGACCATAGCTAGATTATCACATCCCATTGGAAGTAACATAATTTATGTGGGATATTGACAAATTAATAGGTATCCAAAGGAAAATACTTATAATGAAAGGTAACTTGAAGCTATTTCCTACATAGAACAAAGAAACACAATGGTTTATCTAAGGGTAGAGAATCTGCTACAAATACCTGAAAAGCTATAATGAGGAAAATACAGATTTGATACTTTTCTGGTACCTCAAAGAAATTAAAACTAAACAGCGGGATGAGTGAGATCAATGTAAGGAAATGTTAGAGTTGGGGGGGAAAAAAGAACAAACTGCCTTAAGACTGTTTATTTCCAACGAGATGGAACTTACTATCATTAGAGGTTTAAAGTCATTAAAAATCAGGTAGAAAAACATAAAAGCCTCACAAGTTATACTAGAAGGCCTTTAAGGTATTTGCAAAATCTGGATTTTATATAATTTTATAGCTTTTAAGTGGTAAAGAAAATGGAATGCAGAAAATAAATTACTCCTCCCCTCCTTTTTACTTTTTTCTTGTTCTAATCGCATAGAGAATTATAAAATCCTAAACTGAAAATATACAAATGGTGGGCCTTTGTATATACAAAAATGTGGAGTAGGGTTCAATTGTATTTCAAAATCCCAACATGTCAACTCTATCACTATGTCAAATGTTCTAAGATAAAGAGCATACAGCAGGGGAGAAGGAAAAGCAAAGCAGCAGCAGTTACAGGACTGATCCTACAAAGAGTTATGTTACAGAACACCTGACCCAGATCAGTTAGTGACAAGAGAGTTCAGCTTCCCAAAATGAATGAATGAGTGAAACAAACACATAAACAACTAACATCACATACCTCTGACACTCTGATCTTGTTTTGCCTTGTGTCAAGTTGGGGAAGCACACTACCCAACTCCCACTTGCACACCCCATCAACTTACCTTAGACTTTCTATTCTGTTTTGGAATCGGATAGAAACTCATTCTCAATAGCAATCATGTCTTTCCTACGCATTCTGAATGCAGTTAAGGCATTACAATAAAGTAACACATATTAACTACTTTCTCAGACTAACCTGTGATTTGAAGTACACAAATATTTGTATATTTTAGATTTAGACATAGTTTTTCTCTTGGGGAAAGTACCAATACAAATATTTTAACTACCCTCCATACGCAAGTAATGATGTTTTGATATCAAAGTTAGTTTGGATTGTTTCTTACCTTTTCAACGTCCGCCTTGGTTGCATTAGTATCATTATCCAATCTTTCATAACTCTGTTGTGCCTTTTCTGCCTCTCTACATTCTCTTTCAAATTTCTTTTTACTCTGTTTAAAAAATTAAAATATCACACTGAGAAATAAATTAATTTTTCATTAAAAAATAAATTTAAAATGCTGCCACTATATATTGTATAGAATTACACACTAAAAATAAAATTTCTCTAAATTAGAAAAGAAATGTTAGTATTACAATCAATCCATGTGACTTAAATATCAGACACTATAGACTGTCTAGGAAAAAAAACATTGGCATGACTAATATTTATAATATACCTCATCGTTTGCCAATAAGAAAAAAATCATATTTTTTGGTAATTTTTTATTATAAGCTCACCTTCAGCAGGACTTTTTTGGTTTGTTTGCTGTTTTGTGTTTGGTTTTGTAGGTTTGTTTGGCTGCTTGGTTTTGGTGTTTGCTTGTTTTCATTTTTTTGTGGTGGAATGTGGAAATGTCCCTCCAAAGTGGCTTCATATTGTTTCTTCCAGGAGTCTCAGGAATACCATTAGCCCAGAACCAGGCCTTTAAAATTTTTACTTAATTCAAATTACTATGACTTTGTAAAAGCTATTCACAACAGAGCCATGTGATATGTACCATATTTCCTTCCCGGCATACTTCTTTTTTTTAATTCCTCGACTTAATTTCTTTTTTTACCTTTGCTTAGTTTTCAACGTATTTTCTTCTAATTCCACCCTAGTGTACACAGTTCTTTAAAAATCTCTCCTCAGTTAATTCAAACATATTCAGAATTCTATCCATTTTATTTTCTTAATGAAATCTCTTCCAAAGGCTTTGACCTATTGAAATTTGGACTGCTTATAGAAACTAGACCTATTGCATAGCTGCTTCCTTAAAAATTCCCTTCACCATCATCGCAGAGATTCCTTTCACCTCCCCTTTGATTTGAAATTCGTATTTCCCAGTTCCACACCTTCCCCTTTCTTGGTTCATTTCCTTATTTTGCTGGAACACATTTAGCAATAGCTTCCTAAAAGATTTGCGGGAGATAACTTTTCACATCTCCATGGCTGAAAATACCTTTACCATCACTTTTAATTGATAAAATTTGGCTGGGTATGATGCTGTCTGAAACTGTCTTTCTTCAGAAATGTAAAAGTACTAACTAATCCACTATCTTCTGGCTTCCTGATCCCATTCTGATTCCTGATCCTTTGCATAAAACATGTTTGTTTTGTTTTCCTCTCTGGAGGCTGGTAAGGATCTTCTCTCTCTCCTAACTGTTCTGAAATTTCATGGAGGTATGTCTTGCTGTGAGTCCACTGTGTGGAGCACCTAGAAAATCCTTTCCATCTGGAAACTCATGTCTTTCTGTTCTGGGAAAATTTTCTTAAATTATTTTGTCTGTCCATTTTCAATGTTTTCTCTTTTTTAGAATGCTTATTATTCTGAAAATGAATCTACAGGATGAACCCTCTACTTTTCTTGTATTTTCAACTTGTATCATTCTGCTCTACTTTTAGAGATTTCTTTAATTTTATTTTTTCTAAGTGAGTTTTTAATTTCTGCTATTCTAAAGTTCTTTGTGTGTTCCTTTGACAGCATCTTATTCCTATTTCACAGATGTAGTTATCTTCTCTATTCCCTTTCAATATTAATAGTGTTTCATATGTTTTGCTTGTTTTTGCTATTTTCACTGTTTCTTCAAAGCTGCTACCCTCCCCACCCCCATATTAGTTTTGGTCTTTAGTATTTACATTAGTTGTTTTCTCTAAATGTATGAGGATCCTTGCCTATCTGTTCTTATTTTAAAAGCCAACTGAAAGTTCCACACGTGGGGCTTGAGGATTATTGTCTCTTCCTCTAGGGTAATATGGCCAGGTAGTTTCCTTGGAGAAACCCTACTATTGTTACCTGTAAGTCTTTTCTCTCAAGCTAGTTAGATTCCCCAGAGGAGACTCCTCAATTTCTTACCTGGAAAAACATATCCCTTGCTACCTGTATTCTCAGAATCGCTCAGAAGAAAGCAGAGGATGTCAACATTTTCTATGTACCTAACCCCCTTATTAGAACAAGTTAGATGTCAATTTCTTATCTTGGGGATTACAAAATTATAAATGGGACAAATTTGGGTTCCAAACCTCTTAACTACCGGGTCAAGGTTTAAATTTTTCACAAGATACCTCTCCTCCTTTGACCTTCAGATAGAGACAAGTTTCTTTGCTGCCTTCCTTGACCAGTGGGCAGAGTTCGTATAGTCCATCTTTTACTAGAGGGTTAGTCCTTTGAAGGTTCAAAACTTTATACAGGGGTATCAGTTCCAACTCTCTACAACATATAGAGCTAAAACATCATCTCTGTCCCTGTATATTAAAACTTAAGCCCTTAGCAAGGTCCAATAAACCACCACACTCCAATACCTCTGCCTTCATTCTTCAAATGCCACTGTATCATATACCTATTGCTCTGGCTTCTAGTTTACCCTTAATTTCCAGCAGTTACAGATCTCCCTTTCTCTCAGCTCTAAGAACTTAAAAAATACAATAAAAAACAGTTTAGCTATTATATCTAAGTATTTGTAGCCAAGAGGTTTCTGAGTTAGCTCAAACTGTCATATAGCTAGAACCAGACATACCTCCCCCACCCCTTCTTAGAAGAGCCCACCTCCCAGTGTAAAGGCTGAAAATAGCTGATACTTGCTTTACCAGCCTCCCCACAGCGGGAGCATGGTCAAGTAATCTAATCCTGTCAAAGGCACCCATTAGGAAGTCTGCTGGGAATTTTCTGAAAGTTTTCCCTCCCTGATAAAAAGGAACAGTTAGAAGAGAGATGCCCTCTTTTTTCCTGCTTCCGCATGCAGCTGAATGAGGATGTGGTGCTTGGCAGCTTAAGTTGACTGTTGACCATAAGGGGACAAGCCTGAGGAAAAAGCCAACATGGTCAAGACATAAAAAGTGGACAGAGAAAGGAGAAGCAGCTTTAGTGACATCACTGAGCTACTGACCAACTCTGAAACTGCTCCATTTCTGAGCTCTGTTCTTATAAATCTGCATGCTCTGTTACCTGAGCCGCCTGATAGACCTAGCATCTTTGATACTTTAATCTTGGTAATCTCTCACTATTCCTTCAAAATCTTTGTAGGCTACTCTCTTCTGCCCTCATCTTAAATGCCAGTATGGCCTATTTTCATTATCCTGGGGTTAATAACTGTCTTTTTAAACTATTTTTCTCAATTTTCAATACTCTGTCACTAATTCAGCCTGCCTCTCCCACTTCTTTAAATCTCCTCTCAATTATTTCAAAAATGTTAGGAATTTTGCAATTTCATTTTCTTGATTAAACAGGAAGATAGAAAACTAAGAAATGGGATCCTGCACATATTTCTACATATTCCACAAAAATTTTATTTGTCTGTCTCCCTCACTAGACTGCAGGCTCCACAAAAACAAGGACTATGTCACTATTCACTTTTTTTTTCCCACTGTTCACTTCTATACCAGGACTCAGTACATGTCAAGGATGCTTTCAATAAACATGAGTTAAGCTGAACTCATCTTTAAAGGTATTGTTAAAGACTTAAAGAAATCACTCCCACATTTTTTTTCAATGCTTCTTTCTTATGACCCCTCTAACTTTTGCTTAGTAACTGCCAACTGTTCTAAAGGCAAGTCAGCACATATTAACAGGAATAATTTGTGCCAACACAAGTTTTTAAAGGGACCAGTGACTCACAAGTGTAGGAGTCTATTATTATGTGTATATGAAAACACACATATATACACACTCATTAGGTGACAGATACTAAGAATGCTAGTTAAGGTAAATTAAAATTTAATAAATGTAAACACTCCTAAAAGTCCTGTTAAAACCAGTTAGAATGAAAATGAAAACGAAAATGAAAGGGACTATTAATATAAGAATTCTCAATCAGCACTATTTGCCTAGAATCTTGTATCAGTGACATTTATATAGCAAGACTTTACTCTTAGAATGTGATTTGAAGCTCTGATGTGATTTTTAAAAAAAGAAAAAAAGGCCAAAAACACGTATATACATGAGGTTTTTTCTAATCTTAAACTTTAAAGTCCGTTTCCCAAACTAAATTAACAAACTAAATTGACATGGAAAAAAATCCTTTCGAATACAGTGTCCATAATAAAAATATGCAAGTAAAAGAGTAAAGAATAAGCTGCTTACTAACCTGAGAGTTCAAAAAGAATGTATTTTTTTAAGATTTTATTTATGTATTAGAGAGAGCGAGCCTGTGAGAGTAGGGAAGGGCAGAGGGGGAGGGAGAGGGAGAAAGAATCTGAAGCAAACTCTGCACTCAGTGGGGAGCCCAACGCACCTGAGCTGAAACCAAGAGTCAGACACTCAACCAACTGAGCCACCCAGGTGCCCCCAAAAGGAATATTAATCTTATACTACAGAACATGTGGTAGAGAATTTTAAGGAAAGCAGACAATGTTCTATGTAGACATCTTGTTTTTCAAATGACTGTATGCCAGTATATTTAAGAGAAAGCACATTAGCAAGCACCCTTGAAGTCTGGGATTTTTTTAAAGATTTTTTTATTTGAGAGAGGGAGAGCAGGAGAGGAGCAGAGGGAGAGGGAGAGAAATTCTGAAGCAGGCTCCCCGCTCAGCTCGATTCTAGGACCCTGAGGATCACAACTTGAGCTGAAATTAAGAGTCAGCCACTCAACCAACTGAGTCACCCAGGCGCCCCTACCCTTGGAAAGTTTTTATAGTAAATAATTATTATACTTTTATAATTTTACCTATAAATACTATCAAATATTTTCTTTCCTACAATTTGAACGGTCTATGACCAGGAGCCCAGTACTAGGAATATTTACATTATTACAGAATCACTGAACTGGAAGAAACATTTCATATAATCTAGTCCACTGTCTTCATTTTTCATATGCTATAAAGATGAAATCAAGAGAAATCACAAAAGGCAGAACTAGAATCTAGGTCCCCTCAGTTTCTGTCAAATGGTCTTCTGAGATACATCACTATTTTTTTTTTAAAGATTTTATTTATTTATTTGACAGAGAGAGAGACAGCGAAAGAGGGAACACAAGCAGGGGGAGTGGGAGAGGGAGAAGCAGGCTTTCTGCTGAGCAGGGAGCCTGATGTGGGGCTCAATCCCAGGACCCTGGGATCATGACCCAAGCCAAACGCAGACGCCTAACCAACTGAGCCACCCAGGCACTATTAATACTCTCATTACCCCTACCTTCTATCAATATTTTATAGTAACTATTACAAAAATAAAAAAGTATACTCCTAAGCTTTTAGAGTTATCTGAAGATTACGGAGTTGGTACAAGTATAAAGCCATATAGGGAAAAAAAAAAGAAAAATGACAAAATGATCTCATATTCTTTACACCAATGTTAAATATTTATAAATACATCGAGAAATATTAAACTCAAAAGATGTGAAGCATAGGAGAATTTGAAGCTAAACTAGTCTACAAAACTTTACAAGCATGAAAACACTGTAACTCACATTATCCATCTGTTTCCAGCACATGTCAAGGTACTGTTGAGCTTTCCGTCCCTCTTGAAGATGCTGAAGATCATAACCACAAAACAAATAAAACAAACAAAAAATTAGATTTAAATACTAAAAGTCTAAAAATCCAAAAAAACCTTTATTTTTCACTTTATTTTTTCAACGTACTAATTATGTAATTTTATCAACACTTAGGAAGAGATTATTAGTAAAGCAAAACTCTCTAAAATGCATTTAATAAGTATTATCTGAATACTTTAAGTATATCCTTTAAGACAGATATAATCTCTAGAAAAATGTATGATTTGTCTTGAATAGGGGTTGACAAATGTCTTCTATAAAGGGTCAGATATAAATATCTTAAGTTTTGCAAGCCATGTGGTCTCGGTTACAAATACTCAACTTTGCTGATATAATACAAAAGCAGCCACAGGAAATACATAAGTAAATAAGGGTGGGTCTGTTTCAATAAAACTTTAATTACAGTCACTGAAATGTGAATTTCAAACAATTTTCACATGCCATGAAATAGTCTTTTGATTTTCTTTTCAACTATCCAAAATATACAAACCATTCTTAGCTCATGGGAACTAAGAAAAACAGGCAGTAAGCTAGATTTGGCCCATGGGCTGTAGGTTACCAAAATCTTGGTCTTAAATCCAAAAGGATCACAAATTAGCAAGAGTATCTTAAGATAATTTTAGCTAAAAGAAATTAAAATAGGGCGGCGGTACGAGGCACACGCTTGTGGTCCCGGTCGCGAGGTAGGAGGAGAATGTGGCGCGCGGAGGGGAAATGGCTGCCGAAAACAAGCCGGAAGAGCGTTTCCTAAAGTGTATTCTGCGGAACTAGCACCTACTGTGTTCTCAACACCGTGCCACCTCTAGAAGATGATCATGGGAACAGCAATAGTAGTCATGTAAAAATCTTTTTACCGAAAAACCTGCTTGAATGTCTGCCGAAATGTTCAAGTTTACCCAAAGAGAGGCACCGGTGGAACACTAATGAGAGATCATGATGCAGCCGTCCTTTTGGATTTCTTTTTAATAACGTGTGACCCTTCACCTTTGATCCCCTGACCTGCATTACCTTGGTAACCATTTCATTTTTTAATTTAATTTCATTTTTTAATTTTGGTGTACAAGCTGTAACATTTCATCTCTCAAAGTGTAACACGCTGATTTCCTCAAATAGAGATACCCCTTTGAGCGATAAATTTGCAAAATGCTGTCATTTTCTGTATTAAAATTCATTTCAGTTTTTAAAATAAAAAAAGAAATTAAAATAGAAAATCAGTTTATACTGAACATTACTTTAAAAAGCAAAGTAATTATGTGAAAATATTTCATATACTATATAGCTGGATGAAAACAATAATTACCATTTTTCTTTCAGTTTTCAGATCATGAGCATATCTCATTAATTCACCATAAACTCTGTGCGCCATTTCTTCTGCTACTACTTCTCGCTGTCCTGCATAGTCATTTAACTCGTTAAGGATGTTAAAAAAGGCTATACACGAGGTAAACCTGACAAAAACATATTAAAAAATGGTGAAATTTATGTATTTTTTCTTTACAAATATTTTCTGTGAGGTATGGATGAGCCTGACACTTGACACATTTTAACATATTCAACCTCACTCTCCACTGGTAGCTCCAAATTAACTTTGTATGAAAAGAATACCGTATTTAACTCAAGTTGTGTATGTTTGGATATCTTCGAGTAGTCTTAATTTATAAATAAAGGGGTATATGGGGTCAAAAAATAGTAAGAATACTACCTGCAGGCTCTTTTGGCATACTGGAATCTCTTAAGTAGCCAACTGACTGGCCTGAGCTGGGGAATGAGCTTGGATTCCTAGGACTGGCAGCTGAACCTGTTGCAGAGATGATGTGCTTGCTCTCGAGGACAGAACCTGCCAATCGTACCACTCAAATGCATTTCGATGGCTGATCTATAGAACAATTTTGCTATCAGCTCTGGATACAGCTGCTTATATGCCTGCCCACATCCTGAATGGAAGTAAAGTGCCATTATGGTTGGCACCAAAGAGGAGTAAAAAGGGGCAATAAGGGTAAAAAAATGCATGTGGAGGGAAGGAGAGAAACAAAGAGAATTGCTGTATTAACATGTATAGATCTACTCTAAATACACTGCCCGAACACTCTTTCAGTAGAAAGCAAGTAACTCAGTACTCCATTAACACTAAACCTAAGAATCCTAACAACAATTATATACAAAGTTGTTCTAAGGCTAGTCTCTTTGTTTCTGTATTTTAGAGCCATCCACATATGCCTGCTTAAGACTACCAAAAAGCTCATAAGCAATTCCTAAACTTTTATTCAGAGCTCCAAGGTTACTCTGAAAACCTCATTCCATTTCGATATCCCTTTAAACTAACCAGCCAAACTGTTTTAATACCTGTAAGAGTAAAAGCAAGAATCTAACAAGCTAACAATTACAAAATAAAGGGGAAAATACCCTTTTCTTTTGAAAACTAAATCACTGAAGTCCCAGTCCACATTTTACTTGGAAATCCATACTTCCAACTATTTCAGAAAACTGAGCCCACTGAAACATTCATTCTTATTAGAAGTTTCTTATTCAAAAAGCTATGATTTTTTTAAATTAAAACTTAAAAAAACATTATAAAGAGCTAACAGCATATTTATTTTACTAAATAACAAAAATATAAGTTTTTTTTAAATTTCAATATGCAATAATAAACAGGTATATAATTTACCTTGGTTCTTCATCTTTGGAGGAACGTTTGGGACAGTACTTCTTGACCAGATTTCTATAGGAAGAAAACAAGTTTTTTAATGTATAAAAAATACTACTGTTGAAATATATTCTAAAAGTTGCCAATTTCATGATATCAAGAATTTAATGACATAAAACAGGACAGCAACATAATCCTCTACTACCATTAACATATGATCCTTACATTTTGTTCTTGAAATACTGATACCTGTTAAAAAGAAGTGTTATTTTTGGTGTGTATGAGTGTAATCATAATAATTTGGATGATTATGCTATCAAATGAGAGAGGTAAGAAGAAACAAAGTACACAGAACAAATTTCAGTATATGAAACTGAGTGACAGCAAAAAGACATGTATTTCAAAGAAATATCATCACTATTTTGTTTTCCAAATCAGGAATTTTAATATGAACTAAGTAAGGTAACATGCAAACAAGATACTGACTCACTAACAGGATAAAAGAACAGTATCCTCCATAACTCTGCTTTTATATGACCCTTAACATTCTCTTTTTTAGGCAAATTAATTTGCCTAAATGATCATGCATCCTCCATAACTCTGCTTTTATATGACCCTTAACATTCTCTTTAGACAAATTAATTATATTTATACTTATAACTTTCTTTGCCTGCATCTGTGTTCAGTCTACACAGTCTCAGCCTAAAATGCTACCTCATCTCACCTTTGCAAACTCAGAAGGAGACTAGAACATGGACTCTGAAGTCAGACTGGACTACCTGGGTTTGAATCCTAACTGTTTTGTGTGACATCTATGTGTCCTTGGGTAATTTACTTGCCTAATTTCCTAACAATGGCAATAACAGTACCTACACCCTACAGGGTAATGAAAATTAAAGCGGACAATATTTGTAAAGCATTTACCAGTGCTTTGTACAGTTCTCAAAATATGGTCAATGGACAAGTAAAGGTCCACAGACTCTTTGTTGCCAATCCACAAAAGGCTAAGTACAGAACTTGAGAGTAATTTTGTCTGTTGAATCTAATAAAAAAATTGGTGCCTATATTTTGTCTCCTTTTATGTCATTTTCCTAGCATTAAAATTTTACTGTATTTTACAAAAGCATTAATACACAATGGATTGGAAATTTAAAAAGAAAACTAGTCCATCAACAGAAATAATGAGATACACTGTTTTAACGTGTAGGCATTTATAAAATAAATGGCCCTATGGTCTTTCAAATAAATATTTCAAAAGAATCACTGTCTTAATTCTCAAATCATCAATTCATTCCATTTAATTCAGCTTATTCATTCTATAATTACCTACTATATGCTAGGCACTGGGCAAGCTACTGGGAACATTAGAGATGAGAGACTACCCATGCTCAAGAGATTTATACTCTACTGAAAGGAGATAAGCGTATACCAATAATTACAATATACAGCATAATAAATGCTATGATAAAAGTATACAAAGGGTGCTATGACAGACAACAGAAGGAGGTCTTAACACCCTGAACAACAGGGGAAAAGAACAGGCAAGACACTGAGAAGGGTTAATATTTACCGAATTAATCAAAATAAACTCACAGTCGGGGCACCTGGGTGGTTCAGTTGGTAAAGCATCCAACTCTTGATTTTGGCTCAGGTCATGATCTCAGGGTCATGAGATTGAGCCCCGAGTCAGGCTCTGTGCTCAACACAGAGTCGGCTTGAGATTCTTGCTCTCCCTCTCCTTCTGCCCCTCCCCCTGCTTGCTCTCTCTAAAATAAATAAATAAATAAATAAATAAATAAATAAATAAAATAAAATCTCTTTAAAAAAAACTCACAGTCATCATTGGTTGTAAAGTAAGGTACAGAATGAAAGCCTTAGGCCTTACATATATATACCTGTTTACTGAAAGTTTTACTAGAAAGGAGGGGAAGATGGAGAAGAAAGATCCTGAGCCTCTCTCTTCCCACAACACTCAAGGCTCTAACTATATACAGTGCAACTCTGGGAATGACCTCAAGACTAGCAGAACACCTATTCTACAACTAAAGATATACAGAAAAAGCCACATCAAAAAGGATATTAGGGGCAGATACACAGTCAGGAACCGAAACCCCATCATGGCAATGCACAAGTGGTAGAGATATCACAGGTGTAGAAGTCCCCCCTGAGGAGCAAATGGATGAAGCCCCACATAAAATACCCTCCCACTCTGGGGATCTGCACAGGAAAACAAGACCCTATAACATCTGGCTTTGGAAATCAGCAGGACTTAACTATGGGAGAGCGAGAAGTCTATAGGAAACCAAGACTCTTCAAAGAGTCTGTATCACTGGGAGATACAGCACAGAGGCAGAAGTTTAAAAAGTGCCTGGGCCACACGTAAAGGATTTCATTTACTGACTAATTTTAGGATGTGTGCACAGGGGCAAGGATTCATAGGAACTTTCTCCAGGAATGGAAGTGCTGGCAGGTACCATTTTTCTCGCACTCCTTCAGCCTACTTGGTCTTAAGAAGGCAGGCACCAGTTTTGAAACTCTCCATCTACTTTGGTAGCTGTGCTCACCCAGCCCTGTGTTCCCTTGCAGACCTACCACATTCAACCTAACTGCTCTGGCAAGTAGCCCTCCAAAGCAGTTCCCACTCACCACACCTGGCAGGCAGCCTCAGTTAGAACCAGCATCCCCCAAAACAACTACCACCCCACCACACCCAGTGGGCAACCCTAGCCAGAAGAATACCTCTCCAAAGCAACTCCTGTCCTTGGAAGGGTTTGGAGCCCAGCCACTCAGCCTTCCACCCCTCAGCATGCCTGCAACAGTCACAGCTGGGCCTGGCAGCCAGCTATAGCAGGAGCTAACCCCGCCTACCAGGACACTCACAGCAGGCCAGCTAGGCCAACCAGGCCTCTCAGCCAGCAGTGCTGTAGTCCAGTCACAACAGGAGGCTGCACAAAACCCACACGGGGAATATTCCTGGAGTGCATGGTTCTGGTGAGCAGGGGGAACTGGCACTACTGTGTCCCAAAGAACACTTTCTACTTAAGACCACTGCTTTCAAGACCAGGAGCCATAGCTGACATACCTCACATATGGAAACAAACACAGAGAAACAGACAAAAACAAGGAAATAGAGGAATATGATCCAAATGAAAGAACACAAAATCTCAGAAAAAGGACTAAATGGAACAGAAATAGGCAATCTACTGGATAAAGAATTCAAAATAATGGTCATAAAGAAGCTTACCAGACTTGAGAAGAGTAGATGAACTCAGAATCTGAACAGTTAGAAAATATAAAAAAAGAACCAGAGTTGAAAAATACAAAAAAATGAAATGAAAAACACACTAGAGGAAGAAGAATAAATCCGCAATCTAGAAGACAGAATAGTGGAAATCAAGCTGAAAAGCAAAAAGAATGTTTAAAAGAATAGATTGGGGCATGTGAGTGGCTCAGTTGGTTAGGCATCCTACTCTTGGTTTTGGCTCAGGTCATGATCTCAGGGTCCTGGGATTAAGCCTGGCATCGGGCTCCACACTTAGTGGGGAGTCTGTTTGAGATTTTCTTCCTTTCCCTTGGCCCCTCTCCCACTCTCTCAAATAAATAAATAAAATCTTTTTTAAATAAATAAAAATAAAAGAATAGGTTAAGGGACCTCTGGGGAACATCAAGCACACCAACATTTGCATTTTCAGGGTCCCAGATGGAAAAAGAGAGAGGGGAAAAAATCATCTGAAGAAATAACAGCTGAAAAATTCCCTAACTTGAGGAATGAAATAGATATCCAGGTCAAGGAAGGAAAGAAACCCCCAAAGGAGATAAACCCAAAGAGGTCCACACCAAACCACATAATAATTAAAATATCAAAAATTAAAAGAGCGAATCTTAAAGCAGCAAGACAAAAAAGTAAATGTTATGTACACGGGAACAACCACCTAAGTCTATTGTTTGATTTTTCAGCAGAAACTCTGCAGCCCACAGCATGATATATTCAAAGTGCCAAAAGGGAAAAACCCTATAAACAAGAATACCCTACTCAGCAAGGTATCATTCAGAATTGAAGTAGAGATAGTTTCCCAGACAAACAAAAGTTAAAGGACTTCATCACCACTAAACTGACTTTACAAGAAGTGTTGAAGGGACTTCTTAAAGTAGAAAAGGCTACAACTAGAAGAAAATTATGAAAGAAAAAATTTCGGGGCACCTGGGTGGCTCAGTTGTTAGGTGTCTGCCTTCGGCTCGGGTCATGGTCCCAAGGTCCTGGGATCGAACCCCGCATCGGGCTCCCTGCTCAGCGGTAAGCCTGCTTCTCCCTCTCCCACTCCCCCTGCTTGTGTTCCCTCTCTCACTGTGTCTCTCTCAAATAAATAAATAAAATCTTCAAAAAGAAAAAAAATTTCACTGGTAAAAGCAAATATATGGTAAAAGTGGTACATCATTCATAAAAGTACTATGATAGTTAAAAGACAAAAGTAGTAAAATCAATTTTATCTACAATAATTAAAGGATATACAAAATAAAAAGATGTAAAATATATGTCAAATACATAAAACAAAGGGAGGGGAAGAATGTAGTGCTTTTAGAATGTGTTCAAACTTAAGTGACCATCAATTTAAAAGAGACTGCTATATACATAGCATGCTATATATGAATCTCATGGTAACCACAAACTCAAAGCCAGTAACACATACACAAAAAATAAAGAGAAAAGAATCCAGCAAAACACTAAAAAAAAAAAAAAAAAGTCATCAAATCACAAGGGAAAAAAAGCAAGAAAAAAAGAACCAAGAACTACAAAAACAACCAGAAAACTATTAAAACAGCAATCAGTATATACATATCAATAACTATCTTAAATGTAAATAAACTAAATGTTCCAATCAAAAGACATAAGGTGACTGAATAGATAAAAAAAAAAACAAGACCCATCTATACGCTGTCTTCAAGAGGCTCACTTCAGACCTAAAGATATGTACAGACTGATAGTAAAGGGATGGCAAAAGATATTCCAAGCAAATGGAAACAAACAAGAAAAGCTGAGGTAGCAATACTTACATCAGACAAAACAGCCTTTAAAACAAAGACTGTAACAAGAGACAAAGAAGCCCATTACATAATGATAAAGAGATGAATCCAACAAGAGAATATAACAACTATAAATATCAATGCACCCAACACAGCAAGTACCTAAATATGTTAAGTCAAACATTAATAGACATAAAGGGAGAAATCGATAGTAATACAGTAAATAGTAGGGGACTGTAGCACCACACTTACATCAACGGATACCTCATGTATACACAAAATTTGTAAGGAAACACTGGCTTTGAACAACATATCAGAGCAGATGCACTTAACAGATACATACAGCATTCCACCTAAAAAGAACAGAATACATTCTTTTCAAGTACACATGGAACATTCTCCAGGATAGATCACATTTAGGGCCACACAAGTATCAATAAATTTAAAAACACTGACATCATATCAAGCATCTTTTCTGACCACAACAGTATGAAACTAAAAATCAATCACAAGAAAAAAAAAAATGGAAAAAACAGAAACACGTGGAGGCTAAACAATATGCAACTAAATAACCAATGGGTCAACAAAGAAATCAAAGAGAAAATAATAAAATACCTTGAGACAAATGAAAATGTAAACTCAACACTGAAAATCTCTGGGACACAGCAAAGGCAGTTCTTTAAGAGGAAAGTTTATAGTGGTGTAAGAAAAATCACAAACACTCTAACCTTACATCTAAAGGAACTAGAAAAAGAACAAAACCCAAAGTTAATAGAAGGAAGGAAATAATAAAGATCACAGCAGAAATAAATGAAATAGAGACTAAAAAAAAATAGAAAATATCAGTGAAACTAATAGTTGGTTCTTCAAAAAAAATAAACAATTAATAAACCTTTAGCCAGACTCATCAAGGAAAAAAAAGAGAGGACTCAAATAAAATCAGAAATGAAAGAGGAGAGGAGTTACAACCAATACCACAGAAATACAAAGGATTATGAGGCTACTATGAAAAAGTATACACCAACAAACTGGACAATGTAGAAGCAATGGACAAGTTCCCAGAAAAAGAATCTTTCAAGAATGAATCAGGAGAAAAGAAAATTTGAACACACTAATTACTAGTAATTTAACTGATTCAGTAACAACAATAAAAAAAACACACAACAAAAAAAGTACATGACCAGATGGCTTCACAGGTGAATTCTACCAAACATTTAAAGAAGAATTAATACCCATCCTTCTCAAACTATTCCAAAAAATTAGAGAAAGAAAAATTAAATAAAGGCTTCCATATTCATTCTATGTAGCCATCATTACCCTGATACCAAAGACACTACAAAAAAAAAGAAAATTAGAGGCCAATATCCCTGAAGAACATAACGCAAAATCCTCAATAAAATATGAGTAAACTACATTCAACAATAAATTTTAAAAAATCATTCAACACAATTAAGTGGAATTTATAGCAGGGATACAAGAATGGCTCAAATCCATAAATCAATAAAAGTGATATATCACATTAACAAAACGAAGGATAAAAATCATATGATAATCTCAAGAGATGTAGGAAAAGAATTCAACATCCATTCATGATAAAAACTCAACAAAACAGATATACAGGGAACATAACTCAACATAATAAAGTCCATATATGATAAGCCCACAGCTAATATCACACTCAATGGTGAAAAGCAGCTTTCCCTCTAAGATCAAGAACAAGACAAGGATGACCACTCTCGCCACTTTTATTCAACGTTAATACTAGAAGTTCTAGCCAGAGTAATCAGACAAGAAAAAGAAATAAAAAGCAACCATATTTGTAAGGAATAAGTAAAACTCTCACTATTGACAGATGACACAGTACCATATATAGTAAGGTCCTAAAGATTCTACCAAAAACTATAAATGAGCTAAGAATAAATGAATTCAGTAAAGCTGCAGGATACGAAATTAGCATATTGTTGTGCTTCTATAAACTAATAAAAAGTAGCATGAAGAGAAATTAATCCTATTTACAATTGCATCAAAAGGAATAAAACACCTAGGAATAAAGTTAACCAAAGAGGTGAAAGACCTACTCTGAAAATTATAAAAAGATGATATGTGTATGGTGACAGATGGTAATTACACTTATCAGAGTGAGCATTATATAATGCATATAAATGTTTAAATCACTATGTTGTACACCTAAAACTAATATAACATGTCAACTATACTACAATTAAAAATAAATTTTAGGGGTGCCTGGGTGGCTCAGTTGGTTAAGCGTCTGCCTTCGGCTCAGGTCATGATCCCAGGGTCCTGGGAACGAATCCCCTGTAGGGCTCCCTGCTCAGCGGGGAGCCTGCTTCTCCTTCGCCTCCCACCTCGTGTTCTCTCTTGCTAACTCTGTTGCTGTCTCTCTTTCTCTCAAATAAAATCTTTAAAAATAAATTTTAAGTTTTAATATTTAACATTACTACACTAGTACATGTACATTATTTATAAAAAAAATTGTGCATGCACTGTTCAGTTTTTAAAAGTAAGCAATAAAAAGTTCAGAGATCCCTGGCCTAGAGAAATCAAATATATAAAACACTTTTACATAATGTAATATGGTAAGAACAACAGAGGACTCTATAAAGAGGCTTCCCCAGAGAAGAAAGTCTGAAATTTCTGATTCCCTGACATACCCTTAAGAGGTGAACAAGAACTAGACAACTGGAAAGCCCTGGGAGGATTCTAAATAGGGAAGATCTAATAAGCATAGGCATGGAAGAGAAAAATTACAGCATTTATGAATAACTATGAATGGGTTCATGTTGCTGGAACATCAACCATGAACCAAACTATGGTAATCAGTGAGGCTGGAAAGGTATATGGGGGGCAGCAGAGGCGCTTCTATGTCATATTAAGGAAGTCTAACTAAATACCCTCTACCTGTAGTTCTTAGTCATGGTTATCTGAAACACCACCGAAAATTATTTTTGTGGATGAATGAATTTATTGATTCAAACATGAGCAAATCTATGTGCTACACATTAATTACTTCAGGTACTATATCAACAGAAAGAAAGACAAAAAACTCAGTTAATTAGAACAGGCAAATACACAAAGACAGGAAATAGATTAGTGGTTGCCAGGGCTTGAAGGAGGGGTGAATGGGGAATGACTGCTGATAGGTACAGGGGTTTCTTTTTATGATAAAAATGTTCTAAAATTAAATAATTGGTGATGATTTGAAAACTCTGAGTATACTAAAAGCCAATGAATTGTTTAAAAGGGTGAATTTAATGGTATGTAAATGATACCTCAATAAAGCTGTTACAGGAGGAGGACTGGCTACAGGACAGCAGTCCATCTGCCACAGGTACATCAAATGCAAGTCTAAAATGGAATTTATTTTCTTTATAAACCTTATTCTTTTCTTATATTAATGGTACTACCATCAACCTAGACATTTCAGCCAAAAATCTGGCAATGACCCTAACTTTATTAAGGTGAACACCTTAGGGTGTTCAAGTCCTAGAGATTCTATTTCCTAACTTTTTAACAATAAAAAGGAAAAAAATTACCTCAGAAGAAGTCCCTTCTTCACACTTTGCTACTGCTCTGGATACAGATGTGTGAGGATAGGATGACTGAAACTCCTACCACATCTTGCAACCGAGATCAAGAAATTCACAATGCCGCTGACATTACTAAGCTCTAGAATCCCATTTCCAAACTTCTTGTTATGTGGGAAGACTCCTACTTGAAGAGGAATGCTTCTTAAATGACACTACAGAAGAGCTGAACAAAAATGTCTAACAGAGAAATGTAGTAAAAACTGGAACACTAAAGAAACTTCTGGGATCTAGATACAGATGTAAGAGTTAACAAGTAACAGGACAGTAACAAAAACGAGAGCGACCATTTGTCACCCACATACTATTTACCAATCTCTATGCTAAGCACTCTATAATCTTATACTTACAGCAAACTTACAAGCAGGTATTATTAGCCCTATTCTACAGGACTAAGACATGGTCAAATAGCTAATAAAGGACAATGCCAGAAGTGCATGGGTGGCTCAGTCAGTACAGCGTCTGACTCTTGATTCGGCTCAGATCATGATCTCAGTTGTTGAGATCAGCCCTGGGTCAGCTCCGTGCTGGGTGCGGAGCCTGATTAGGATTCTCTCCCTCTCCCTCTGCCCTGCCCCCCCTTTAAAAAAAAGGGGGGGAGGACAACACCAAACCCCACCTCAAATCTGTTCCAACACCTAAGATAGTTAAAACAATAATGAATGAGAATGAGGCTACCCAAAAAGTACGAAACGAGAAGGTAGCTAAAAATAATCTAGAAATACACATTTAAGAGGGAAAGACAAAGTGCGTGAGAAGAGCAATAAGGATGAACAGTCAGGTAGATCAGAGGTAAACAAATTATGGCCCACCCAGCTACCTGTTTTTATAAATAAAGTTTTACTGGAACACACCACACTCATTCATCTATGTATTGTTTAAGGCTGCTTTTGCACTACAATAGCAGAGATGAACAACAGCAGCAAAGCTGAATAGTTGTAACATATGGTGCAAAAAGCCAAAATTATTATCTGGCACTTTATAAAAAAAAGTTTTCCAACCCCTAGGAGAGATAACTCAGACAACCCAAAAAAGCTTATCACTGAAGATGATTTTTTTTTAAGTTCTAAGAAGAAATAGTCAATTCATCACAGAGATGTAAAAACACTGGTACTAAAAATATCCATGGAATTTAGCAATTACAAGGTAACTAACTTATGAGCACCTTGATTATAACTACAGTCTCCAACCTATAAATGTTATTATTGCCATTATACTTAACATTCAAACTGGGTTTTCCACCATTTACAGCCACGAATCCTTTCTCATATAGTGTAAAATTAAACAGAAAAGATACCCATGTACAGAAGAATAAAGCTGTATACCCTTACCTTCCACCACAAAGACTAACTCAAAATGGATCAAAGACCTAAACATAAGAGCTAACACTACAAAACTCTTAAAAAGATAGGGGGAAAGCTTCATGACACTGGATTTGGCAATGATTTCTTAGATATGATACCAAAAGCACAGGCAATGAAAAAAAAGTAAAGTGGACATCAAAATGTAAAACCTGTGCATCCAAGGTCACAATCAACAGAATGAAAAGACAACCAACCAATGGAATGGAAAGAATTTACAACTCATGTATCTGATAAGGGGTTAAAATCCAGAAAATATATTCAAACACCTAAAATGCGGTAACAAAAAGACCAAATAATTTGATTTAAAAATTGGACAAAGAACCTGAATAGCATTTCCTCAAAGATACAAAAATGGTCCTCAAGCATATGAAAAAATACTCAATATCACTAATCATTAGAGAAATGCAAATCAGAATCAAAATAAGATCTCTTATACCCATTAAGAGGGCTGTTACCAAAAACAAAAACAAAGGGGTGGCTCAGTTGGTTAAGCACCTGACTCTTGATTTTAGCAGCTCAGGTCCTGATCTCAGGAGTCATGAGTCCAAGCCCCACATTGGTCTTGATGCTGTGCGAGACCACTTAAAAAACAAAACAAAAACAAAAACACAAAAATAACAAGTGTTGGAAAGAAGGTGAAGAAATTGGACCCTTGGGCATTGCTGGTGGGAATGTAAAACAATTCACAGCCACTGAGGAAAACAGTATGATGGTTCTTCAAAAAATTAAACACAGATTTACCATATGATCCAGCAATTCCTATTCTAGGAATACACTCAAAAGAATTCAAAGCAGGAACGCCAACAAATATTTGTACACACATGTTCATAGCATCATTATTCATAACAGCCAAAAGGTGGACCCAAATGTCCAGTAACAGATAGAGATACACAAAATGTGGTATATACATACAACAGAGTAATATTTAGCCTTAAAAAAGGAAGTTCTGAACATGTTCCAACATGTATTACCCTTATATTATGCTAAGTGAAACAAGCCAGTCGCAAAAAAAGAAATACTCTATTTTACTTACGAGGTACCTAGAGTAGTCAAATTCACAGAAACATAAAGTAGAATTGCAGAGGCTGGGAGAAGGAGAAAATGGGGAGTTGCTGTTCATTAGGTATAGCATTTTAGTTTTTCAAGATGAGTAAGTTCTGGAGATTGGTTGCATAATGGTATGAATATACTTAAGGCACCTCAAATGTACACTTAAAATGACCCTTCTAAATATCAGATTCTTAAAAGACAACTATATAACGTCTTCAAAGTCCAGATTCAAATAAGCAGCTAAATCTGATTTACCTATATTTTATATATACAGGATAATGAAATAAACATTTTACCTCATTTTAATCACTTCTACACAATTCAAACAGTAAAAAAATAATTTGGAAATGAAACTACTCAAGGCATTATGAAAGAGCCAAGAGATTAATGAAGTGATCTACTCAGCCAACACCATTATCAAGTTATTTTTGTAGTTGTTTAAACAAAATGAGGTCTTTAAATCCTTTTCACTGGAAAGTTTACTATCAAAATATTTAATACAACTGATTTGAACTTTCTTTCCTAAGAGCTTTGTGTTTTACTTGTTAGGTTCTGCTTCATCATTTAATCCAAAAAAAAAAAAAAAATCTAAAACATTTTAATAGAAAAATCAGGAACAGGGATTGTGATTCTCATTAAGGTGATGAGCCTGAGTTTCTTTACTAGTTAAATGAATCATTCCACATTATTCCTCAACAGTTTACTGTTGGATGTTTACTATAGGGAAAATACTCTACAGGTCTTAAAAATACAATGGTAACAAATATCATCAAACTCTTGTGAAGATTAAATAAGACAGCAGCATATATATACTGAAATGGACACTCAAACAATCCAGGTGTTAAAAATGGAGGCTGGTAGTTTGGGGTTATGATAATTAAGTTAGGAGGACTAGGGGCATGCAGCAGCATTTTAGATATAACAGTATGAAATGAGATTAAAAAAATAGAGCTCTATGGCTCACGAAAAGTACAAAGAAGGAGAAAAATGTCAATAATCAAAAAACAAAACATCAAAAAAGCTAAAATATGCTAATGATAACTACATGAAGTCCAATCCAAACATATCAAGAAAATATAGTTACGTGACATTAAAGAAAAGGTTCTCCTGCTGTCATGGTGTTTACTCTCTAAGTCATCAGGAGAAAAGAGCTAAAAGAGTTAAGGAAAATATTAAAGGCAAGAATCAGAGAGAACTAAAGTAACATTATACTATCCCTCACACCAATTTATAATAGGTTATGGGAACAATAAAAGTAAAAAGAATTTAAATTCTCATAATTAAAGAAACACTTTCTACATGAAGTTTAAAAAATACCCAAAAGTATTCTTTTCTTTAAAGATTTTTATTTATTTGAAAGAGAGCGAGTGAGAGAGCAAGAGAGAAAGCACAATTGGGGAGAGGGGCAGAGGGAGAAGGAGAAACAGACTCCCTAGGGAGCAGGGAGCCCAGCAGACGAGGGGCTCAATCCCAGGATCCTTAACTGACTGAGCCACCCAGGTGCCCCCAAAAGTATTCTTAATGTCTCAAGAAGGAAATGAAAATAAATAGGGCTTCTTGAAAGGTTTTTTCTCCTTAATTAAAAAAATTTTCTTGGGCACCTGGGTGGCTCAGTTGGTTAAGCAACTGCCTTCGGCTCAGGTCATGATCCCAGACTCCCGGGATCGAGTCCCGCATCGGGCTCCCTGCTCGGCAAGGAGCCTGCTTCTCCCTCTGGCCCTCCCCCATCTCATGTACTCTCTCTCTCTCATTCTCGCTCTCTCAAATAAATACATCTTTAAAAAAAATTTTTTTTTCTTAAAAGGAAGAAGGACTTCTAAGGTGTTAACCTTTTTTTTCCCCAACCTATTCTTATCTTTATGGAAAACATCCAACTAGACTTAAATTTATGAAGTACATAATAATTTAATTTACATTTTAATCAAATTTCTGTTAACTGTAACATAATAAACAGATATGTTAGTTATAAATACTGTTATATAGTTTTTAAATAATTTATTATTGTCTCCAGTAAAATACTCAAGACCCAAAGAAGTCTCTGTGGTACTAGGCACTGGTGATAGGAAAAAAAAAATCCTCAATAGAGAATTATTCATTCTCCCTATGCTGAAGCAGCATGATGTACTAGCAAGAGCCTAGACTCTGCAGCTAGTCTGAATCCAGCTAACTTTCTTCACCTCTCTGTAACTGTTTCCTAGTCTTTAAAATAATACTGACATCTCACTGGGTTTTTATGAAAACAAAACGTATTAGTATGTGTAAAAGCACTAGAACAGTACCAACACATTAAATGCTATATAAGTGTTCAGTAAATACAAAAAAAAGTGCTTGCTATGTGCCATGCACTGTTCTAGAAGCTAGGAATAAGCAACACACAGAACAAACAAAAATCTCTTTCCTTTGTGAAGTTTACATTTTATTTTTTTTTAAGATTGTATTTATTTATTTGAGAGAGAGAGAGAGAGAGCACAGGAAGGACGGAGCAGCAGAGGCAGAGGGAGAAGCAGGGTCCCCACTGAGCAGGGAGCCTGAGGCTGGGCTCAATCCCAGGACCCCAGGATCATGACCTGAGTCAAAGACAGACACTTCACCAACTGAGCCACCCCAGGCACCCCATGAAGTTTACATTTTAGTAAGTAGGTGATGATATTCTAGAATTAACCAGCACAATTATTTAGCCAATAAATCATCCAATACATGACACCTGGATATATGTATTCAGGCAAGCTCAGTGACTACTGGGGATTGACAGGAATGAACGAATTTCCACAGGATCTAATTCTATGAAGAAAGTTCATCTACACCCCAAAATATGGGGAACAGTTCTTCCTGCCTCTATCCAGATGGCACTATTAGGGTTTACTACATTAAGCAGCTGATCAAAAACTCAGAAGAGACCAAAGCAGTAGAGTTAAACAACGGCTAACCAAAGAATAAAAGTAATCTCTACTTTAGGGGCACCTGGGTGGCTCAGTCAGTTAAGTGTGGACTCTTGGTTCGACTCAGGTCATGATTCCAGGGTCATGAGACTAAGCCCCGCTAGGGCTCAGTGCTCAGCGGGGAGTCTTGCTTGAGAGTCTCTCTCCATCTGCCCCGCCACCGCCCCCCACCGCATTCTCTCTAAAATAAATAAATAAATCCAGAAAAATAATAAAAATTAAAGTAACCTCCACTTCCATCAAATCAGTACTAAGAAGGGGCGTCTGGGTGGCTCAGTTGTTAAGCGTCTGCCTTCAGCTCAGGTCATGATCCTAGGGTCCTGGGATGGAGCCCTACATCGGGCTCCCTGCTCAGTGGGAAGCCTGCTTCTCCCTCTCCGGCTCCCCCTGTTTGTGTTCCCTCTCTCGCTGTGTCTCTCTCTGTCAAATAAATAAATAAAATCTTAAAAAAAGAAAAATCAGTACTAAGAAGAGCTCCCTGGATTCTTGTGAAACTAAACAAAGTGACAAACAGAAAATTCTGATAAAGCGGCATGAGAAAGTAAAGACTAATTAGAAAATAAAAACTGGTTTTATTTGGATTATTCTGTATATCTAAGCCTACCCTAAATATCTGGGACAGCTCTCAGTAGAACAACCTCATCACAATGATGTACATGACAAAAACTCTAGTATGGATAGAAAGCAGTACTTTGTCAAAGGTTCAGCATATGACCAGAGATCCTAATTTCTATTTTTTTTTTTTTAAGATTTATTTATTTGACAGAGAGAGCGCACAAGCAGGGGGAGCAGTATAGGGTGAGGATGAAGCAGACTTCTTGCTGAGCAAGGAGCCCAACGTGGGGGGCTCATTCCCAGAACCCTGGGATTACAACCTGAGCTGAAGGCAGCCACTTAACCGACTGAGCCACCCAGGAGCTCCCAGAGATCCTAATTTCTTAACTAAACTGAAATACAGATTATTCAATTATTTATTCGTTCAAGTTATAGTCACTCAGCTCTAGAAGGACCAGCTATGTTGGCCAGGCTTGGCATTGGTACAGAACATAAGATCAAAAGGAATTTGGAGATTTCTGTTCTGGTTAAAATAAAAGTAGCTATCAGGCTTCTGTCGTCCAATCTATTTCTCTTCCAGTATACCACACTGCCACATTTGAACCAAAAGGGAATGGTCTGGGGTGGAAGTAGAGGAATATAATTTCATAGAGCAATCTCTATGATGGAACTTAATACTGTAATTATCTTTACCAGGAAAAAATAAAATGGGACACCTGGGTGGCACAGTCGGTTAAGCATCCAACTCTTGGGTTTCAGCTCAGGTTGTGATCTCAGGGTCCTGGGATCAATCTCTGCATCGGGCTCCAGGCTCAGTGTGGAGTCTGTTTGGCACTGTCTCTCTCTGCCCCTGCCCCCCTCCCCCGCCCTCTCTCTCTCTCAAATAAATAAATCTTACAAAATAAATAAATAAAATGATACATACCTATCATTTCAGCTTCTTTTACTAAACAAATTTTAATCTCTGTCATTCAAACAGTGTAAGTTTATTAAAAGAATGACCAATTTCAGGTTTTTATGCCTGCAAACCAAAAAGCATTTTACCAAGTAACCTGAAGTCATCATATACCATCAATTAAAATAGACATGATTTCAATTATCTGTCTCCAAACATGACTGAATAGATGCTTTATTGTCTATTTATTCCCATCCTCAAACCACTACTAAAATCATTATCAATACCAAAAATCAAAATAAAGTTAAACCAGAACCATCAAAACAGACAAAAGAAGGGGAAAAAGAGAATAAACTGAAGGTACTAAAGACTGACAAATTTAATCTTACAACATATCTAAAATGTAAATGTATAACATTCTGAATATAGTTATTATTTAGGAGAAAAAAAAGGCTGCCTCACTAGGAAAGATACTGTCTTCTGTAGTAGCAAAAACAGGAGGGAGTTAACCAAAAGAATTATTCACATTAAAGAAAAGGAAATAAACAAGGCAAACTTCTTCCCTTTGGACAAACAGATACTATAAAGAGCAGCTGATAATTCAATCATTCACTAAGTATTCAGCCAAAGGAACAAATCTCAATGTAGAGGGAGGGAAGGGAGTAGTGGTTTCAAGCTACACGTGCTTCATCCCAATTCTTCCTTACTGGAATTTCTCAACACGTTCCAATAATCCTGCCTTTGTTGAAAATCACTACATTGGAGAGCCACTGTTAAAATGGAAATGTGCCAAATTTCTTTAGTGTGCTGGGACAGAAGAAAGATGCAAATCACTGATCGAGAGCATCTATACATAAAAAAGCCTACTTTCTCACTACAAAATTATATTTTCTGTATCATGTAATTGTGGGGTCTAGTCATCCTTGCTTCAGTGAAGTGGTGTTCTAAACATCAATTTTGACAAGTAAGTGAAAATTATAATGGTTATTATCAGTCACAAAACAGAAAGGCAAAGAAATCTGCGATTTGATTAGTTCTGTTACTCTAGTTCAATCTTGGCCTTCCTGAAACTCTTGAGTCCAGAGATATTCTAGATAGTTAAAATACTTCAGATTGGGGCACCTGGGTGGCTCAGTCATTAAGCATGGCCTTCGGCTCAGGTCATGGTCCCAGAGTCCTGGGATCAAGCCCTGCATCCGGCTCCCTGCTCAGCGGGAGGTCTGCTTCTCCCTCTCCCACTCCCCTTGCTTGTGTTCCCTCTCACTGTGTATCTGTCAAATAAATAAAATGTTAAAAAAAAAACTTCAGATTGCTGAAGTTCACCTTATAAATCACCAATTTTTATTTTATAATTTGTGACAGAATTTTCTTTCGGAGTATATCACCTTCTTTGCTTAAGAACAAGTGTTTTAAACTATAAAAATAATATACAATCATTGAAAAACCTTCAGTAATTCAAAAGTCTAAGTAAAAAGTGTTTTAAGTTTCTTCCCTTAGCAACCCCTCACTCCCATTCCCCAGGGATAACCACTGTAAAATAGTTTGGGGTGTATTCTAGATCCCTTCAGAATACATACAATTTTTATATATAACTGTATACACAAACTTGAGTGAACAAGAAGGAGATCTTGCTATACATTCAGTTCTAAAACTTGCTTTTTACACTGAGGGACTGAATAGCCTTTTAAGTTTACCCTGCTACACCTGATTTGTTTAAACTGTATATTCCATAGTATTTTTCATCATACCCTTACTGACAAAGTACTTTTAGGTTGGAAACATTGTTTTCATCCATTTTTTATAATATGTTAAACTTTTCCTTTATTGTCACTTCATACTGCCATCACTGCATTGTCTATTTCTTCTCCTCACTTCCACTGAAAAACTTGGAAACTTGGCGCACCTGGGTGGCACAGTTGGTTAAGCGATGACTTTTATTTTCAGCTCAGGCCCTGACCTCAGGGCTGTGAGATCGAGCCGTGTCAGGCTCCACACTCAGCGCGGAGCTGGCTTGAGATTCTCTCTCTCTCTACCCCTCAAGCACCATTTTTATTAAGTTCTAGCAAGAACTGTCAAATTGTAGTCTAACAATGATTTTCCACTTGAACAAAATCTTAAGATAAATTCCATTTGTTTTAAGGCTAAAATTTTCCCTTAAAAACCCTTATCTTCTAACACCTACTCCAACATCACTTTCATCAGTGAAATATATCTGATTTTTGACAGAAATGCAGCTCAACACACTTGGATTTCCAAGTTATAGAAACTCTAAAGATCTGAGAAACTGAAGAAATCGTCAGTGCTTTCAAAAGATTACTAAAGCAAAAAAGTTACAGGGAAAAACTGTATTACTCAGGTATTTCTTTTTCCTAGCATTTTGCTTCCTGATTTTAGGATTTTAAGATGTTTCTGGAATGATGTCTGTTCATGATCTAGCTAGCCAATATTCCTTGTGGTACTAGCAATGATTTAATTAAATTGATCATTTAAAAAATCAGTTACCTAATTCAATCTGATTCTGACCCAAAAAACCCCACAGAATTTACATTTATCTAATACTCAACTACTTAAAAATGTAATTTCATTTCTGGAAACTGAAAAAACTTTAACTTACCTCAATTGTTTCGCATAGTTCTGTTCAATTTCTATCCTCTCCTTAACAAATTTGGCATATCTTTCCAAGAAGTCAATTCCCCATTGTGTATGCTTGTCTAAGCTGTCGAACTGATCCTAGAAAAAGAAGGTAAAAACACATTGAAAAGTCTAAAACTTTATCCACAAATATTTTAATCAGCTTCAGATATTTATTTAGAGAGGCAATGAGGTAAAAAAGGAAAAAAATCTAGGCTCTTCTGGTCTCTACCCACCTCATCCTTTAAGATCTACAGAGAAATACGTTATAAATGCTAAATTTCTTAAAATGCTAAACTTCTTAGCATAATTCACACTACTTTATGTCTAAATGCCTTATATATATGTGTTTTCCCCTGGATGCAACACCCTCCCCTGGTTACCTTTTTACAATTTTCTCTTACTCCTCCTTTGAGATTTAGTTCAGGCACTATGACTTCCAGAAAATGGCCCTAAATTCTCAGACTGTCTGGGTCTCCAAGGCTCCCAAAAGTTACTATATTTTAAGTTTTTATTTAAATTCCAATTAGTTAACAATGTAATTATTAGTTTCAGTTATACAGTACAGTGATTCAACACTTCCATACAACAACAGTGCTCTTCACAAGTGTGCTCCTTAATCCTCATCACCTGTTTCACCCATCCCCCACTCACCTCCCTTCTGGAACACATCAGTTTGTTCTCTGTGGTTAAGAGTCTGTTTCTAGGTTTGCCTCTCTCTCCCTCCTTTTTCCCCGTTGTTTTGTTTCTTAAATTCCAAATGAGTGAAATCATATGATATCTTTCTCTGACTTATTTCACTTAGAATACTCTCTGGTTGTTGCAAATGACAAGATTTCATTCTTTTTTATGGCTGTGTGTGTGTGTGTGTGTGTGTGTGTCTGTGTGTGTATACACATCTTCTTTACCCATTTATCAATCAATGAACACCTGGGCTGTTTCCATAATTTGGCTATTGTAGATAATGCTGCTATAAACATCAGGTTGCATGTATCCTTTTGAATTAGTATTTTTGTATTCTTTGGGTAAATACCTAGTAGCGTGATGGCTGGATCGTAGAATAGTTCTATTTTTAACTTTTTGAGGAACCTTCATACCGTTTTCCACAGTGTCTGCACCAGTTTGCATTCCCACCAACACTGCAAGAGGGTTCAAGGTTCCCTTTTCTCCACATCCTCGCCAACACCTGTTGTTTCTTGTGTTGATGATATTAGCCATTCTGACAGGTATGAGGTGATAACCACAGTTTTGATTTGCATTTCCCTGATAATCAGTGATTTTAAGCAACTTTTCATGTGTCTGTTAGCCATCTGTAGTTCTTTTTTGAAAAAATATCTATTCATGTCTTTGCCCATTTTTTTCATTGGATTATTCATTTTTGGGGTGTTGAGATTTCTAAGTTCTTCATCTATTTTGGATACTAACCGTTTATGGGATATGTCATTTACAAATATCTGCTCCCATTCCATGGGTTGCATTTTAGTTTTGTTGACGGTTTCCTTTGCTGTGCAGAAGTTAAAAAATTACTATCTTATTTACTTGCCATACTCTATTGAGGGCAGAAACCACCTATTATTCAACTCTGAACTCCGAAGGCATAAGCACCATGCCTGGCAACGTAGCAGGCACCCAATGAAGCTAAATAAAATCAAATATACCTGGGTTCAAATTCTGCCCAGATGTGGGTAAGTTACCAAGGTTCTCTAAACTCTGTCCATCTTAAAATGGGAGTCCCAACACACACCTCAATAGAGTTATGGTGATGTTACTAAGTGTTCTACAATGCAGTAAGCATGATACTAATACATCACAAAGTATCATTGTCCTGAAGAACTCTTTCAATCCTCAAATGATACTCCTTTCTTCCTGTTGCCTAAGAAACCATCATTTCCTATCCTTCAAGAATAATCTCCAGGATTGACGAATAACTTGGTGCTTTCTCCCTCTCCCATAACAAAAGTCTATAATGTTGATAAAATGTTCAAAAATCATCCCTTTCTAGTACCTCTAATTGTTCTTTTTCTAAATCACCCACAGTTTAACAGGATTCGTTATTTACAAATAATCATCTCCAACTCTTTGCCTTTTATCCCTTTCCCTACCTTAAATAATTTTAAAATTCTACTGGTAAAGGTAAATTCTACCTAAACAGCAGAAAAAGAATTCATCTGGTTATCATAGTTTGGTATTAGTACTGTAATTCTATTCTTTCACGCAACTTTTTCATTATCATTTGACTTCTAAAGTAGACTTGAAAACAGCAAGAGAATGCACTGCCCAGTGAACTTAACTGGCATATTATTAATATTTCCTAGTATAAATTAAACTCCCTTTCAAACTAAAACTCTCAACAAAATACATTCCCCCAAAAAGGAACAGTCTGAAAGCTAAAGCAATCACACTTCATTTTCCCAAAATGCTTCAAAGGCTTCTTCCCACCAGTTTCTTCATCAAATTTTACATTAATACTTCTTTATCTTCTAGATAAAATCTTCAATTTTTTAAAATTACAGACCCTTATCAGTAAAAATCTAAATATCCCCATATGTGTTTATTTATAAATTATGTAATTGTGAAACCCATAAAAATAGAAATCTTAAAAAATGAAAATGAGGTAAATATTAGTTTTAAATAGTTTTTAAAACTTATTTAACAAACAAAAGTCATTGGGCTTTGACTTTTTAAAATATTAACAATTTTAGTGAGATCCATGAATTAAATATGCTTCATTATTTCTAAAATCTTGGTATAATACTTAATGGCGGGGCACCTGGGTGGCTCAACTGGATTCTTGATTTCAGCTCATTGTCATGATCTCAGGTTGTGAGATCAAGCCCTGAGTGAGGCTCCAAGCTCAGTGAAGAGTCTGCTTCTCCCTCTCCCTCCCCCTTTGCCCTCACCCCACTTGCCCACACATGCACTCACACGCACTCTCTCTCTAAAATAAGTAAATAAAATCTTAAAAAAAAACAAAAAAAAAATTTAATGGCAAAGAAATCTAAACCCTTGGTTCCAAACTGTGGCATTTAGTTTTTAGGGGCTGTCATAGTTGTAGAAACAAAAAACACCTCACAAAGATCTAAAGATCTAAGTGGGAAAAAAATCACTACTGACAATACTTTCCAAATCCTTTTTCAATCTCATTCACTAATATGCAACGGTTTGTGTTAAAATTTGGCTAATAAAGGTTCTTGATGTTAGTCTGTTATTTTTACAAACTAATCAGAAAGCACTGCATCTCTATATTTTTAACACGTATGTTCAAACTGCACTGAAACTGTGATGTAATTTTGTGTGTCAATTTGGCTAGGCCACGTTGCCCATATATTTGGCCAAATATTATCCTGGATGTTTCTGTGAAGGCATTTTTTAGATGAGATTAATATTTAAATTGGTGAATTTATAATAAAACATTACCCTCTGTAATGTGGGTGGGTCTCATCCAATCAGTTGAAGGCCTTAACAGAACAAAGACTGACCTTTATCCTGCAAGAACAGATACTGCAAGCACACTGCCTTTGGGCTAGAACTGCAACTGGAACTCTTCCCTGGGCCTACCTTGCAGAGTCTGGACTTGCCAAACCTTTAAAATCATGTGACTGAATTCCTTATAAACCAATCTCTCTTATTTTCTCTACACACACACAGACACACACACACACACCTATTGGTACTACAGATAAAATATTTGCAGGTACACACATTTTCAGCAACAAAATTATGTAATGATGGAAGCATCCCCAAACATTCATCATCAAAATGCTTTCTCCACAGCTCAAACTTCTTTGGAAAAGTAGCTATTCACTCACTATTAAAATGTTCCTTATCTTGAAGGAACAGATTAAATTTTCTCAAAAATACTTGCTAAGAAAGCATATTACTAACCACCACTTATTAAAGAAATGGTAGCGGGTGCCTGGGTGACTCAGTCGGTTAAGCGTCTGCCTTTGCCTCAGGCCATGATCCCAGGGCCCTGGGATCAAGTCCCACATGAGGCTCCCTGCTCAGGGATGAGAGTCTGTTTATCCCTCTCCCCTCTGCCCCTCCCCCCTGCTTGTGCTCTCTTTCTCACTCTAATAAATAAATAAAATCTTAAAAAAAAAAAAGAAAAAAGAAATGGTCAACAAATTTGAAACACCCAGGAGATGAATAACAAACCTGTGTGAAACAAAGATTTTCAGTGGTCCCTCCCCATTTCATTTGGAGATACTGTAAAAAGTCTATCTACTGTATTATAAAGGCATTATTTTTATAAATAATGACCATTTTTATAAATGACCATAATAAAAATATGCTGTAATATTCTGTGAACTTCTGGCTTCACTTTTTTTGCTTACCAATAAATGATGAAGTGAATAAATTGCAACCATATCCCAATTTCCTTTTTAAAATTCCAGTCAGTGCACTGCTGTATCACTGGTTATATGATTTCTTCATAAAACACTGTTCAAATCATTTACTATTAAGATTAAATCTTCAGGGGCGCCTTGGTGGCTCAGTCGTTAAGCGGCTGACTTCGGCTCAGATCATGATCCCAGAGTCCTGGGATCGAGCCCTGCATCGGGCTCCCTGCTCAGCAGGAAGCCTGCTTCTCCCTCTCCCACTCCCGCTGCTTGTGTTCCCTCTCTGTGTCTGTCAAATAAATAAACAAAATCTTAAAAAAAAAAAAAAGATTAAATCCTCAACACATCTTCCCTTTAGCAGGTCACAAGTAGTTCTAAATACACTTTATTATTGAAACAATCTAAAAACATACACTGAAATATTAGAAACATCTATACCTTAATCAAACTGTATAGCCATGCTTTCAGAATATAATTTTTTCTAAAATATTTCTTTAGGAGTATTTCCTATGAGCCTTCTCACAGTATTTGTTGAGATCATTAGTTTGTCACCATGTTGTTTTACATATATTATATCACTATTTTTACCACAAAAGGAAGAGCAACTGTATTTCTAATAGCATGCTTTTACCACTAAGTCTGAAATCTGAAGAGGATTCCAGTACACTCATGTTCATAGCAGCATTATTCACAATAACCAAAAGGTGAAAACAACCTACATGTCCATTAACAGATAATGAATAAACAAATCGTGGTGTATACATACAGTGGAGTATTACTCAACCTTTAAAAGGATATTCTGACACTATAACACAGATGAGCCTTGAAGACATTATGCTAAGTGAAATAATCCAGTCAGAACAAATACTGTGATTCCATTTATATGAAGTACTTAGAGTAGTCAAATACATAGACACAGAAAATAGAAATGTGGTTACAACGGGCTGAGGGGAGAATGGAGAGTTACTGTTTAATGAGTAGAGTTTCATTTGGGAAGATGAAAAAAGTTCTGGAGATGGAGGGTGGTGATGACTGTATAACACCATGAATATACTTAATGTCAATAAACTGTACATTTAAAATGGTAAATGTTATCTGTATTTTACCACAATAAAAGGAAGGAGGCTTCCAAACATTTATCAGCAAATTCAGTGAAATTTAGTATACTCTTGATCATGTGACATTAAATATCACTAAGAAACTGCAGAGGTCACAATGTGTATTCTTATTTTTCAAACTCTTGCTTATTCTGATGGCTTCATGTTATTATCTGATTATCGTTAAGACACAAAATACATTCAGGGCAAGCTTCATTACTAACAGTAACAGATCAGTAGCCATATTTCAAATAATCTCATTATGGGAAACCACATCTAGTCCATATGATTATGATACAGCCACTGTATCTTTTCTCTTTAATAAACACTGTTAATAACCATTGTTTATATTTGTTCTCAAAAGTATTAGGAAGAGAAGCATCAGCCATGTCATTTCTTACTGTTTGCCTATGCTCATGTAGTATTATATTTAACCCACAATTTCTTTATAGGAAACTTTAAGTCAAAGACAAAATTCCAGTGTCAATTCATATTTAAAATACTAGTAAAGTGTTACAGTTCTTCTTTTTCATTTTTATTTTTTTAAAGATTTTATCAAATTTGTCAAATAAATATATTTGACAGAGAGAGAGACAGCAAGAGAGGGAACACAAGCAGGGGGAGTGGGAGAAGGAGAAGCAGGCTCCCTGCTGATCAGGGAGCCTGATGCAGGGGCTCGATCCCAGGACCCTGAGATCATGACCTGAGCCAAAGGCAGACACTTAACGACTGAGCCACCCTAGTTGGGCTAGCCCCTAGTTCTTCTTTTGTAGGTAACATATATAAGTAGAAATTCTAAGCTCTTTTCTCATCTCAGTGGATCATCTTGTGTGCTCTACTTTGAAGACCCTTGCTTTAAAGTATGCATTATCATCTGACCAATATCAAGTCCTCCCTAATCTACTATATGGTCTTACTGCTTTTTGTGATCTTTACCTTCTCTTGTATCCACATAGAATTCTACTTTTCTATTTTAGTTAATCACCTTCCAAATTAAATTAAGAATACTGGTCCAAATTTATATATACCCCAGGTCTCTTTCAAGCTCTTTGATTCTCAAAGAAAAATTAAATCTAAAGAACTTCATATCTAAGACCTATGTCAAACTGTTTAAAAAGTTAAATGTCATTCCTATTTCCTCCAATACTCAAAATAATTTATGTTATAATTCCACTGAACAGAATCTTAGACTATATATATTAACTCACCAAAAGGTATTTTTAGAGTTGGTCGCCATAACAAATGTATTAAAGCCCAATCAGAATATTAAAGTATAGTAAAATTTTATTTTTCAGCTACTGAAGGTTAAGTTACAACCTATAAAATCTCTTTTGATAAAATTTTTAATCTTATTTTTTAAATATTCAAAAATATCACTGGACACAACTGTACAAGTAAAAAATTAGCCAAATAATTGAGTTAATTATATTTAACTAAGATTTTCATATACCTATTAAGTAAATAGATCCCAAATAAAGGCCAGCTAAAAAAACATACCAATCAGCATTATAAGGCAGGATAAGGCAAGATATACATGTTTGAAAGTAAAACAAAGGTCTCTGTTTTTTAACTACTTTGGGGGAAAAAATCTGAATTGAAAAAAAGTACATCTGAAAGACAGAAGTCTTAAAATAGAGAATTTTAAGTACTATTACATATACACCCATATTATAAATGATTATTTGCCTCAGTCAATCCACGAACTATAAATAAAAATTTATGTCAAATATATATTTAATATTATGACACTTAAAATGCAGAAGAAACACTTTATTTTAAAGATAAATTTTATTTAATCCATTGAATAACGTATCTGGGTTTTCAACTAGATATATTAATTACAATACGTTTAAAAACAGTATAAATATCGTATACTCCAAACAAATATAAAAGCTGATGCCCAGAATGCTTAAGTGATTTGCCCATAGCTGGCTAGCAATCAAAATGGGGCTAGAAAGATTATCTTCTAAAATCATTGCCAGTCTTATATTAATAACCAAATGAGTAACTGTTAATGAATATTATTACTAAAAATGATGCATTTCTTTCACCAGGAAAGAAATAGATGGTTTGAAAAAAAATTCTGGGTCATTGGGGAGCTTTGAGCACCATGAAAGGAACAAATTAAAAAAATCCCAAAGTTAGAAACTGCCTAACACAAACACACATTGAGTATTTAAACCCTCTTTACAAGATCCCTGGTAAGTTGTTCAGCCTTTTTGAGCAGTCATATCATTAGTGGTCAGAACAACTCCAAAAGCATGAGAGAACATGGCTGGACATCGAGGAATGCTTTTTACTAACACAAAATAAAGTAGAAAACTCTTAAATCAAAAAATAAGAATCAATCATAAAGTCTTATGTATTCATAGGTAAAACCCTCTAATCTCTTTGGTTTCAAAGCCTGAGATCACATTTTTCCCCAGTCCATGCCAGCAAATACCTTGGACTATATAGTGGAAAATGTCAGGAAATGCTTAAAACAAACTAAAGAAGTGAAATTAAGCAGTATTCCGAAACCACCTATGGATTACAAATAATATTCAGTTATCAAAACAGCCAATTTATCTTTATTCCCCCATTCTCCCTACCTTTAGCATTGCTCCTATTTCTATGGATTTACTCTAGATTACTAGCAGAGTCCAACTTCTTCCATTTCCTTGCCTTCATTAACCCCTCACTTCCTTTTCCAACACATTCGTTCTTACACAGCTTCTGTGAAATGTGCTCTCTCCCCTCAGTGGTATGCCCTCATTAAATGTTATCTCATATTTAAATTCAAGAAGGCTATTACTTTTTGTTTCCTCTGTTTCCTTCAGGTATTGTTTTTTAATTCTGTAAAATGTTTAGTTATTTTACCTTTTCATTTGGGAACACAAGGAAAATATTCTAAATTAAAGTTGGCATCAACACCAACTAAATGTCCACACTATTCAGCATAAATCAAATGAATTATATGTTGCTCCAAGGTTCTACTGGTTCTACTGTATAGTGATGTGTGATAATAAATACTAAATTTACTCAGTCACCTTTTATCTATAAAATTATATCTTTAATGCAATTTAACTAAAAATAAGTATTTTATGTATCACAAAATGTTGTAATTTTTTTCAGAAGTCACTATTTTATATTCAATCCTTGTTTTCCCAATTACTTTGACACAGCCTTGCATCCAAATGAAGTCCCAGTAAAGTACTTTTGGTAAAGCACCAAGGGTCACAACTATTTATTAAAAAAAAAAAAAAAAAAAAAACTTTCTTCACTAAAAACCAGAATAATGACTTTGCTGTCCTAGTTTGGGCTTACTCTTATAGCTCTGATTTTCTGCCAAAGTTTCTCCAGCACTTCTGAATACCAAAGTACTACCAAAAACATTTTTAAGATCTAACACAACTGACTTTTCTCATTCTTGGATTCATACAAACTAGAAACTTTTTTTTAAGTCTCATGGAGCTAAAAAATCAATTCATAATTCAGAGTCAACAACATCTACCCCCAAAGTAAACAGGGATACTTTAAAGTAAATGACTTAATTATTTGGATTTGTTTCCTTGTGGGTTTTTTTTTTAATATTTATTTATTTGAGTGAGAGAGAGCAAGTGGTGGGGAAAGGGAGAGGGGGAGAGAGAGAGAGAGAAAAATCCTCAAGCAGACTCCCACTGAGCAAGGAGCCTGATGCGGGGCTCAATCTCAGGACCCCAAGAACATGACCTCAGCCGAAATCAAGAGTTAGCCACTCAACCCACTGAGCTACCACCCAGGTGCCCCCGTTCTTTAAAAAATAGATGTAAACTTGTATATTTGGAAAACTTACCTATTACGTTTTAATTTTCAATTAAATTTTAAATTAAGCTCTCAGTGACTTCAAAATCTATACAGATATTTCCAATACCCTACTGCACATTATTTTACTTCTCTTCTCATGACTTTCTCTTCCACTCTATCTCAGCAACTCATTCCAATGGTCATCCCCATTGTTATTAGCAATAACTACAACATCTCCTCCTCCAATAAATTTCAAGACTCTCATTCTCAGATGGCTAACCCTGTCTGCCAACTCACAAACTCCCACAAACCCCAAGGCCAGTAACTTTTTTTTTTTTTTTTTTTTTAAGTAAGCTCTACACCCAACATGGGGCTTGAACTCATGACCCGGAAATCAAGAATCACATGTTCTACTGACTGAGCCAGCCAGGCGCCCCAGGGTGAGTAACTTTTGACCCCACAGAGACCTCAATCCACTGATCCTGACAAATCCCCCTCCTGTCTGCATTTCCATCTTGACACAGCTTGGATTCCATAAGCCATCACTGTAATCACTCCATGCAAATAGCCTATACTGTCTTTGCCCTCTCTTGCTTTGTCAAATTTCAACCCTGGTTTTATACTTAACCTTTACCAACCCTTCCTCATGCTGCTGGAAAAAGGTGGGGTGGGAAGGAAGGAAGGACAGACAGGCAGGCAGAAGAACCAACCAACCAACCAACCAACCACACTGACTGGTCACATTTTGAAATGTGTGCTTATCAACCCAAAAGGCTTAAATACTACTTAGCCTGAACCCATTCCCCAGCCCATTATCCCAGCCAACTATCTTATACACTTTCAGTTTAAATTCACACCACTTTCTATCCATTTCACTCTCAGTCAATAACCTTGCTTCCTACCTGAATGAAAGACAAAATCAGAAGATAATTCCTCATTCTCCAACTCTATTTTTACCATGAACACCTACGTGCTTTTATTCTGCCCTCCTGCTTACTACTTTAGATACACCATCCATAGTCTTAGTACTTCAGCCTACCTGAAGAATCAGTGCGATTTCAGGTGTAGTTGTTAAAATGTTTAAGACCCTGAGCCTGCATATGATTGATGTATTCCAGGAAGAGTAAGAAGCTGAATAAACAAGCTACAGATGAATGAAGAGGGAAAAGAGTGGATGTTAAAATGGGAAGTGTATGGGGTCGGAATGCAGATTGCACAAGCCTTATCTTCCATCATAAGGACGTTGGCTTTAACACTGATTGAGATGAAAACACATTGGTGGTTCTTGAGCATAAGCCTAACATGACCTGACTCAGATTATTAAACAGATCACTCTGGCTTCTATGTTGATTTAAAAAAAAAAGATTCTGGGCAAGGGAGACTTTTGGACAAGGCTACTGCAATAACCATACCAGAGATCAGGTTAGCTTGGACCAAGGTGGAAGAGCAGAGTGAAAAGTGATAAGATTTTGGATATATTCTGAAGGCAGTGGCAACAGAATTTCCTGACATTTTCAGTGTGGGCTGTGAAAGAGAGACATCAATTTTGAGCGCCATGACCTAGAAGGATAAATTTGCTTTGAACTAAACAGGCAATTAAGTAAACAAGTCTGGTCAAGGGGAAGACAAAAGTTTTGGTTTTAGGCAGTTAAGTTTGTGATATCCTTAGATATCCAAGATATGTTGAATTGGCAGTTAAACACCTTTATCTGGAATTCAACAGAAGTGGTCCTCATGAAGATACATGGTAAGACATGATCCTGAATTCAAAAAGACTGACGTCATACCATGCATCTCTTCCAACCACAATGCTATGAAACTATTGACCACAAGAAAAAATCTGGAAAGAACACAAATATAGATAGGTTGAATAACATGCTACTAAACAATGAATGGGTCAACCAAGTTATCAGGAAGAAATAAAAAAATACATGGAGACAAATGAAAATGAAAACACAACATTCCAAATCTTTGAGATGCTGCAAAAGCTGTTCTAAGAGGTAAATTTAGAGCAATACAGGCCTACCTCAAGAAGTGAGAAAAATCTCAAACAACCTAACCTTACACCTAAAGGGGCTAGACAATGAACAAACAAAATCTAAAACCAGTAAAAGGAAAGAAATAATAAAGATTAAGAAAAGGAATAAATGATATAGTAACTGAAAGAACAAAGAGATCAATGAAACCAGCAGCTGGTTCTCTGAAAAGATCAACAAGATAGATAAATCTTTTGCCAGACTCATCAAAGAAAAAAAAGAAAGAACTCAAATTATACACAACACAAAATCAGAAATGAAAGAGAAGAAATAACAACACAAATACAAAGGATTAGAAGAGAATATTAAAAATTTATGCCAGCAAATTAAACAAGCTAGAAAAAAATGGATAAATTCCTAGAAACATATAATCTCCCAAAACTAAATCAGGAAGAAACAAAAAATTTGAAGAGAACAATTACCACCAATGAAATTGAATCGGTAATCAAAAAACTCCCATCCAGGACCAGATGGTTTCACAGGTAAATTCTAACAAACATTTAAAGAAGAGTTAATACCTGTTCTTCTCAAACTATTCCAAAAAAATAGAAGAGGAAAGAAGTCTTCCGAATTTATTCTATGAAGACAGCATTACCCTGATAACAAAACCAGATAAAGACACTACCAAAAAAAGAGAACTATGGGCCAATATCTCTGATGAAGATAGATGCGAAAAACCTCAACAAACTATTACCAAACCAAATCCAACAAATATATTTAAAAAATCATTCACCACGATCAAGTGCAATTTATTTCCTGGGGTGCAAGGGTGGTTCAGTATTTGCAAACCAATCAACATGATACATGCACGTCAGAATAAAGGATAAAAACCATACAATCATCTCAGTAGATGGCAGAAAAAACATTTGACAAAGTATAATACCCATTCATGATAAAAAACCCTCAACAAAGGTTTAGAGAGAACGTATCTCAACATAATAAAGGCCACATATGAAAAACCCACAGCTAATATCATAATTGATGGTGGAAAACTGAGGGTTTTTCCCCTAAGATCAGGAACAAGACATAGATGTCCACTCTCACCACTTTTATTCAACATAGTACTGGAAGTCCTAGCCACAGCAATCAGACAAGAAAAAAGAATAAAAGACATCCATATTGGCAAGGAAAAAGTAAAACTGTCAACATTTGCAGATGACAGGATACCACATATAAAAAACCCTAAAGACTCCACCAAAAACCTACTAGAACTGAAAAATGAATTCATTAAGGTCTCAATATACAAAATGAATATACACAAATCCATTAATTTCTATACACTAATAATGAAGCAGCAGAAAAAACAAAAAAAATTTCCATTTACAGTTGTACCAAAAATAACAAAAAACCTAGGAATAAGCTTAACCAGGGAGGTAAAAGACCTGTACTCTGGAAATTATAAAACACTGATGAAAGAAATTGAAGATGACACAAATGGAAAAATATTCCATGCTTTATAGTAATGCCTTTAATATAATAATGTTAAAATGTCCATTAATGCAATCCCTATCAAAATACCAACAGCTTTTTTCACAGAGTTGTAACAAATAATTCTAAAATTTGTATGGAACCACAAAAGACCCTGAATAGCCAAAGCAATTTTGAAAAAGAACAAAACTGAAGTATCAAAATTTCAGACTTCAAGTTATATTACAAAGCTGTAGTAATCAAACAGTGTGGTACTGGCACAAAAACAGACCCACAGATAACAGAACAGAGAGCCCAGAAATATACCCACAATTATATAATGTCAATTAATCTTTAGGAGTTGGCAAGACTATGCAACAGGAAAAAGCCTCTTCAACAAATGGTTTGGAAAAACTGGTTAGCTACATGCAAAATAATGAAACTGGACCACTTATTTCCACCATACACAAATATAAACTCAAAATGGAATAAAGACCTAAATGTGAGACCTGAAACCATAAAAATCCTTGAAGAGAGCACAAGCAAAAATTTCTCTGACACTGGCCACAGCAACTTCTTTCTAATATGTCTCCTGAGACAAGGGAAACAAAATTTAAAATATACTCTTGGGACTATATCAAAATAAAAAGCTTCTGCACAGTGAAGGAAACAAGGAAACTAAAAGGCAACCTACTGAATGAGAAAAGATATTTGCAAATGATGTATCTGACAGAGTTAGTATCCAAAAATATATAGAGAACTTATACAACACCAAAAATCAAATAATCCAACTAAAAATAGGCAGAAGACATGAACAGACATTTCTCCAAAGAAGATGTCCAGATGGCCAACAGACACATGAAAAGATGCTCAACGGCACTCATCATCAGGGAAATGTAAATCAAAGCCACAAATGAGTTATCACCTCACACCTATCAAAATGGCTAAAATCAAAACACAAAAACAAGTGTTGGTGAGGACGTGGAGAAAAAGGAACCCTAGTGCACCACTGGTGGGAATGCAAACCAGTACAGCCACTGTGAAAAACTGTATGGAGGTTCCTCAAAAAATTAAAGATAGAATTACCATATGACCCAGTAATTCTACTTTGGGTATTTACCCAAAGAATACAAAAACACTAATTTGAAAAGATACATGCACCCTTATGTTTATTGCAGCATTACTTGCAACAGCCAAATTATGGAGGCAGCCCAACTATCCACTGATAGATGAAAGGATAAAGAAGATGTGATATGCACGTGCACGTGCACACACACGGGAATATTATTCAGTCTTAAAAAAGAATGAAATTTTGCCATCTGCAACAACATGGATGAATTTAGAGGGTATAATGCCAAATGAAGTAAGTCAGTGAAAGACAAATACTATATGATTTCACTCATACATGGAATTTAAGAAACAAATGAACAAAGAAAAAGAGACACAAACAAAAAACCAGACTCTCTATATTAATATAGAGAACTGATGGTTACCAGAGGGGAGGTAGGTGAAGGCAACGGGTAAAATAGGTGAAGCTCCCTGATAATGAGCTCATCATGATGAGCACTGAGTAACGTATAGAATTGCTGAATCACTATACTGCACACCTGAAAATAATATGCCACTGTATGTTAATTATATCGTAATTAAAATTTAAAAAATTAAAAAGTGGCCATTAGAAAGAAAAATATCCGGTTAACTTCTGAATAGTTCACTATGTACACAAAGGAAGCAAATGATGTAATTCTTTCGTAAGTCACACTCGAAGGGTTTTTTTAAGCTACAAATTTTTTTTTAATTATGTTATGTTAGTCACCATTCAGTACATCATTATAAGCTACAAATTTCTAAAGAACAGCACACACAAAACTTCATACCATATTTTCAGAAAAGTGACAAAATTTTAAAAACCTTAATCTATATGCTTCTAAAATAACCAAATTCAGAAGAGCATGTGACTCTCGATCTCCGGGTCATGAGTCTGAGCCCCACAGTGGGTATAGAGATTACCAAAAAAATAATCTTAAAAAAAAAAAACAAGAAATGATAAATAAAATAAATAAAATTCCTCTTTTCTCTGAATACCCAAATCTAAGGTACAGCTTATACAGTACATTTTTTTCAACTATGTATTTTTCTTTTTATTGCAAAATATACCCAACATGCAAAAGAATGTATGCAATGAATATGTAGTTTCTACTACAAAAATACTTTCAGAATTTATTTAATACTAAAATACTAATTTTAATACCAGTATTTATTTATTTTGGCATTTACTTCATTTACCATAGAAACATTAGTTTTAATACCAGTATTTAGAAGTGTTCACAATTTAGCAACTCCTTAAAAAAATTAGGTGAAAAAAAGTCAATGAAACTAAAGCATTTAAAATATAGACTATGGGGGGCACCTGGGTAGCTCGGTTGGTTAAAGGTAGTGAGATCAAGGCCCACGTCCCACTCCATGCATTGTCTGCTTGAGATTCCCTCTCCCTTTCCACCCTCTACCCCTCTTCCCTGCATGCATATGCTCTCTAAAATCTTTTTTAAAAATTAAAATATAGACTACAAATACATTTTTATAAATATAACACTAAACATCACAAAATGGCAACATTCATAAATATAAATTTACAAAACAGAATGTAAAACACACATGGTTATTTTTAACATAAACTAGCACATTTAATAAAAATATTCTAAAACAAACTGAACAGTACATACACTGATGATCACTTAATTATGACACCTGAAAATAAAATTTCATTTGACTTTTTAAAAGTAATCTTTCATTGAAAGAGCCAATAACATTTTTTTGTTGTGCAAATTTTTATGCAGTTTTCCAGCTGCTGATACACTTTCTGCCTGAAGAGAGCAGTGAGGAGATAGCTACAAGCTACCACCACATATTTTCCTATGATGCTTTAATCTTCAAGTAATCTCATCTCTTGAATAGCTTTTGAGAAAATCTTTTGAACTTTTAACAGGAACTAAAACCGTTTTTACTGTTAGAAAGTTACAGCTTTTACTTCAAAAAAAATTTGTAGATTGGTCTTTATCTCCTTTAGTTTCATCATGTAGAGATGGAGGTTCCAACACATTTATCTATACATCATTTTTAGTACTTTCATGCTCATATTCTCTGAATTAAATTACAATTATTCTTGCTACAGTTACACTTTATAATGATTTTCATTTTCCTCTTGAAAATTATGTAATTATAGAACTCTGACCTTTGTTTAATCTGAAATTCTAATGTGGAGTACATATGTACTACCTGGTTACATCTCAAGATGCAAATGATTCAGATTTTTTAGATTCCAAAATAACTGTATTATACTAACAAAAATAGTGGCACATCAGTACATTAAAATAGCACATGATATATCAGACCAAACATCAATACTTCAATAACTATGCAAACAGACTACTAATGTTTCCTGCATTCACTTAAAGCATTTATTCAGCTTTCAGTAGACTACAAGCTCTAAGTGCAGGATCTACTTATAATTCTTTGCATCTCCCACCTAGACTAGGGTGGTTTTTTTTTTTTTTTTAAGATTTTACTTATTTGAGAGAGTGTGCGTGCACAAGTTGGGGGGGTGGGCAGAGGGAGAGGGACAAGCAGGCTCCCGGATAAGTGCGGAGCCCAATGCGGGGCTCCACACAGGGTTAGATCCCAGGACCCCAAGATCATGACCTGAGCCAAAGTCAGACACTTAATCGGCTGAGCCACCCAGGTGCCCCCCACATACACTAGTATTATTTAGTAGCTCTTGACCCCTGAGCCTCAGGTTCCACACTATAAAACTGGTGCAATTACAGGCTCCAAAGTGAGAACATTAAATGATATAAAGCATTCAACACAGTGCTTGGCACTGGTGTCTATTATTATTCATTTATTCAACAAGTGAACGAGTGCTGAGCTAGGCAGTAGGGACACAATGTGAGCAAAAATATTTAGTAGGAAGGAGAGTTAATAATTAAATAATCACAATTTCTCTTTAACTTCCTTCATTGGCTAGTATTTTCAGAATAATACTCAGAATAATTAAATACTGCAGTGATGGTTAATTTTCAGTGGTCAGATTTGTATATCTGAACGTGCATCAACATACAGGTTTTATGTCTTTAAGCAAACTCAACATATAAATGCCATGTTTACAAGACACTTAAATTACAAGATAACTGTTCTCTGTAGACCTTTAAAATAAATTTTTAAAATACCTTTAAAATGATTCTACTGATCCAAAATAAATTCACATACTATCAGAACATATCTGTTCTATGAAACAATGTTCGAAGCAAGGACTACACCTGTAAATTATCTAACGTCTTCTTTAATTTTACAATTTCTGACAATACCATAGTATCTATATTGATGATCCATCTTCCCACCTGTCCCTCTCATTTCACAGTTCTTTGTAATTTGAGGATCCTACTGACTTTCACTTGCTTCACATTAGCCTCTTGTTTAGCACTGCTCTGCTTCCCAAATCTCAAACTTGAGCCCAGGGTCATTCAGTGGTTACTTAAGGGTAAAACTGAGACTACAGAATAGGATTAACTACCTTTTTTTTAAGATTTTATTTATTTATTTGACAGAGAGAGCACAAGCAGGGGGAACAGTAGAGGGAGAGGGAGAAGTGGACTCCCCACCGAGCAGGGAGCCCGATGTGGGGCTCGATCCCAGGACCCTGGGATCCTAACCTGAGCTGAAGGCAGATGCTTAACCATCTGAGCCACCCAGGTACCCCAGGATTAACTGCTTTAAATCTAGTTTTATGTTATACTCTTTTGCCCTGGCTCAGATTCTCTGGTCATCAACTTTCAACCTTGTCCCTGCTACCTTCTATCCTGGACAACTTCCTGCCAATGTTCCTCTACCCTCACACCAATAATACAGTATCAATCCCCTGGAGCAGACATTTTCTCCTCTGTCCTCAGACCAAAGAACATGATTAACAAAAGGTAGAGTCAAGAGCAGAACCAGTCCCTATATATACGCATTCAAATCTTTAATATGAACATTCTCCAGAACAGTACTAAGCATCCCTTTGCATAATCCCCCTTTGATTTCTTGGCTTTCTTCCCCCTGAGTTCATTTTCCTTTTTATCCTAGCCTCTTTCCCTTTCCCCCATTTCAGACTCTTAAATCTAAAATTGTGAGCACAATTTAAGTATAAAAACCTAATCACAGATCATATGTCTAGAAGGGATATCAAAGGTCAGCCTATTTACAGATGAGAAAACTGAAGCCGAGATTATGCTATTTGTCCAAGGGAATAGAGCTGAGTAACAGCTGAATTAAGGATACAGATGTCTTAGTTGTTCCTGTTTTCTTCCTTCAAATTAGTACACTTAGGGGGCACCTGGATGGCTCCGTTCATTGAGCGACTGATTCTTGATTTCAGCTGGTCATGATCTCAGATCACAGGATCAAGCCACATCAGCTCCGTGTAGGGCTCCTCACTCAGAGGATAATCTCCTTGAGAGTCTTTCTCTCCCTCTCCCTTTGCCCCCACCCCCACGCTCTCTCTAAAATAAATAAATCTTAAAAAAAAAATTAGTACACTTAAGTAAATGCTCAAAGACTATATTATTTAGAGAGCAAATGGGCTTCCTGGCCCTAATCTAATCTGAAGAATTACTTAGTTGTTGGTATATTCATGGGAATAACTCCAAAGAGTGACCTCATACTATTCTTAGCATATAATTATGGTTTAAGTCCTGAGATAATTTAGCTATATCTATATATGCTCTATTATATTTGGAAGAAGGAGAACTGGCCCACACTGAACTTTTATGGCTTATTTTCCTAAATAGTACTGGAAAATCTTAATCCGTAGAATCAAGAAATTATAATTGTTAATATTAAAGTAAATTTTTATATGGCACAAAAGTAGTGTACATTAACCTACTCAGAAGAGTCTCTAAGATCCAAAAGCAGGAATATTCAGAAAACATACATGACTTAGCTATTCTTTATTCTTTCTTGTATATAATGCAATTATATTGCTGGTAGGCACTGAATAAAAGGTAAACGGTCAAGTAAATGAATTCTCTTGCATGTTAACATAAAATAGGTACTATTAATACCACTTTAAATTTACATGGCCACCTTGCCCTTTTCATACTGATTCTATAGGATTCTTCAACCTCAAAAAAACTGGCTTATGAGCAGGTGGGGTAGTTAATACTAGCTTTCATTCCCATATACCATCACTGTGCATAGTACTCTGAGTGAATAATACATAACTTCAGACTTTTTAAAAAAAACTTCCTATTAAGATTGATTCTTTTTTACTCCTAAAACAGCACTGGAGTAAACCTTATACTGCACATGAAGATGTACTAACAAGTATTATATCTATGAGATAAATTTAAAGAGGGACTATTAAAATTCTTACCTAGACTTTTAATGTCTACAGCAAAATGACATCAACAGGAATGACTTGTACTTGTTAATGTAAATTACATCATATATTTAGAGTAACAATTAAAAGAGGGTTAGCAGCTAAGAAAAGTTGGAAATAAGGCAAACAAAAAACTTTCAGGTTAGCACTCTGTTTTTCTGGTAGATTTGTATTCAAATGGAATAGACTGAAATTTTACATACAAATACTTTCCCTTTTTTTTCTTTCAATTTATTTCTCTACTTCCAAAAAGGATTAAGGAAAATGACCAACAGTTATTCAGAATTAGACTGTTTATTCACAGGTGGCAAGGAAATACAATAAAGTGCTAAAAAGATATTATAAATGGACAGCAGTCTGCTACTTTTTGTTGTATTCCCAGCTCAGAGGTAAAATCTGTTTTGAACCTCAATTTCTCTTGAGTTTTACTATGCCTTCATTTAAGCACAGAATACAGTTACAGGCTTGTATGACTTACCAATTTTTTTGAGAACTGTTAACTGTTATTTTATCCCATAATTAATGGTCCATTAGTTTCCTGAATTTTCCTCTTAAAAATTCTTAATCATTTCAGCCATCAACACTGTCTTCCTTTCTGATGGTATTAAGACCAAATGACTATTGACAGGCTGGTAGTGCTAAAGATTGGGTCTAAAGTGTGCGGTCACTAAAATATTCAGAGAGTAGTATTCAGCAGATGACTCTGAGATTTTTAGCCAAAATCTCTTATATAGGCCTATTTAAACTGAGGCCTATCTAACTGCTTATATAGAAATTAAGAAGTCTGTTCTACAATATGGAGAGACACCTCAACAAAAGAGCGGAAGCTTCAGCTCCTTATTGGTTATGTACCTCTTCTACTGTAGCATTTATTTGGGAGTGATTCTATGGTAACACAGGTAAGATTATTAATAACAGGCACCGGAAGAAGTGATCATCAGGATTATGAATCTTTTTCCACAGTTCTACCTTAAACCACTGTTTGCTCTTGGAAGACTTGAAATACAGTCTGGAAACTTTATTACGTAGAAACTTGTTGAAGAGATTTAATAAGCTGCTTCTTTAAATTAGGAGGATTTAGGGGCACCTGGGTGGCTCAGTCAGTTGGACATCTGCCTTTGGCTCAGGTCATGATCCCAGGGTCCTGGGATTGGGCCCTATGTCGGGCTCCCTGCTCAGTGGAGAGCCTGCTTCTCCCTCTCCCTGCCGCTACCCCTCCTTGTGTGCTCTCTCTGTCAAATAAATAAATAAAATCTTTAAAAATAAATAAATAAATTAGGAGGATTTAGAATTAAAAGATCCTGAGAGACCCGACTTGTAGGGCCCCCAGGGTTCATGAGTGAGGATGTATAAAGATACTTGAAGGGATGTACACTCCAGTGCCCCCAAAGCATGGAGGAACTTTATGTGCATTATCTCATTTAACCCACAAACCTATGAAGTCAGTGGTATTATCCTTATTTTGTATAATAGAGAGGAATGGGTTCCCAGAAGTTGAGCTGTTTGTGAGTGGTACAAAGTTGGGAGTCTTTCCATTTGACACTGCAGAAAAGACAAAAGCATTAATGATTTGTATTTGTATTCAGACTCAGGCCGGTATGATGTGCGTGAGTATTATTGGTATTATGGCTAATAGAGGTTTACTCATTTATCCTTGCTAAATCGTTCCGAGTTCAGTAAAATCATAAACTGTGAAGAACTGCAGTACTTTAGGGAATGTGTGAAATAAAGAGATTTAGAAGAGTTAAAATTTTGATGTATGATTCAATGGCTGCCTTCTGGAAAGCAAACCTCAGTATGTGTCTGAATCATCAATTATCTTTCCTGTCAATGTGACTGTATGAACTAGAGAAAACTTGAGTCAAAATTAAACTTCCCATAAGAAGAAATATTATTTCTGGGATTTTTCAAAATTGCTATATAAATCTCAGCACTCCCCAGGAATTTCTGAATGGCTAAATTCTGTGTAATGTTTGTGTCCGCCTGACTTGGGAAGTTCATTCTCCTTCATAAAACTGCTAAAAGCTGAAAGATACAATATCCAAATCTTAGCATGGATTCGGGCCCTAAACCTAATACTGTAATTCTTGGTAACAGTCAACTCTATAAAAGTACTGACTCACTTTTCTATGAATATAGCTGATTGCATTTTTGCCGCTTTTAAATTTTTTAATTACTAAAAATTCATATATCTCACAGTCTAATGATCATCACTGTTATCAATAAAAAAATGTAAGGACCTATTCATATTAAGTTTTTTAACATGAGGTTCCCGCTGTAGAGACACTTCCAAGTTTCCAAGTTATAAAGCATGGGGAATAGTTCTGAGGCTATCTGGGGTTCAAAGCAGGAAGAGTGAACAGCCAAGGCAAACTGGGGGAAATGGCCCCTGGATAAACTGCCTGGGTTTGTTACCTGACCTGGCAGTTGAGTAGTCTAAGACATGGTGTTCCTGGACTTTTGAATTTCATGGACCACTACAATTTCAGATTAGATTTGGGAAATGACAAAAGACTGTCAACACTGTTTGTTTTGTGTCTTTACTTTAAAAAATAAAATCCATATTACTGCCTTCACTTACAATTTTATAAAAGAAATAATTTAATACAATCCCCCAAAAGAAAATATAATTTCAGAATAAGACAGTCCTTTAAATTAGTATTAGCCACTTATACTTTTAAAAAAATCACCATTATTTTTCTCCTTTTATGCAATTATTTGTGAAATGTTTATTGTGAGACCAGCATTTGAAAATCAACAGTCCAAAGCAAAGATTCCCAAACATGATCATTAGTTAAGAAGCACCTAGGGAGTTTTAAAAATAACGAATCCTAGGACTCAACCCCAGAACTACTGAATCAATCTCTGGAGTTAGGTACCCAGGAATTTTGATGTACAGCTTGATTTGGGAACATTGGTCCAAAATATATATAAATAAGTACAATTTTTTTAAGATTTAATTTTTACTCCACAAAACCAATATTGCACTATATGCTAAGTAAAATTTAAATTAAAAAAAAAAAGACTTTATCTTTAAGTAATCTCAACACCCAACTTGGGACTCAAACCTACAACCCCGAGATCAAGGGATGCATGCTCCACCAACTGAGCCAGCCAAGTGCTTCATAAACAAGTATAATTTAGGCAGTTCTTCATAACAGTTATGTCCAATCTGGTTGATGCAGGCAACAAAAGCTCCAGTAAGAAATCCTTTGGGAAGTCAGTGGAAGTGCTGCTTGGAATTCAGTTATGTTTATATGGCAGATGTACTAAGATGTACATGTAACTTACCTCAATGCGTCAGGTGTATTAAAAACAATAGTATGCCAGGAGCTAGAATGGTGGCAGAACTAGGAAAGGGTAGTAGGGCCATGGTTCTCCAGGGGGATTAAAACACTCAACGCAGGCAAAATAACCAAGAAGAAACTAAGGCAAAAATATAGGTTTTTCACTGGGACCACCATGGCATATACTTAGAGTTACCATCTCAGCAAATCCCAAATTTGGAAAATGTCATTTGTTTTAAGCCCTGTGATTTTAAGCTCCCTAAGGATTAACTAAGAAAGTGCTTGACACAGTGTTTATGCATAGGAAATGTTCAATACAGATGCACTGAGTAAAGTCAATTTTTACTTTAAAACATTTTTTTAAACTATTTTTCTTCCACACTTGGAAAAGGTTTTGCGATTCTGGGAAATATACACAATTTAAAACAAGATAGGGTAACAGGTTTAATATATCACACTCATGAGTTCAGAACAAGGACCTTTTCCTTATGGAAAAAAACACTCACAATAAAAGTAAGTAATACACAGATCTTTCTCAGTTATCAAGAGTTGTAGAAAAGAACAAAATTGTTTATAATTTTGTAAGACCCTAATAAGTGACTCTGCAACACAGTTAACATTAAGTTTTTATATCAGGTTTACTTTCCAAACATTTTTCTTCAACTGATATCTATATTAATGTGCATTTTTTTCAGTATATACCAGTTCATTTTGGGAGACCTGGCTGGCAGATGAAAGTTAAACCAAAATTGAACATTTGCCACCAGCAGTATGTGTAGGACACAGAATATCAGAGCAGTCTAGAATTCAGATCCTGAAGCCAGACCATCTGGATTTGAGTCCCCATCCCACCTCTTACTGGCTTTTGCACATTGTTCAAACTACGGAGTCTCTGTGTCTCATTTTCCTTATCTGTAAAGTAGGGAATAATAATAATACCTACCTCTTACAGTTTTTATTAAAAGTAAATGGGTATGTGTAAAACATGTATGGTAAGTGTTCAATATGTTGCTTTGACTAATTTGGAACAAGCACTGATTCTAGTTTTACAGACCTTTCTTCTTTTTTAATATTTATTTATTTATTTATGTATTTATTTGAGAGAGTACATAAGCCAGGGGGAGGAGCAGAGAGAAAGGGGAAGCGGACTGCCCGTTGAGCCCAGAGCCAGATGCAATGCAGGGCTCCATCTCACAACCCTGAGATCATGACCTGAGCCGAAATCAAGAGTAGGATGCTTAAACAACTGAGCCACCCAGGCACCCCACTTTTTGACTTCTTTTTAACTGAATAAGGATATTATTCTAATTCTCATGAAGTCATCACATACACAATGGTGTAACAATTAAGTTGTATCAAACACTCAATACATCAAAACTCCTGATCTCATTTTAAGCAAACTGATTTTTTTTTTAAAAAGGTGCCATGTGCTCCACCTTCAGGTCAATTTAAACATTCTACCAGATGAGATTAATAGTGGGCAAAGCAAGTTAACATGGCCCTGAACACCTGTAAGCGTTTTTACTGGATATGCCAAAATGCAAGTCCTCAATGGACTTGAGAATCTTTTGATTTTTAACTTTTTAAAGGAGCTATGTGTTGTCATCTATGGCATAAAGTTTTGAGGAGGAATGACTGTCCTTCCTTAGGATTAAATATAGATTACAGATTAGATCATTCAGTGATCTCTGTGACTAAATTTTTTAAAAAATTTACATATGCATATATAAATATATATGTAAAAATAGAATGCTTTCTTTACAGACTAGTATTTGAGTTTGTTAGTCAAATTTTTTAACTATAAGCAAACTGAGTTACATTTTTCTACTCTTATTTTTATTCTTGCTAATGTCAAGGTATAATACATAGACACTATAAAAATTAAATATAAAGACTACATAGAAACTTTATCTCTTAATAGTAAGTATCAGTTAATACTGAATGTTGACCCATTTTGTGGCTTTATACGAACATAGAAAAGATGCATTCACGGTCATTAAGAAAGACTACTGCTGTCATTATACATGCGTATGTATACGCAATTTCTTTTTTTTATAATTTGGATATTTTTCTTGTTTTTTTAATTTTTTTTAAAGATTTTATTTATTTATCTGTTAGAGAGAGAGAGCATAGGCAGGGGAGTGGCAGGCAGAGGGAGAAGCAGGCTCCCTGCTGAGCAAGGAGCCCAATGCGGAACTTGATCCCAGGACTCTGGGATAACTTGAGCAGAAGGCAGACAGTTAACCGACTGAGCCACCCAGGCGCCCCTGTATATGCAATTTCTTTGAAGAAATTCAGAGTTTTTTAAATTACAAAAACTAAATGGACAAATTAATTGCTTTAAGAAGCACTAGCAAATTTCTTTGAGAATAAGTTGTTTTCGTTTATTTCAGCTCAGTAAAAATCTATCAATGGCCTGCTATCATATTAAAGATATATTCATCCAGTTCACTTAAAATGATTTAAAGTTTACAAAACTTAAGCTTATATCCCACTTTTTCTGAAAATCTAAATTGTTATATACAGGTCAGATTTATGCCAGACTTGAAGGTAGATCAACAATCTTTATTAAACATTCAACAATCTACAGAGTGCATGGGTGGTTCAGTCTGTTAAGCATCGGACTCCTGATATTAGCTCAGGTCTTGATCTGAGTCGTGAGTTCAAGCCCCACAGTGGGCTCCATGCTGGGCACGGAGCGTACTTAAAAAAAAAAAAAGAAAGAAAAGAAAAAAAAGTTCAACAGTCTACAATATGGTCAATTTCGACCCCTCCCCACCCAGGGGACATTTGACAATGTCTGGAGATATTTTTGGATGTCTCAATGGTGAGAAGCAGGAGGGGGAAATGCTACTGGTATCCTGTGGGTAGAGGCCAAGGATGCTGTTAAACCTCTTAGGGTATACAGGACAGCTCCTACTCTGCCACAATAAAAAATTATCCAGCCCAAATGTCAATACAGCCAAGTTTGAGAAACCTAGTCTATGCTTCTTCTAGAAGATACGCTGGTAATCTTAAGATTGGAAACCCAGAAATTATATGAAAACTCGTAAAAGAACAGGAATGAATGCTCTAAAGTGACCTGGGTGCAAAGGACAGACACATGAGAGAAACAGGGTGTCCCCTTTATGAGCCCTCACAGGTTGAAAACACACATAAATGAGAAAAAGCCAAGAGAGTTTTAAATTAAACTTTAAAGAATGGAAAAATGGGGGTGATGAGATTCTGGGTCAGATGTTAAAGAGATGACAGCAGCCAAAACTTGGAATTGGAAATGTTCATTAAATAATGAAAACCAGTAGTAAGGCAGATGTGTTTATCTCCATGATAAACATTTTTAGTGCAAGGAAATAGAATCTGAGAATACAACAATTTCAAAATTGTAATATATCCAGAGATATACCATTTAATGTTTCTGCCTCAAGATAAAGGCAACAGGGCATGTTAAAAACAAGATAGCTCAAAATGGATTTGCTTATGCTAAGTCACACATAACCAAACTGAGACTTACAGTTTTGCCTTTCCCAGAAATGAAATCTTAAACTGGTCAATCAGGAATCACCTAATCAGCATAGTTAGATAATCCGCGTGATAGACCCCTGTCATCCCCTAAAGGAAAGTAACCTTGCAATAACCAATATGCTATTCTGACTAGTGTATAACTTCCTTGTTCCTGCTCCCTTCTGCCTATAAAAGTCTCATTTTGTACAGCTCCTCGGAGGTCCTTTCTATCTGCTAGACTGGATCCTGCCCGACTCATGAACTATTGAAAAAAAGCCAGTAAAATCTTTTAAATTTACTCAGTATTTGAACTGAACTCTTTGGATTCCCATTCTTCAATGTACTAAATGAATAATTTTAAAACAGCACTGTGGAGAAAGTCAGTTAGTTACTGCTGGAGAGAACCTAACTACTTACCTCTTTTCATAAGTCTTAGAGGTAAGCAAGCCAATGTAAAATAAGTACCCATTTCTGATAAAACATCAACGGTGAGAGGGTCAATGTTAAGTAGTCTCATTTGGTCTATCACAGTAATCATTCCCTTGCAGCAAGCATCCTCAGTTCCTTTGCCCTTCTCTTGCTTTGTTGTACTTCTGATAAAATCCAACCCTGGTTACATACAGTTGTCTAATTCCTCCATAGGCCTGTACTCAGTCAGCTGAACAGAGTTGGAGAAAAACAGCCATCCATATTACTTGGTCTCACTTTTAAATTTTTGACCACAAAACTCAGGAGGGCCCTCAGGGGTGACCTTTAATCCTACATTTTCCTGGTCTGTTCACTCTCCTACTCTTCACAATTTGCCACAATTTCCTCTTGCTCGTGAAACCTCCAATGCCATCTTTCCTCATTCTCAACTACTAATTTAGATTCTGTCTTCACTAGGAAAATTGAAGCCATCTATGATTACCTCATCTTCACATTATTAAACTCTCTGCCTGTGCTCTACCTTCTTCTCTGCTCTTTTGGTCCCTGCTCCTAAGATCAATTCCTTCATTTGTGCATGCACCCCATCCATTTCTTACTCAAGTACATTCTAAAACTGTACCCTCTTCCACATTATCAATTCCCCAATCCTCTAGATCTTTCCTATTCATCATAAACATACATCCCATTAATATCATCCATGTTAAAAAAAAAAAAAGACAAAAACCAAGAAAGTCGGTTACTCTATTTCCCTACCTAGTCCCACTTTATTTTTCCTTTCTTAGCAAATTCCTCCAAAGAGCTGTTTGTGTACTTGCTGTTTCTACTTCTCGCACCTCCCATTTACTTTTTTTCTCACCCCCAAATCCATCACTATGTATTTTCTACAAACACGGAAATTCTCCTACATGAAAATATAATCAAAATCAGAAAGTTAACAATGATGCAATACTGCCATCTAATTCTCAGACCTCATTCAAGTTTTGTCAATTGGTCCAACAATGTCCTTTAAAATAGGACCAAGTCTAGAATATGTGACAATACTGTCATGTTTCTTTAGTGTTCTTCAATCTGTAAGTTCCTTAGTCTTGTCTTTAATGACTTTGACACTTGTGAAGGTTTCAAGCCAGTTATTTTGTATAATGACCATCAATTTTGTTTGTTTGATCTTTCCCCATGATTCAGATTAAGCATCTTTCACAGGAAATGATGCAGTCTCCTCACTGCCTTCAGTCAGGTGGCACATGACTTCAATTAGTCCCATTACTGGTGATGCTAACTGACCACTTGATTTAGGTGATAACTACCAACCCTCTCCAGTGTAAAGTACTCTTTTTCCCTTTGTGATTAACTGTGAAACTATGAATTATCTTTTTCATCAAACTTTCAATTTATTCATTTATTTTTGCCAGTACTCATGGGTTCCCATTTTATTTCATAGATTATCATTCATAACATCATTTAGTTTGATTTTTTTTAAAGATTTTATTTATTTATTTATTTGACAGAGAGAAAGAGAGAGGGAACACAAGCAGGGGGAGTGGGAGAGGGAGAAGCAGGCTTCCCGCTGAGCAGAGAGCCCGATGTGGGGCTCAATCCCAGGACCCTGGGATCATGACCTGAGCCGAAGGCAGACGCTTAACGACTGAGCCACCCAGACGCCCCTATTTATTTTGATTTTTAAACTGTCCCATATTTGGCCAGTGGGAGCTCCTTTAAGCTGGGATCTGTTTGACATGTCCTCACCATACTTTGAGCACTTCCTTACCTGTAGAACAATGTAGTTCAGGCTCATCTTGTACTTTCCCTGCCCCAGCCCTGGAATTAGCTATTTCTCCAGGGAGCTCTGGTTGCTTTTAATGGAGAAAGATATTTCAGATTCTGATCAAGGAGGTTAGAGTAGAGCTTGGGAGTTTGTTTTCTTGTTACTGCCTTTAAATTCCCAAGATGATTCTAATGGTCACCAAGTTAGTTTTAAGGACTGCTAATTAACAATGTTTCTCAGCCAGGGGTAAGAGCCACAATCACCAGCAAAGTTTTATAAAACTCCAGATGGCTGACCAACCTACACCCCCACAACTTAATAAATCAGATCTCCAGGCCAATCTGGCCAAATAATCAAAAGCTGAGTGAAACTAGAGAGGAGCTGTTGTTGTTCAAGGGTATGAAATCCACAAAATAAACAATATCCTCTGGACAATCAGAAGTTGAATGCAGAAACAGATCCAACATTTTACCTAACCAAGAAACAATTAGGATAGAGGAAAAGAAAAAAGGAAAGGAAAAAAAAAAACATACCTAGGTACTCGACCTAGATAACATAGTCAAAATACTAAGAAAAACAAAAATGTGACTTCGGTTAATAACTAACGTCAAAGCTACAATAGAATAAGTAAAGTAAAAAGTAAATAAATACTACTGCAGCATTTGTTACCTTGCATCACTAAAAAAGAACACTGCCATTAGTCTTTTTAGAATAGATCTGAAGAACAGTTATCTTAGTTCCAGACATTAACCTAAATTCTGCAGTAAAATTCAAAATTCAAAGGGTCATGTATGAATTATACGAAGTTTTCATTATTTTTAAGTATCTCCTAGACCCCACCTTTCCTTGCCTTTTATAGCTGAAACTACTGAGATCGAACAACATGAAGTTTCTACTTGACAATGACAAGCGTTGCCATCATGGTCAGAGCTAAGGGGAGAAAGCCAAGTGGAGTGCCACTTAGCTGAAAAGCTTCTTAAACAAAAAAGAGAGCATAGCTAACATTTACACTTGGATTTTAAGTTTCTCAAATTAAATGCCAAAATCAAACATCTCTTAGTCTGAGTGGCTGACAAGTTCAACGAGAAACATCAAATATAAATATAGTATCTTCTTAGCTTTGCAATTAAGTTTCTTTTTTTCTCAATAGTATCACTGCCATCAATACTGGTTATTTATATTTCACTAATACATACTGCCACAGCAAATTAAGGTGAACATTAATAACTGAAGCCAAAAGACATTTCTCCAAAGATATGTAAATGCACATGAAAAGATGTTCAACATCATTTGTCAATAAAGTAAATGCAAATGAAAACCACAATGAGATATCACTTCATACCCACTATGATGGCTATAATCAAAAAGTCATATGATACCAAGTTTTGACAAGGATGTGAAGAAATCAGAATCCTCCTATTTCGCTGGTGGGAATGTAAAATGCAAAAACGGTTTGGGAATTCCTCAAACAGTTAAACACAGAGTTACCATATGACCCAGCAATTCCACTAAGTATATGCCCAAGAGAAATAAAAACTTATGTCCACACAAAAACTTATCCACAAATGTTCATGGCAGCATTATTTGTAACAGTCAAAAGCAGAAACAACCCAAATGTCCATAAACTGATAAATACGTTAATAAAATGTGGTATATGCATGCATACAATGGAATATTACTGAGTAATGAAAAAAGTGAATTTTTTAAAAGATTTTATTTATTTATTTATTTATTTATTTATTTGACAGAGAGACACAGCGAGAGAGGGAACACAAGCAGGAGGAGTGGGAGAGGGAGAAGCAGGCCTCCTGCCGAGCAGGGAGCCCAATGCGGGGCTCGATCCCAGGACCCTGGGATCATGACCTGAGCCAAAGGCAGACGCTTAACATCTGAGCCACCAAGGTGCCCGAAAAAAGTGAATTTTAATGATATACACTGTTAACATAGATAAGCCTTGAAAACGTTATGCTTATTGAAAAATTCCAGTTACAAATGACCACATATTGTATGATTCCATCTATATGAAATGTCCAGAATAAGCAAATGCTTAGCGAAAGAGAGTAGATTAGTGGTTTCCTAAAGGTCCTAAAGGTTTCCTAAAGGTCCCCTGAGTTTGGGGACGAGAGAGAAATAGTTACTCCTAATGGGTACTGGCTTTAAGGGTGATGAAAAGTCCAAAGAAAGATCAGTAGTCAGAGGTTAGAAAAGAGGAAGAATTAATAGGTGGTGCACAAAGGACTTTTAGAGCAGTGAAACTACTCTGTATGATCTCCGAATGGTGGCTATGTCATTATACATTTGCCTAAATCCATAGAATGTGCAATATCAAGAGTGAACCCTCATGTAAACTATGGATTTGGGTAATAATGATCTGTAAATGTAGGTCCATCAATTGTGGCAAATGTACCACTCTGGTGGAAGATGCACCAGAATGGGGAAAACTATGCATACCTGCGGGCAAGAGACATATGGGAAATCTCTATCTTATGCTCTATTTGGCTGCGAACCTAAAACTGCTAATTTAAAAAGAAGTCTACTAAAAAAAAAAAATCAGTAGTTGGGTAGGGAGGGATGAACAGGAAACAGCACATAGGGGATTTTTTTTTTTTTTTGGTGGAGGGGAGTAAAAATATACATAAGACAAAATTTACCATCTTAATCATTTTTTTAAAGATTTTATTTTATTATTTATTTGACAGAGAGAGACAAAGCGAGAGAGGGAACACAAGCAGGGGGAGTGGGAGAGGGAGAAGCAGGCTTCCCGCCGAGCAGGGAGCCCAATGCGGAACTCGAACCCAGGACCCCAGGATCATGACCTGAGCCAAAGGCAGACGCTTAACAAGACACCCCAGCGCCCCCCATTTTAATCATTTTTAACTGTACAATTCAGTGTTAAGTACATTCACCACCATCTATCAGAATTCTTTTCATCTTCAAAACTAAAATTATACCCATTAAACAGTAACTGCTCATACCCTCCTCCTCTCTGCCCCAGCAACCACCATTCTATGTTCTGTCTCTATGAATGTGACCTCATGTAAGTGGAATCATACAGTATTTTCTTTTTGTGGCTTGTTTCACTTACCGTAATGGCCTCAAGTTTCATCCATTTTTGCAGCAAAGGTCAGCATTTCCTTCTTTTTTAAAGCTTAATAACATTCCATTGTATCTACACACCATTTTCCTTATCCATTTATCTGTTGATCAATACCTGGACTGCTACCCTCTAGCTACTGTGAATAATGCTATAAATGTGGGTGTACAAATCTCTCTCAAGATCCTGGTTTCAGACCGCCTGACTCGCTCAGTAGGTAGAGCATGCAACTTGTGATCTCAGTGTCTTGAGTTCAAGCCCCACTTTGGATGTAGAACCTACTTTAAAATAAACAAAAAACCCTGCTTTCAATTTTTTTGGTATATACTCAGAAATAGAATTGCGGGATTATATGGTAATTCCATGGTTAATTTTTGAGGAACCACCATACTGTTTTTCACAGTAGCTGCACCATTTTACATTCCCACCTACATTGCACAGGGTTCTAAGTTCTTCGCATCCTTGCCAACACTTGTTTTTTTCTGTTGTTTTCACGGTAGCTATCCTAACGGGGGTGAGATAGGCCACAGGGGATTTTTAAGAGGTGAAACTATTATTTATATGATCTTGGAATGCTGGATACATAACATTATACCTTTGTCAAAGCCTACAGAATTCAAAGCACAAGGAACGAGCCTTAGTCTATTAGTCAGAGCCTTAGTCTATGCAATTTTTAATTTTATTTTTTCTTTTTGAGAGAGACTTTGAGCAGGGGAGGTACTGGTGGGGGCAAGGGGAGAGGGAGAGAGAATCTTAAGCAGGCTCCACGCCCAGCCTGGAGCCCCATATGGGGCTCAATCTCACGACCCTGAGATCATGACCTGAGCTGAAATCAAGAGGATAGCTTAACCAAGTGAGCAAGCCAGGTGCCCCTATTTATGCAATTTTTTAAAAAAATCATTGAGAAAGTCAGAGGATCCCAAGACAGAATGCAGACTGAAATTAAAAAAAAAAAATCTAACTGTATTATAAATGTATGAAACAAGTTCACTGAGGGGGCTGGGGGGAGTAAATGGTGCTGACCTAAGTAACTTTAATAATTAAGAGTCTGTAGAACTAGAGGGAAAAGGAACTGCATATAAGCACTGTACTCTAGTTGATAAAGTTGTTCCCCACAGGGCTACAGGTTAATAACTGTTATTGCTATACTACAGCTATACTGAAAAGGAACAATTAAGCAAATGGATGGCAGCCAAAGGGAGTTGTCTCAAGTGGGAATTTACAGAGAAGCAAGAAGAGGCTAGAAGGATACATATACAAATGGATTACTGTTGGAGACATCATTAAATGTTTAATATAGACACATATTATGACATATAGAATTATTTATAGATACAGTGCACCTACACATGTATTTCTTTGTTTTATCAGCTGAGAGAGACTAAAAGAATAAAACTGCAGTAGCAAGCACATCTACCACCTGTATTTTGGTATCTAATACCATTCTCCAGTAAAAGGAACCAGGGCTCTTTGGAGAAATGGCTGATTCTAGGACTGGGACAGAAAATATGTAAGATGAGCCTGGACCACCTTATAGCCCAAGGAAGTAAAGTTGTTCTTTAAAAAAATCCTTATTGGGGTGCCAGGGTGGCTCAGTTGGTTGAGCATCCGATTCCAGGACCCTGAGAAATCGAGCCTCATATCAGGTTCCCTGTCGGTGGGGAGTCTGCTTCCCCTATCTCCCTCTCCCTCTGTCCTTCCTCCTGCTCATGCACACTCTCTCTCTCTCAAATAAATAAATCTTTTTTTAAAAAAGTCCTTACTGATGGAGATGTGTTACAGGGGCACAGCAACCAACTGAAAGCGCTCCCAATGGCCAAAGCTGGAACAATCTGAGCAAAATAAATGAAGCAGCATTGGATTATATCCTTGAGTCCATACTGCTATAAATGAGTGAGTAAATTAATAAATGGGGGAGATAAATTTTCCATGCAGAATTCCAAATAAATTATGTAGCTACTCCAATCATAAAAAAAGGGAGCATAACCCCTTTCTCTTTAAGTGTGGGCTACAACAGTGACTTCCTTCCAGAGAGTACAGTATAGAAAAAGGGGAAAAAAATAACTTTACAGGGAAGAAATGTGACAAACACTACTTCAGCCAAGTGAGCAAAATCAGTATCAACAGTAATAAATCCTGTTGATAATATGTACCTTTGAAATGATGTGATGAAAATGGCACATGATCATCCTCTCCAAAATACGTAACCCCAGTCTGATCACAAATAAAAACATCAAACAAATTCCAGTAGAGCGGCACCCCGCAATATACCTGACCAATACTCCTCTAAATTCTCAAGGTCAAGAAAAAGTCTGAGAAAACAGCAGACAAGAAGTGCCTAAGGAGACATGACAATTAAATGTAACATGGAACAGAAAGGTATTAGGTAAAAACTAAGGAAATCTGAATAAACTTTGGATTTTAGTTAATAATAATATACTAATATTATTTGTAAGAAATGTACCATTCTGCTGTATCAATTTAAAGAAAGGAAAAAAAAAAAAAGAAAAGCGAGTGCCAGTAACTCCAGGCTGATGGCCTCTTACTTCCTGGAGTCAATTTTATAGCTTGGTATTATATCTACATGACTAAGAGACCTGGGTCATTACAGGAGATCTTTATTGTTTCCAACATCCAGGAAAACTTTCTCCTCACAAAATAAACTTCTGGACTTCTTTTTCAGTACCCCTTCCTCAGTCCCTGTAGTTCGGAACTTCCTTCACTCAGCCTGAGGTTAGGTAAACTTCAACAAGCCCTGACCATCAATTCTGACCATTATGCAAAACACCCATTTATTCTGGCAGGTGATGTCAACATGGCATGGTATGGCAAACAAAAGGTGGGGCTATAAATTCCAGGTGAGACACAAAAGCCCTTTACCATCAAGCTCTTAAATGATGGTGGGGCATGTTAGACTCTGAAAGACCTCAACTCTAAAATATCTGCTTCCTCACTTGTATTACTGCCTTTTCTTAACCCTCTTGCTATTATTCAAATATCCATAAATAAATAAATAGGCATGTGTCTGCCTCTACAAAGCAATCATTAATTCCCTGGGGACAGACACCATAAATTCTCTATTTTGAGGTACCTTATACTTATTCCCCTTCTTCCTAATAAAACCCTACTCTTGTTCAGGTGGCAATGTGCCCAGCTTTGGACAATGAGACCTAAGGGGAAGTTTGTTGTAGAAACACTGGGAAAGCTTTTGCCTTCCTGACAAAGAGGCAGACATATTTGATGTTGTTACTCTCTTTTTCTTTCCTTTTTTTTTTTCTTTTTTTGGCCTTAAATACAGACAAGATTGTTGGAGCTGGAACTTGCAACTGAGGGAACGTCCGAAACAGTCCTGCTAATTTCTAAACCCAAGCCAGTGACTGCCTACCCAATACCTTGTTATATAAGACAAATAAACTATTTGTTTAAGCACCTGTTAAAAAAAAAATACCAAGTTGTAGCCCCCAACAGCATAAACAGCAGTGATTAAGTGTGACTTCAAAACACTACAGTATACACTTTCTGAGCTTTCACAACAGGATTGGAAAGGAGGTAGAAGATGTGAACAATCCCAGGGGGAACTATTAAGCAAAAACCCTTAAAGGGATCAGAAACTTCAAATGGCCCAAACCCTAAACTTACAGGTAGGGCATATCAGAACTCAGTATGCCCTAATCTTTTTTCTTTTTTTGAAGATTTTATTTATTTGACAGAGAAAGACACAGCGAGAGAGGGAACACAAGCAGGGGGAGTGGGAGAGGGAGAAGCAGGCTTCCTGCCGAGCAGGGAGCCCGATGCGGGGCTCGATCCCAGGACCCCGGCCGAAGGCAGGGGCTTAACGACCGAGCCACCCAGGAGCCCCTCAGTATGCCCTAATCTTAACAGACATCTTTCCAGGATCCTGGGGTCACAAAATATTTAAGTAAAGTCTCTAACATAAAAACAAGAACCAAAACTAGCAAAAAGGGAAACAAAGCAACTTAGAGGCTACAAATATTATGCAAGGGTAAGAAAACTAAACACAATAAAACAAAAAACCTATTTTTGGTATACACAAAACCTAAGAGAAGATAAGTGGAGGATGCTGTGTTAAAAGTACATTCAGAAAACTGAGTGTCTCAGTCGGTTAAGCGTCTGACTCTTGCTTCAATTCAACTCTTGATCTCAGGGTCATGAGTTCAAGCCCCACACTGGGATCCACACTGGGCACGGAAACTACTTTAAAAAAGAAAAAAAAGCGGGGGGGGGGGCAGCTGGGTGGCTCAGTCATGATCCCTGCTCAGTGGAAAGCCTGCTTCTTCCTCTCCCACTCCCCCTGCTTGTGTTCCCTCTCTCACTGTGTCTCTGTCATATAAATAAAAAATCTTTTAAAAAGTACACTGAGAAAACAAAAAACAGCTCTTAGAAATTAAAAATACAATAACAAAATAATTAAAAACTCAACGTAACAATTTTCAGTTTCCAGTAGTAGCAAGCTAGGTTTTTGGGATCACCTATCACTATTCTACTAGATAAAAACTTTAAAATATGGATAAAACATATTTAAAAATGTAAAGCATCAAAGACAAGTCAAGATAACAAGGAATTACAAAGTCACAAACAAAAAATGAGAACCCAAAATGGGAAGAAAAAAAAAAAAAGCATATTAAGCTACTTTTGCCCTGAGGCTGTTTGCCAATCCTGAAAAACAGGATCTTTGTTTTGATAACATAGCACAAGATTTGGGGACAGAAATCAAAACCCAACAACCACACAAAGGAATTTCAAGCCCTGAACTTGGTTTAAGGTGGTCCCAGACTAGGAGTGACCCCAGGCACACAGAAGAAAATACAAATCCTATACATAACATGGAATACCACAAAGTAACCATAAAGGATGATTCTCACATAAAACATGTTAAATGAAAGAAGACAGACGAAAAAGAATATATAATGCATGATAATATTCATGTGAAGTTTAAAAAACCTACAAAATAATCAAAGGCAATACAAGTCAGAATAGTGGTTACTTTTGGACAGATATATACTGGGAATGGTATGAAGGAAACTGGAAACATCTGTATCTTCATCTTAGTGGGAATTACAGAAATGTGTTCATTATTTTTAAAAAAATCTTAATGTTGTACATGGAAAATCTGTACACTTTAATGTATGAATGTTTTATCTTAATGAAACTAAAAAAATGAAGGTAAACAAAGTTAACAAATGTTGATTCAAAAAGTTAACAAATGTTGATTATATTCAGCCTTGGCAAACAGTAAAAGATGTTATTTAGTTCGTGATCTAAGTCTGGAAAATTGACTCAAAAGTTATAGTTTGTATTTATTCAAAAGCTATTTACCATAGCTGTTTCAATAATTTTGACTTTTATAATTTCTAATGGAAAAAAAATCTCAACTAACCACCACTAACATTTGTCAAAAATATCTCAGATCAACACTTGTACTCACTAAAAACCAATCTTTTATGTTTTCCCAATTCATTAAGTCTCAGACAACTTACATGAGAATGTTAACTGTTCTCATTTTTAGAATCCAAAGGTTTGGGGTGCCTGGGTGGCTCAATCAGTTAAGTGCCTGCCTTCGGCTCAGGTCATGATCCCAGGGTCCCGGGATGGAGCCCCACATCGGGGCTCCCTACTCAGCAGGGAGTTTGCTTCTCCCTCTGCCTCTCACTCGTGCTCACTCTCTCCTGCTCTTTCTCTCCAATAATAAAAAAAATCTTTAGAATCCAAACGGTCATAAGATATGCCATCACTAAAAAATAATCATTTGTACTCAATCAAGGAAATGAGAATTCCAGACCTAAAAGAAAAAAATTTCATATGAATAGGCACAATCAGTTATATTTCCAGATTATAAAAAGGATCCCTAAAGGGGCACCTGGCTGGCTTAGTTGGTAGAGCATCCACTCTTGATCTTGGAGTCATGAGTTCAAGTCCCATAGTGGATGTGGAATCTACTTAAAAACAAAGGATCCCTAAAGTTAAAGATAAAAGAAATATACATGCTGGGGAAAAAAGCCTAAATACCCTTAGTATTCAAAACATAATCTGATGATAGAGTTATAGCAATTCATTGACTTCCTCATTCAACAAATAATTCAGTGCCTATTATATGCCCATTCCTTCTGAACAAATTAGGGATACAGCAGGAACAAAACAGATGACTTTCACTCTGGAAACAACAAAATAATGGTGTGGGAAAACAGGAAAATCTGACTCTATTATAAACATTTATATTTTTTCAAACTACAAGAAATATATAATACTAATACTTCACATATTTCATGAAGCATTGTGAAAGTCTGATGATTAGTTTTCCATCAAGAACTTAAGGAAAAATTGCTCCTAAGCCCCAAATATTAATAACTAATTTGGATTCAATAGGGACATCTTACAAAAACTTTTATTCTTATTCTAGATTTCTTTCTCTTGGGCTCTACCCAAATTCTAAATGCTAAATCCCACATTACAAAAAGCAGTCAGACACCATCTTACAATGCCTTACAGCAGCTCCCTAAGGTGTAAGAGGTGGTTTTAAAAGAACTAGTCAATGAAAATCCTGTAAAAGTAATCACAGAATACAACTTATTACAAGAAAAAAAGGAAAATGCTTAAAAGCACAGGTGACAATATTAAAATTAACTGTATCAACACAGATTATTTTTAAGCACAATTTGCAATTTTAAAGCATCTATCATTCTGTCGACAATTAAAGGTGATAACTCAAAATATTCCAAAATATTTTTGTTATATGAGAAAATTAGTGCATGAGTCAGCTCGTGAAGCTATTAATTAGAGCAAAACTGGGAGGATCAAAACTTACTACATTTCCCAATGAACACCTCTCAGCCTCAGAAAAAGCACTGGAACTAAACTGATATACAAGTAAAAAATATTAAACTCATAGATAAGGGAGAGAAGGTAAAACAGTATAAACAAACTGCAGAAGTAACAATACAGCTGATATCGGGACAAATAACACATTGTTAAAAGAACGAACACCCTTCAAATATTCTTGCAGAGGTGATAAAAATCAATAAACTTTCATCTTTTAAAACCCAGGGGGATTCTTCCTCCTGCCACTAAAGCATTCAGAAGGAAGAAATAATCCCTTCTACTAACACAAACTACAACTTCCTTCTGTGGATTTTTAAATGGTCTAAAAATCGACTTTATTATATGCTAATAAATAAATAATACGTGTGTGTGTGTGTGTGTGTGTGTGTGTGTGTGTTCACGAATGTAAATCAAGGGGCGCCTGGGTGGCTCAGTCAGTTAAGCAGTCTGTCTTCAGCTCAGGTCATGATCTCAGGGTCCTGGGATCCAGCCCCGCATCAGGCTCCCTGCTCAGCGGGAAGCCTTTTTCTCCCTCTCCCACTCCCCTGCTTGTGTTCTCTCGCTGTGTCTCTTTAAAATAAATAAATAAAATCTTTAAAAAAAATGTAAATCAAGCATTCAGCCAAATCAACCTCTTAGCCTGGTCCCAATCTACCCTGCATCACTACTTTCAGCCATCCCATACTCAAAATTCAAGCCAAACCTAACCACTACACACTCAGGTCAATCCAGCAAACAGTTACTAAAGATCTGAGTAGCATCAGGCTCTATGCCAGGGGGTGTGCTGACACGGGAAAATACAGCAATGAATCAGACAATGATTAAGCAATGAATAAGACATGACCTCTGCCCTCTAGGAACTTAGGCACCTATATGCAAAATCTTCCTTATTTCAAAGCCCGTGCCAAGTATCTTTATGTTATATCTGATTTACATAGCCTGGACTAATACATGGAACAGCTTTTGTTTCCTATACAACAAAACCTTTACATAATCTTTTCCCACTAGTTTTTAATACGCTGTAGGTAGGACTATGTTCCCAAAACAGAATTTTTCTTTTTTGCTTGAGCTAAAAATGTTTAAGGACTGAAGACTAATAAATAAGATAGCACCTACAAGTGCCATAATTATAAATCATTACTATTTTCTGATTTTCTGCCTGCAAATAGGGGCTCATGGATAGGAAAAAGTAGGTAAAAAAAATTTTTTTAAGGATTTTACTCATTTATTTGAGAGAGAGAGCACGAGCGGGGGGAGGAGCAGAGGGAGAGAGAAGCAGACTCCCCGCTGAGCAAGGAGTCCCATGTATCCTGTTCCCAGGACCACAACCTGAGCCAAGGCAGACGCTCAACTGACTGAGCTACCCAGGCTCTCCCGTAAAATAGGTTTTTAAGTGTCCAGCCCAACTCACAATTATAGACTGGGGGAAGGAGAAATAGCTTAAGTGTTCCAAAATAAAGGCAGGGAAGGGGAGTGGAACTGAGTGGTTTAAGCAAGCAGCAAATGGCAGAGGAGAGATATTGGTTAGAGGCCATTCTCCAGCTTTCACCTTAATACAGTCAGGATAGAATGGTGGCATAAATAGGTGTCTTGATTAACTCTCAGCCTCCTTAACTAAGAACAATAGCTGTAATACAATATTGAACACAACAATTCCTATCAACAAAATGGAACATAAGATACAAATATTTATACCATGACCATTTTCCAAAGGTTTGAATGTACAAAAGAAATAACTGTAACATAAGGTGGTAGTCCCATAAGAAACATGTTATCCAGAATGTGTACTCTGGAAAAAAGGGGGGTTCAGAGGAACTGGTCAGCTGAAGACATTCTGGACAGCGAGACCAACACAGAGGAGTATTTTGGAGCTAGGAAAGAATTATCACCTCAAAATGACTCTAAGTTTCCTCATAGCAGGACCATATTATAAACTTTCATAAATTTCACCATACATTCACAGTGCTTCCCCATAACAGACACTCAATAATTACTTTATTGTTTAAACTAAATTCCTACAGCAATTTCATGGCCTTTGAAAAAAGCAATACCATTAACTTTAATTAACAAGGAGTCTTCATTGTCAACCTCCTCTACACGGGTGCACAGATTTTCTAAAAAATGTGAAGTAATACTCAAGTCAATATTACAGAGATAGTCTAACCACTATGGACTACAATGGAACTACACTGCTATCTTCTAGACAATGTATTAATGTGGTCTAAGATTTATTTCATCAGCTATTTTTACAGTCACATCACAGAGCTGTAAGTCAGGTAAAGTCACAAGAACTACCTGTAGGTCAGTTTTCCCCCAACTGTAAAAGTTTTTAACCCAAACACTAAACCTTAACTTCATAATCTTGGTTTCAACTTAGACATTCTTGAACTGTTATCTAGACCACTTAATCTATCATCACCTACAAAGGCCTTCAGAACCATAAAGACTTCCTCCAGGATGCATTTTTTAATCAGTAATCAATATTCTAGGTAATGAACTATGAATTCAATTGGGCAAAACATGCGTGATCAGCTACAGGCATTGTTTTAGTCAGTGAAAACAAAGAGATTAATCCAGTTCTATACTCCCAAGACTCAAAAGTCTAGTACACTTACAGCAAAGATATTAAATAAATGCTATAAGGACAAAGATAAAGAAGCATTAAGGGTTAAGACTGGGGGTATCCACTGAGTCAAGAGCATGAGCGGGATGCCCAGGTGACTCCGTCAGTTGAGCATCTACCTTCAGCTCAAGTCATGAGACTAGAGTCCCCGGATCGAACCCTGAGTAGGGCTCCCCACTCAGCTGGGAGTCCGCTTTTCTCTCTACCCCTCTCCCTGCTTGTACTCTTTCTCTCTCTCTCAAACAAATAAATAAAATCTTAAAAAGAAAAAAGGGCACGGGCTTTGTCAAATGCACTTAACTAATAATTTAATGAAAATAACAATGGCTTTTAAATTATACACTCTTAAAACTAAGGGCCAAAAATCACATAGACCAGGAAACTAAGGCATAAAAAAGGTTTATAAGGGGGCACCTGGGTGGCTCAGTCGTTAAGCTTCTGCCTTTGGCTCAGGTCATGATCCCAGAGTCCTGGGATCAAGCCCCCATCGGGCTCCCTGCTCGGCAGGAAGCCTGCTTCTCCCTCTCCCACTCCCCCTGCTTGTGTTCCCTCTCTCACTGTGTCTCTCTCTGTCAAATAAATAAATAAAATCTTTTAAAAATAAAAAAACTTTTAAATAAATAAATAAAATAGGTTTATAAGACCCAATAAATTAAGTCAGATATTGGAAGCTACCTTCTAACTTCCAGAAGAGTCACCTCATTTCCCTTGGGGAGCAAATTTCTGAATAAATCATGATATGAATATAACGTGCTCAGCCATTTTTTTTTCATATCTATATACACGTTCATAATCCATATACAGATTTTTTTTTCTGGCAAAATTTGGCGCCTCAAAACACCAAAAAAGTAGCTCCTAATAAATAAAACTTATTGACTAAACACATAACTTCTCCAACTCTAATTTACTTCCTTGTAAAAAGAGCTAATTACAAAATCTGATTTGTGAAATCATTGATTTATACTTGGACTCTTTTTGATCCAACCATTCTTCCTGTGGTAATAAAAAAATCAACACAATAAACAACACTTAAGATGCTATCTTATAATTATGTTGCAGCCTGAAGAAATGAAGACAGTGTCATCTCTGTTTGATACTACCCAGAACACAGAACCAAATCTCTAGCATATATTCAATGCTTACTTAAATGCTCATTTGGAACACCTGAAATACCTTGAAGCACAGCTCAAATCTAGTACCAGTTAATTCATATCCCCTCACAACCACACACAACAAAGTCTGACATAACCTACTTAGCCTATCACTATTAATTCTGTCCCCCAGAGTCAGTACTAAAGTGGTTCTCTATTTTATTAGTTTATTTTCAAATTTAACATAAGACTTAAGAAGCATTAAAATAGCAATGAAACTCCAAAGAATATAAGGAAAAAACTTAAGCTTCAGTGCATAACTGCATTCATCATATTTTTTAAAAACATGTTCCAATAATTAAACCTTTGAGATAGTAATGTGATCCTAAACATGAAATAACAGAACTGGTTTCTAAACTCAGAATTTCAAGAGAATTCTCCCAACCTCAAATTCCTCAATGACAAGAGCACAGTATAGGTGTTTGTTACAATCCACTGGAAGCACAATATCCTTATTCAAAACAGAACAGTAAAAACAGGAAGTCCAATCAAATTTTTCTAAGGTCTCTTCTGGTCCTAACAATAGCCCTCTACACCAACTTCTACTTATCTAAGGTTTAAACATCCAGATGATACTGGTTGATTCTCTATCATTTAGTTTCTAATAAATCTCTCCCTCAAATCCTAAAACCACTAAAAAGTTTGAAATATGGTGCATTAAATTTTAAGAGGAAACTTAATTTAAAATCTTTTTTTCATAATTTCCAAAAGGCTACAAAACAATTTTTAGTTAACAGAAATTCCCATCTCTTCTACAGTTTACCTTTCCAAACTGCTGAGAAACTATTCAAATGCTGAAAGTAACTAACCAAATTATGGGAGACAATGTGGGATTGCTAATCACTTCTGAATGCATTATATTCTTAAATTATAACTTAAAAAAACTTTTAAAAATCGCATTTTAATCTTCACTAAAATACTGTTTCTCCTTAAAACTGTTTTTCTGCAGTATGAAAGTGCTTTTTAAATCTAAAAGTTAAATCTAAATATTACTCTATTCTTCCTATGTGTACTGTAAGAAAATATTCTGAGTACATTTTTGCTTCCTCTGAAACGTGAATCATTTAAGTGTATAAAAATAAAAATATTTTCTAATTATAAAAATGGAAAAACCATATCCATCTACCTTAATTGACGACGCACTATAATCAATTATAAAAATGCACAAAATCAAAGGGAAAAGACCAATAACGCCTGAGAATCTAAAGGGTTAAGTTTTATATAATTCATTTACTACATAATCCCCTCTAATATAAGAACAATTAATGCTATCTAAGAAACGAATGTCTGAGGTATTTTCTCTTGGGTGGTGTGTTTACAGACTGGGCAAACTTGTCCTGAATGTTGCAGGAGATTCCTGGGCTGGGCTAAGTGTTCTCCTAGATGAACTCTAAAGTCTCTTTCAGTTCTAAGATTCCCAATCTGTGGTTAAGAGGTGAAAAATAACCAAAGAAAACATTTTGCCCTTCAATTAACTAATCTACCTTCATTCGCAACCTACATGCTCCTACCGAGACAAAAAAGTTCTTTCTCCCCTTTCTCTGCAGTGGTTTCACAAGACCCTCGTTAACAAAAGGCACGGAAAATGTGCACAGGTGGGATAAAAAGGGGAGTGGCTGAAGCCAGGCAGCTCTCGGGACAGCGCCCCCACGCCCCGGGTCCCTCGGCTGCACCTGAGAAATCACTACCCTCCACACCTCCACCCTTGTGAAGCCGCGTCGCGAGCAAATTCTCCGACCTATTTCAGTCCACCCGCACCTTGGCCAGACACTGGGCATTGTCTCAAACCTTCAGCGCCCAAGAAAGGCAAGGAGGAAAGAAAGAAAACAGGGAGAACGAGTGGGAATAAAGAACAGCGGAAGGGGAAGTAAAGCAATCGGAAAGCCCTACGCTCCTTTCGGCAAAATTGGCTTCCCCGTCGATCCATCAATTTAATTCAGATTCCAAAAGCCAACCCCCCTCCCCCCCAGCCCAAGGTAGCAGCCGGGGATAGCCCAGCCGGAGTCCCCGCAGCCACGCGCGGGTTCAGGGCACACAGACTGGGAGAGGGAAATGGGTTTGTGGGCTGGGCCTGGCTGGCCGGAGGCCGGGCTCGGAACAAAGCCGCCCGGCTCCCCCTACCTGGGGCGAGGGCGGTGGGAGGCGCCTCGAGGCTCCCCGCGCCGTCCTGGCCCGGCGACGCCCTCGCCCCGGGGACCCTCGCCCGGGCTGGGGGCCACAGCGGGGCCCCCTCCCCGCCCGCGAACAGCGCCCCTTCGGGACAATGGACCCCCTCCCCCGCCTCCAGGCGAAGAGATACAAAGGGAGAGGAGGGCGGCCCGGCAACGAGCCAGGCGTCCGGAAAGTGAAGACGAAGGAGAGACAGGGAAAGGGAGAGGATGGCGGCGGACGCGCGAGCCCCAGGGGCCGCTCCTCCCCGCCGTCCAAGGCGCTGCCCTCAGCCCCGCCGCGGCGGCAGAGGCGGGAGCGCAGACCAGCAGCCCACTCAACCCCGGCCGAGAGGGATGAGAGGTCTGCACACAAAGAAGAGTGGAACCCCCGCCCTCCGCTAGCGCCAGGGGCGGGGATGACCCAAAGCACTCTGGCCGCCGACGGTCAGCGGCGCCTGCCCGGCTCGCGGGCCGGAGTCCGCGCGGGGCGCCCCTCACTCGGACTCACCCACAGCTCTGTGCCCCAGCTCATGGCGGAACTTGAGGCGACTCGGGGCGTCTGGCCGCTCCGCTGTCCGTCCGTCTGTCTGATCTGCCCTTAGTCTGTCCGACCTCCCACTGGCTGACCGACGGGCTCGCAGCTCCGCCGCTCTGCCTCCGAAGGTGCCGCCACCGCCGGGCTCCCCAGTGAGTGAGAAAGACGCGACTGGAGAAGCCGCCGCCGACGCCGCGTCCCCGCCTCCCCGAGCCGGCAGGGAGGGGACCCCGGCCGAGGGGAGGCGGGACGCGGAGAGGGGAGGGGGCGGGGCGCGGTGCACCCTGGGATCGCGGCGGACCCGCGCTCGCTGGGCCTCCGCGGGCGAGTCCCCTCGCGGAAGGGTCTCCCACCCCGCTGGTCCACCCGCTAGGTCTCTTCCCCCTTGCGGGTTGGGGCTCGGACAATCCCACCGCCGCCGCCACTCGCATCTCCGTGTCCAAGGTGGAAAGGGAGAGAAGGGAAAGACGCCCACCACCCTTCTCTGCCCTGAGACCCCTTAGATGAGGCAACTCCAGTCACCATCCCTTCCTGCCCTTTGCGTCCTCCACCTGGGAGAAATCCTGGCAGATGCCTCTTAAAAATCCTTGGGTTTACGTAGTCGGAGATTTGTGTTTATTTTTTTTTTAAAGTCTTGATTGGTAAGGTGATCGTGGGAATAACCAAAATGTGTAGAGCTTGAACGTCAAATGTGAATGCAACGTGCCCCGATTCTATTAATTTTATAAGTGCTGTCAGGAAATCATAAAAAGAGGCAGATCTTTCAGCATTCATTTTGGGATGTTGCCGTAACAAGAGATGAAAGAGGCGGACCAATGTGAGCCGAGCTGTCACCTGCAGGAAACGAGAACCTAGGTTGCCCCAGCGGAGGAATGGGCACCTGGTCTGTGGGGGCTGGACGCGGCATTCCTCTCCGGTAGTGCAAAGAGCCCACTGCAACTTCAGACACCTCTCACTCAGAATATTCGAATCTTGGAGGCAGGTCCACCATTTCCTTTTTTCTCTGTGGAGTTATTCCCGGGCTTTCTGAGCAATCATTAACAGCAATCAGTCGGTTTGGCGGATACAATTAGATACCAGATACACTTAGCAACTCCTAACATACGCTTTAGCATTAATTGCTTGTCTCCCAAACACACACACAGTTCAGTCCAGTCACTAGCACAGTACTCCTCAGTGTTATGACAGCTGAACTTAAGAAGTTCTCCAAACCGGAGTGTCAGCATTTGAAACTCCTCCCTTATACGGCCTGCTCTGGTGCCCTAATCTCTTCTGCTTCAGTCCTTGTCCCTGCCAGGCTGTGATCCCTCTTGGGGTTAAGGCAAATAACCTGTCCCTTCCTGACAGGCCGCCATTCTTGCTGAATTCTTTGCCTCCTTTCTCTGAGTCCAGCTTGAAGTATACAAATACTCTCCTCCAATGGCCGATTTCAAATGCTTAAGTATGCCGTGCAGTGAAAAGTCTGTAAAGCACTGACTGAACGCTTTCTCTTTCCAATATTTTTCTATACTGCCTCTATTTCAAATAGAATTCTTTCAGTGTTACTTGTATCACCTAATGCAGCTATCCATTTCTCCTCTGCCTTCCTCTTAACCCCCTAGACATCATGAATGCATTTAGCAATTACAAGTAAGATTAGTAATGGAAAGTATATTTATTAAATGGATGTCTCGTTATTCAGAACCATTCCAATACTAAGGTTTACTGTAACTAAGTATTGTCATAAAAGTTAAGACATGTGGAGCAAAATTTAAGCCAAAATTTCATGCTTTCCCTTTAAAAAGTAAAATAATCTACCATTCACATTGAAGATTATCCTTAACCATACTGTTTACATAATTTCCCAAATGAACATGAAGTCTTATCTGCTAGATGAACATTTTTCTTCTCCCGAAGTTTCTGAACAGAACTCCACACTTAGAACAATTCATTTCTCTTCAAAAGGTTAGATTTTTGGCCAACAAATTCAGGGAAAATTTCCGTTATCCTACATTGCTATAAAATTTAAATATAATTCATATAACCAACTTACCTTGATAATATTGATAAGTATTTGTAACTTGCAAAATTTTATATTAAAATTCACTACTTCAAAGTCTTTAGGCAAAAATGTTTAAAAAGTGAAAACTATCACAACAAAAGAATGTTTTGTTTTATATTTTGTTACAGAAATAATAAAGATTAATCAGCTTCCAAAGTATTCCTTTCTATGACCAATCTGTAAAATAGTATAGGCACATTTTAGCTAACAAACATCCAGAGGTGTTTTACACACATATATATAGTCACACACAAATATATATTATTAGCATGGCAGTTCTTAAAAATGTTGATTTTTTTTTTTGGAAAGAGAGAGTGTGGGGGCAGGGCGGGCAGGGGGTGGGCGGAAGAGCAGAAGGAGAGGAAGAGAGAGAAACTTAAGCAGGCTCCATGCTCAGCACAGAGCCAGCCGCCTAGATCTCAGGACCCTGAGATCATGATCTGGGCTGAAATCAAGAGTTGAACATTTAACTGACTGAGCCACCCAAGCACCCAAGAATGTTGATTTTTTACATAATCAGAATCCACTGGGTTTTAAATTATTCATATATATAAGATTTATTCTTTATGGATCCATGACAAGGCACTTTGTGGGCAGTTCAAACATCATTTTTCTCTCTAAAAAAACCCCGTAACTTTGCATCTTGAAAGCAAAATCACTTTAGTGATTTTGCATAACAGCAATCTATTATTTCAGATGCTACTACCCCCAAGTCATATTTTGCATCATTAAGGGATACAAAATTCCATCAAACCAATTATCTTATACCTTTTTGCTATTTGACCTATTTTGATAATCCATTACCAAAGAGTTTCTGTTTCTTTTACATATTTTATAAAGTAATCAACACTAAGAAGGAATTGAGGAAATAATATTATTTTAGGTTTCTCCACATATTTTTACAATGCAGCCACTCTACTGAGTAAATTTGACAGAGCTCAAATTACACAGATTCATTAGCAATTTTAAAAATTATTACACTTTTTATTAATTATGAAAAATAATTTTTATTGAATCCATTTTCTCTTCAGGCATATATTTGAATTCTGCTCTATGATAAGCCATTGAAGTGTTACATTTTCGTTTGCGTATTTTTATCTTGTATTAATTCGAATGTAAGTTCCTTTTACAGTCTCTTGGTTATAAACACTTAACTAATGCCCTTTCTAGTTCCAAATTTTCCCCGCATGAATTTCCCTATTAAGTCAGATTATAAAAGATAACTGTTCACTGCTGCATTCTGGAATATAGAATAATTTACTAGCCCAAATACATCAACCTTCAACCATAAACCAATCTCTTGTCTTAAAACTAAATTTTTGCAAAAGTTTATTCCATATATAAAGTTAGTAATGTATGGGGCACCTGGGTGGCTCAGTCGGTTAAGCATCTGCCTTCAGCTCACGGCATGATCCCGGGGTCCTGGGATTGAACCCCACATCGGGCTCCCTGCTCAGCAGGAAGCCTGCTTCTCCCTCTCCCACTCCCCCTGCTGTGTTCCCTCTCTCCCTGTGTCTCTCTGTGTCAAATAAATAAATAAAATCTTTAAAAAAATAAATAGGGGCGCCTGGGTGGCTCAGTTGGTTAAGCGACTGCCTACGGCTCAGGTCATGATCCTGGAGTCCCGGGATCGAGTCCCACATCGGGCTCCCTGCTCAGGAGGGAGTCTGCTTCTCCCTCTGACCCTCTTCCCTCTCGTGCTCTCTGTCTCTCATTCTCTCTCTCTCAAATAAATAAATAAATAAAATCTTTAAAAAAAATAAAGTTAGTAATGTAAATTGTCTTCAAAGAAAAAAACAAAACTTTATATCTAAACACCTCGAATATGGAAAGCTTTTCTCAACACACATGTATCAATGTTCCACCAATATACAGTTACCAATCATAAAGAATTTCCACTATTGAAAGGAAATCTCTAGGATATAAACAATAGGAACTCCTTTCTTGCCATTTAAGTATCTTAAGATTATGTCTTAAAATTATAGCAAGTGTCCACAGATAGAATCATTATCAACATAGGTAAGCCAGAACAATCAAGCTAGCACTATTTTAGGAGGAATACCAAGACGATGTACTTGGCACCTCCATTTTAATGCTTCGAATGGAGCATCACAGCAGAAACAGGATCATGCCAGAATACAGATCCATGCCAGCCAAGTGAAGAATGGCACTGGGGAGTTAATAGTCATCACTGCTTCCTGCGCTGCCGATTTTCCTAACCAAGAGTTGGAAGAAATTCAAAACTTCAAGAGGATAGTTTAAAAGTGGCTCACTGAAGAAAAAGAAAGAAAGAAAACCACCTACTATTTTGTCTCTGGGGATTCTGCTCTGCGTTACTGAATCTAGTTGAAGCATTTTATATAATTGCTCTAATGAAACTTAGCAAAAAGAAAAAAGTAAAAAAACAAAAGACAGAAAATCTTATGTAAATCAAATGGAATAGATTTGTTTAAAGAGGTAACGCATTGCCAGTTTTCTATGATTGATTCTTTCCCACTGGTTATTACAGAACCATGTGACTTTAAAAGCATTTAGGTATTTATTTAGATAAAATTCTCTTTAGAGTCAGGAGACCTAGTAGAACAAAAGTTACATAGAGTTTTCTTCAGCTGATTATTGCACCTTCCCAAATCCATTCAAAATTTCCATTAATTAAACTCTTAAAGTATTCATTTGTTTTTGTCTGTTTGTTTTTTGTGGGGATTTTTGCCTGTGTTGACAAATTTAAAAACACACACATCAATTAACAAAAAAGAGCACCTCGTTCTCTATTTTCTTTTTATGAAATCCAGTCAGGTGTACCATATGCACTTATAGAAATAAAACTAGCCTTTACAGGCTCACAAGAGCCAACTGTTAAGTTTTCAGGAGTTTTGCAAACAGATTGTTAAAAATGTTAACTTGATAGCAGTCATAGTGAAAGTATTTCCACCATGGAATTGGCCAATGCTACAAATCAGGGCTGTCTTTTCCCTTGAAGAAGGAATCGTTAAACATCAGCACACTGCTGTTGAAATCTGATACAGGTTAACATTGAAGGAAATGAAAATTTAAATACTAAGGAGAACAATTCTGAAATGGAATGATAAATTTTAATTTTATTGACTCCATTTAGATGCATTTGGGATACCAGTTTCTAACATAATTTTTCCTTCATTTCCTGTGTAACGGAATCCTACCTATCATGGTAATCCTTGTTTCTACTGTTTACCTATTCGGATTCTAAAGTCTTCGTCATTTGATATTTACTATAACATGTTATTGATTTACTAAAAAGTCATAAGTAACAATTTTGCATCCTCCATGTCAGGATATTATGCTACCTATGAGTCAATGCTTAGTATTATTTTTGTTGATAATAAAGATGATTTAAATAATCAACAATGAAAACTTACCTCTAGGCTGATTCTCTTCATCCTTGTCCAAACCCAATTAGCTAAAATTTTAGTACTCATTTTAAGGACCAAAATAGCCCAGATTTTAGATATCTTAAGTTCTTTGAAAGTAAGATAAACTACTATATGTAAACTCAATGTAAGTTTTTATTTTAATGACCATTGCATTGTAACAATACATTTTATCCCTTAAATAAAGCAGCAAGTTAAAGCCACTTATTTTGAAATAAACCAACAGATAACCAATTTCTGGTTAAACTATTAGAATTTGACTTTATCCTGAAGAGCCTGGTGGTATAGCTATAATCTAGGTCATCTCTCTAATACAGGGTGTTCTAGAGAGAATTAGTTGGAGTAGCTTCCTATAAATCAAAATTTTCTGTAGGGTTGCCAGATTTAGCAAATAAAAATACAGGACTCCCAGTTAAATTTGAATTTCTGATATAGCTAATATTAAATGGGACATACTTATACTAAAAATTATTTATTTGTTGTCTATCAAATTTGAAATTTGAATTCAACTGGCATCCTGTATTTTATCTGGCAACACTAACTATTCAGGATAATCTTAAACACCAGCAATTAGAAACTCTTAACCATGAATTTTGGCCATGGGTCTGAGGGAATTCATAAACACCTAAAATTGGCTGTAAGAAATTTTTAGGGATGCCTGGGTGATTCACTTGGTTAAGTGTCTGCCTTTGGCTCGGGTCACGATCCCAGGGTCCTGGGATCCTGTCCCGCAGCATCGGGCTCCTTGCTCAACGGGGAGCCTGCTTCTGCCTTCTGCTCCTCCTGCTTGTGTACTCTCTCTCTCTCACAAATAAAATCTTTTTTTAAAAAAAGATTTTTAATAGATGTGTCTGTAGCATTTCTTCAGAACAGAGACATAGCTTTTATCTGTGGCTTTTCATGAAGAATTTGCTTCTTAGAGAGTTTTGAAAAATGTGTGCCTTAGAAGGTTCAGAACAGTTGGTAGAAGATGCTATCACTTTTGTTTAATAAAGAAAGGAACTTTTTGCTGTGTGTTTATAGGCACAGAATACCTCTGAAAGGACACACAAAAAACTGGAGGGAGGGGTTTCCTCTGCAGGGGGGAAAGGGGGAGACTGGAGTGAGAAGTCTCACTTTTCATCACTCTTGCACAATTTCCACTTAATTTTATTACATTACCCATGTTTTACGTATTTAAAAATAGAGTTTGGAATCAAAAAATAACAGTGGCTAGGCCTTACCTGAAGCCTGTTAAGTCAAGATTTCTAATTTCCAGTGGTTGGGCCATGATATTTGTATGTAGTTGTGTCTGCTATTTTTAAATTCCACAACGTATTTTGATTATTTTTTTAAAGATTGTATTTATTTATTTGAAATAGAGCGCGAGAAAAAGCACGAGCCGGAGTTGGGGGTGTGCAGAGGGAGAGGGAGAAGCAGGCTCCCCACTGAGCAGGGACCCGATGCCGGGCTTGATCCCCAGGATCCATGACCTGAGCCAAAGGCCCACTCTTAACCAACTGAGCCACCCAGGCACCCCTGATTATTTATCAAAATCATGCACATACTGTTCTATGGCATTTGCCAAAAAAAGAACAAACACAAACATACACACCCCACACTCACACAAATACCATCCTTTATATCTCTCAGGAAAGACCCAGAAAATGAATGACTCACCTCAAGCTATGCTGGAGAGATTCTGTTTAGAACTGATAGGGAGTGAATCAAACCAGCCCACACTCAGGGGTGGGGAGACAGGAAACTGCTCAGTGTTTAAGTTGAAGGCTCAGGAAAATGGACTCCTAATTAATGTTTTTGGCCCCTAGAGTATGCAATGGGGGTAATTGAGCAGTTGCTTATACCTCTATTAAGTAACCTGCCTTTTCTGCACTTCTAATGGGTGAGGCCAGGAGTAGCAAGGACCTGCCACTCCCAGAAACTCTTCCTGGCATGGTAGGAGTTTGCCCAGCCTGGTGCAAAGAGACAGTCCCACCTGTTCACAATTTACCTCATCCTACCCATTACCCAGCAAACGTCCTTCAGTGTTCGTGGACTGACTACAATTCTTCAGGATTCAATCTATTGCCCCCAGCTGAGTGTGCCAGAGCACTGCCTGAGTTGTTCTCCTGAGGTGTCACCTCTCTGATCATGCTTCCTCTCCATTTCAGCAAAATGGGCAGCAAAGAATTTTTTCATAAGCAAATATATAGTCTGAGGGGAAAAACTTTACTTCCCATTTTTACTGGTTCTATTTCTGGTCCATTGTGTTCAGAGGAAAGGAATGCCACAAATTACGAGACTGCATTACAATTTATGCAAAGCATTTGATTTCATTCACAAATACAACTCTAGCCATTACTATAAACCCATATTGTAGAAAAGGGTGCCTGGTGTTCTTCCATTGAGAGTAGTCCTGGGGCTTCTTGGAGATTCTTCTTCAGCCTCCAAATTGGGTACTTTCTGAGGTCGTTACGGCTATTTCACTTATTCTTTGGAAGAGGGTGATCCAAAATTTTCCCTGATAATACTAAATATTTTGTTGGCTACAAGGATCCAGATGATCATGTTAAAATTCTTTTTTAATAAAAAGAAATATTACAGAACTGTGAATTTTGTCAGCATGCAAGAACCTTCACGATACGGCTTCATACTATCTCACCCCCTGACTCCCGTCACTCTGCCCTCACTCCTAAACTCCAGCCATATCCAAATGCACTTAGTTCCACCACCGCCTGGGTACCCCATCATGCCTTGGTGCACGTGTTCCTCTCCATCTGGTTAACGCACATTCTCAAAGATTCACCTCACATGTGATGGGACTGAAAAGCCTTTTGCGAATCTTCCTTTTCCTCTTCTTTCCTTTCCTGACATTGTATTTGGTGCTCCTTGGTATGTTCTTATTGTTCTCAGTACCTACATCTAAACAGATAATTCAAATAAGTCTAACTTGTCTGTCTCCTCTGAGCTCAGGACTATTCCTGACGTACTCAATTTATATTTAATAAATGAAAATGAAAGGTTCTCAAATAATAAAACAAAATTAACTTTCTACAGAGCTTTAAGGTTGACAATAGATGTAAAGTAAATCATATTTCTAGGATTTTCAGATTCTTCTGCATCAAATGCCTATATCCCATTCTTATTTGCTTCCAAATTGCCAATAAACTAGAATTAAAATGTGATTCAAAAGAAATTTTAAAATGAAAATTATTTATAAGACAATGTTTTTGGTTTTTTAAAGATTTTATTTATTTATTTGACAGAAAGAGACACAGCAAGAGAGGGAACACAAGCAGGGGGAGTGGCAGAGGGAGAAGCAGGCTCCACACTGAGCAGGGAGCCCAATGCAGGGCTGGATCCCAGGACCCTGGGATCATGACCTGAGCCGAAGGCAGACGCTTAACCAACTGAGCCAGCTAGGCATTCCTAAGTGTTTATTAAAGAGTGAATAATCTACAAAAAGGAAGTGAGCTTAAGGCTTTTTTTGAAGTATGGAGAAAGTCAATTCAATTATGACTCCCAAACTTCTAAAGATTTTATCTTTTTCTATTTTGTTGTTTTCCTAAAGAATTATGCTTGCAGATATATAATTAATCAAACAACACATTTTAATGTATTTAAATACAAGAGATAATTTGGCAAGACTTAAATAGAAAGACAGCCAGATAAGGCCATCTGTGAAAATATATAATCATAAACTTCAAAAAGTAGTAAACAAGTTAATCTACATTCAAGTATAAAAGTTATAAAGTACCGAAATAATTTTAGAATACAACACCTCTTATTTAAAACCACACAGATTCTTTAAATTACAAATCTTTTGAATTTCTGGGAACAGTATTCATGGTTTGTTTGGGGTTTTTTTTCATCTTTTACTAAGCCAACTATGAAGAGGTAAAAGACAAAACATTTGATTTTTATTATTGTGTTTGTTTTCTAACCGTTGAATGTGTTCATGTTTCCCCAGCTTGATGGTAACACCTTCTCAGGTTTGGATCAGATCAGTCACAAGGCAGATTAATACTAGCTTTGAGGTTGATGAATTGATTTTTAAAGTGTCACCAGGATCATCTTTAAGCCTATATAATATGCTTCACTTGAAACAATTTGTTTATCTTTTACTTTAAATTCCCTCAAGAAGGAGAGTTTTAAACTCTCAGAAAATTCAATGCCTTTTGGATAATGATGAAACTATCCCCTATTATAATCAAATGTGTTTAGGTTTTGTCAAAACCATGCAACTGTCTACATATTAAAGGATTTTAATGGGGTTTTCTAATGACTTTCTTTTTCCAGAAAAACTCTACCAATGATGAACTTTGCTAAATATGGATATGTTCTACTTTAAACAAACCTGATATAGCTTTTAAAAATCTGAACATAAAACACCCATGTTGGCACTGAAGAGTAGGAAAGCTATAGCCCCTTTATCAAATGGTGCTCAATCAACTGGATACCCGTATGGAATAAATCTTGACCTCTATCTCATATAATACATAAAAATTCAATCCCAGGTAGATTTTAGCTCTGTCAAAATTAATCTGGTGAAGCTTCTAGAACATATTATAAGAGATTATCTTCATGATGTGATATAGGCAGAAATGTGTTAAATGGGATACAAAAAAGCACTAGCCATAAAGGAAAAAATTGCCAAATTAGTGTTCATTAGTATTTATCAAAAAATGCTTTTGAGAGAATGAAAAAACAAGCCCAGAACAGGAGAACTATATTAGAAATACATAAATCCAACATAGGACTCATATCAAGAATATGAGAAGAACCACAAAGCAGTAAGATAAACCACATGATAAAAAAATTGGCAAAATACCTGGATAAGCACTTCACATAAAATATTCAGGGGCGCCTGATTGGCTCAGTTGGTAGAGCATCTGACTCTTGAATCTTGGGGTCATGAGTCTGAGCCCCATGTTGGGCATAGAGATTACTCAAGAAAAAAAAAAGAAAATATTCAAATAGTCTACAAATGTATTAAAAAGTGTTTAGTCTTATTAGATATCAGAGAACACATTAAAAAACCCCAGGAAATATTACTACATGTCTATCAGAATGGCTAAAATTTGAAAGACTGACAATACCAAGTGTCGGTGAAAAATGGAACAATGGAAATTCTCACACACTGGTGGAAATGTGAATTGCTACAACTTTGAGGAAATATTTGGCAATATGACATACTATATGAAACAAAATTTCTACTCCTAGATATATATTCAAAATGAATACATTCATATGCAGGCCAAAAGGCATGTACAAGGATGTTCATAGCAGCAATTATTCAGCTAAATGCTGGAAACACTCCAAATTTCCTTCAGTAGTAGAATGGATAAATAGAGGTATATTCATATAATAAAATACATTACCACAAAGAAAAAGAATGAAGTACATCTATAAGCAAAAGTAACAAAAATGTTAAGTGAAGGAAGCCAGACACAAAGAATCTATAATACATAATTATACTCATAAAATTTCTCAAAACAGGAAAACCTAAATTATAATGTCAGAAGTCAGGGTAATGTTTATCTCTGGGGAGAAGGAAGAGGGTGATGATTAGGAGGAAGAATGAGAGGGTCTTTTGAGATGCTGGCAATGTTCTTTCACTTGAGATGGGGGATGTTTATACAGGTGTTTTCACTTTGTGATGAGCTTGAAACTGGAGGCACTTAGATTTGTGCATTTTGTATTTGTGTTACATATCAATTTTTAGAAAGTTAATTTTTAAAAGAAAAAAGCTGACCTCTTTAAGGGGATACTTATTTACCTTGTAAAATAATTCTGCTTTCCAAAAGGAATGCTGGATCATTTACAATGTCTTACAATTTTCACTGAACTTTTCAGAAACTTGTCCACCGAACAACGTTAACCCACACTTATGCAAATCATTAAACGTAAGGTAGGGGAGTTTAATCATTACATTAGTTTTGACTGCCATCTAATGGCGAGAATGCTGCATTATCTAGAAACAAAAAGAACCTGTCCCTGCAGTGAGCAAAGGAACATTGACTTCAGCTACAGTTTGCAGGCCTACTTTTCTGTGCAATTTATTACCTGCAAATATTAGGCAAATATTTGGACATGATGTAAATATTTAGGTGTGATATTAGGACATGTAGATATTAGGACACTATGTAAATATTATGACATTCATTTAAGATTGTTAAATCTGAAATAAAACTGAATTTTTCATTTCTTTGTGTAAGAACTTCATGACCCTATTATAATTTTTATTCTGTCTCTTGACCAGACTATAGAGTCCTCACAGATTACAGCCCACTTAGTACAGCAAATATCAGGCAGCAATACAACATGTATTTCTGCTACCATGAAAATCCAAAAGGAGAAATAGACTATGAGTAATTCAGTTCTTTGAATATAAGCAGTGCTCAGTACAAAACACTGGATTAATGTACTGCTTAAAGCATCCTACTTGCACTCTAGCTTTTCAGTTGGATTTTGAAAGCAGAGGCCTATGTGGCATGTCACTCTTCATCTAACATGTACCGTGACAAAAACTATGACTAAAAGAAAAAGGTAGAGAATGCTTCAGTGAGATTTCTAGGGAGAATAAGCACTTTTGAACCTCAAGCATTAACTAGATATTTTTGAAAGCAAAGAATTTCCCTAGGCAGAGTCTTCTGAAAGAAGCCTTAAGATAACTACCACCCTTTTGGTGGATTTCAACAACTTCCATGGAAAACTGAAAAATAGAAATTGGAAAAGAGGAAGTTTGGGTTATATTTCTTTGGCACCCTGCTCCTGATCAAATCCAGTTTGATTACTAAGAAACCAAATGAACACAGTTTCACCTCAAGCAAAATGCCCCAACCCCTTATACTATGTTTAATCCAAGTAGAAGTAATAAATTGGTTTTTTGTTTGCTTATATTAACAGTTTTATTGAAGTATAATGGAATATTATAAACTGTACATTTTTAAAAGGGATATATATAACCATTATAACAATCAAGTTAATAAATATATCCATCACCTCTAAAAGTTCCCTCATGACCCTTTGTAATCCAAACCCTCCTCCCTCTATTCTGCTCTGTCCTTAGGCATCCATTCATTTGCTTCTGATCGTTATAAATAAATTTGTATTTTCTAGAGTTTTCCATAAACGGAATCATGATGTATGTACTCTTTACTGTCATACTCCTTTTACTCTGTAATTATTTTGAATACATCTATATTGTTGCTATATATATTGTTAATTCCTCTTTATTGTTGAGTGCTGTTCTATTGTGTGGGTATACTACAATTTGTTTATCCATTTATGTTGATTGACAGGTTTTTTGTTTTACAAATAAACTACTTGTAAATATTACTAATAAAGCTGCTATGAACATTTATGTAAAAGCTTGTGTGTGAATATATACTTTCATTTTTTTCTTTGTAGTGATTACCTAGAAGGTTTCGGCAGGCTGAATAATGACTTGCCAAAGATGTTCATGTCCTAATCCCCAGAACCTGTGAATATGTTACCTTACATGGCAAAAGTTACTTGGAAGATGTGATTGAGTTAAGGAATTTAAAATGAGGAAATCATCCTGATTATCCAAGTAAGCCCAGTGTAATCACAAACATCTTTACCAGAGGTAGGCAGTAGAGTTAGTCAGAAGATGAAGTGATAGTGGAGCAGAGGACAGAGAAAGTAATTGGAAAAAGAGTCTCTGCTGTTGGCTTTGAGGATGGAGGATGGGATCATGAGCCAAGGAAGAAGCTAGAAGGCAAAGAAACTAATTCTCCCCTGGAGCCTCCAGAAGGAACCAGACCTGCCAACACCTTGAGTTAGCCCAGTGAGAGTGACTTTAGACTTTTGACCTCCAAGACTGTAAGATAATAAATGTATATAGTTTTAAGTCACTGAGTTTGTGATAAATTGTTACAGCAGCAATAGAAATAATGTAATAGAATATAATTGCTAGGTCATATAGTAGGTCTATGATAAACTTTTTAAGAAGTTCCCAATTGTTTTCAAAAGAAATTGTACCATTTTAAGTTCCCACTGGCAGTGTATGAGAATTCCAGGTGCTTCACATGTTCACTGATACTTAGTATAATTGGTCTTCCTACTTTTAACATTCTAGTGGGTGTATGGTGGTATCTTGTTGCATTTTAAGTTTGCATTTCCCTGATGAACAATGATGTTGAGCATTATCTCATGTACTTATTTGCCATCCATATATCTTTTTTGGTGAAGTAATAATTAAAATCTCTCTTGCCTATTTTAAAAAATTGGTTTATCTTCTTCTTATTGAGTTGTATGTGTTCTTTATATATTTTAGATACCAATTCTTTATTGGATATATGTTTTGCAATTTTCTTCCCAGTCCATAAGAGTGTCTCTTGAAGAGCAAAATTTCTTAATTGTTGCAAAATCCAATTTGTTCTTTATGATAGTCAGTTTCTGAAATGTCTTCTAATGATCTCCATCTTCTGGCATTTGTGTAATACACTCCTCTTGAGTGTGAGCTGGACCTAGTGATTTATTTCTAATGAAAAGCTTGTGGGGAAAGTGATGGAACGTCACTTTCAAGATTCTGCTACAAAACTCCTTGACTTCCTTCTTGCGTGTAGCCTCTCTCTGGCTTTTTTCTCATTCTTTGATGAAACAGGGTGCTCTGTTGTGGACTGCCCTATTGAGAAGTCCATGTGGCCTGAGGTTGGCCTCTGGCCAATAACCAGCAAGGAACTAAGACTTTTCCAACAACACTTGAGAAACCGAATCCTGACAACAACCATATCAGTGAGCTTGAAAGTGAATCCTTACCCAGATGGGCCTTCAGATGAGACCACAGCCACAAGGACAGCTTTATTGTAGTCTTATGAGAGACTCTGAAGCAGAAGGCTCAGCTAAGTCATGCCTGGATTCCTGACCCACAAAAGTCATAATGTGTATTGTTTTAAATCACTAAGATTGGAGGTAATTCTTACATAATAGCAAATAAATAATACAGTAGGGTTTTTTCTTTTTGTTTTTTGCGCCCCATTTAAGAAATCTTTGCCAAACACAAAGTCATGAAGATTTTCTCCTATGTTTGCTTTTAGAAATTTAAAGTGTTAGCTATTTGTTTATTTATTTATTTATTTATTTATTTAGAGAGATAGCAAGCAGGGGGAAGGGCAAAGGGAGAGGGAGAGAGAGTCCCAAGCAGACACCAAGCTGAGTGGAGTCTGATGTGGGGCTTGATCTCATGACCCTGAGATCATGACCCAAGCTGAAACCAAGAGTCAATGCTTAACTGACTGCACCATCCAGGCACTCCTAAAGTGTTAGTTCTTATGTTTAAGTCTATGATTCATTTTGAGTTAATTTTTGTATATAGTGTGTATACAGTGTGACATAACAGTGTACAGCATGTGTATAGTGTGAGGCTCATTTTGTCACATATGGCTATCCAATTGTTTCAGCATCATTTGTTTGAAAGATCACCCTTTCCCCAGTGAATTGCATTAATCCTTTGTGAAAATCAATTGACCATATTATGTTTGGCTCTAATTACAAACTCTCTACACTATCCTATTATCTATATTTATACCAATACCAAAGCAACTTGATTACTGTAGCTTTATAAGGCTGGAAATTAAATAGTGTAAATCTTCCCCAACTTTACTCTTTTTCAAAGTTGTTTTGACTGTTTTAGATTCTTTTTATTTTCATATACATTTTAGAATCAGCTTCTCAATTTCTACAAAAACAATTTTTTTGGCCTTTTTTTATTGGGCTTGTACTGAGTCTATAAGGGGAGAATTGCCATCTTAACAATATTGAGTCTTTGATCCATAAATAGGCTATATCTCCCCATTTATTTAGGTCTTCCTTAATTTCTCTTAGCCATGTTTTATCCTTATCAGCTTTCAACATCTTTCATCAGATTTATTTCTAAATACTTCATATTTTTAATGCTATTAAGACTGGTAGAGATTTTTAAATTTTGAATCCTTACTATGGCTAGTATTTTTATATTTTTTCTATATTGACCTTGTATATTTCAATGATGATAATTCACTTCCTAGGTATAGTAGTTTTTTTAAAAATAGTTCCTTAGAGCACCTGGGTGGCTTAGTCAGTTAAGCATCTGCCTTTGGCTCAGGTCATGATCCCAGGGTCCTGGGATCGAGTCCCATGTCAGACTCCCTGCTCAGCGGGGAGCCTGCTTCTCCCTCTGCCTGCTGCTCCCCCTGCTTGTGTTCTCTCTCCCCCTCTCTTTCTCTCTCTCTCCCTGTCTCTCTCTGTCAAATAATAAAGTCTTTAAAAGTGTTCCTTAGGGTTTTCTTTTCTTTTCTTTTTTAATTTTATTTTTTAAGTATTCTCTACTCAATGTGGGACTTGAACTTACAAACCCAAGATCGAGAGTCACATGCTCTAGGGGCGCCTGGGTGGCTCAGTCATTAAGCATCTGCCTTTGGCTCAGGTCATGATCCCGGGGTCCTGAGATCAAGCCCCGTATGGAGCCCCGTATGGAGCCCCGTATGGAGCCCCGTATGGAGCCCCGTATGGAGCCCCGTATGGAGCCCCGTATGGAGCCCCGCATCAGGCTCCCTGCTCAGCAGGAGGCCTGCTTCTCCCTCTCCCACTCCCTCTGCTTGTGTTCCCTCTCTAGCTGTGTCTCTCTCTGTCAAATAAATAAATAAAATCTTTTAAAAAAAGAGAGAGAGAGTCGCATGCTCTAGCAACCAAGCCAGCCAGGCACTCTAGTTCCTTAGGATTTTCTCAAAGATGACTATGCTGGTATAAATATATTTTACGTTCTTCTACAATTTACATGGTTTTTGTTTCTTTTTATGGCCTTAATACAATGTTGAATAAAAAAATGAGCATGGACATTTTTTGCCATGTTTGGAATCTTTGAGGGAAAGTAGTCAGTCTTTTATGATTAGCCATGAGGTTAGCTGTCATTTTGTTTGTTGTTGTTGTTGGTTTGATTTGGTTTGGTTTGGTTTTTCTATGGACTTTGTCAGGTTGAGGAAGTTCTCTTCTATTCCTACTTTGCTGGAAGGTTTCATGGAAAATGAATGTAAGGTTTGTCAAATGATTTCTATCAATTGGGATGAATGTGTGAGTGTTGTGTGTGATTTTCAAATGTTACACCAGTCTTACTTTCCTAGGATAAACTACTTTAATCATAATGTATTATCCTTTGTATCTATTATTGGATTTATTTTGCCAAAATTGTCTAAAGATATTTTGCTTTTATGTTTATGAGGAATATTAGAATGCACTTTTTTTCTTCTATTGTTTTGGTCTGGTACCAGGTTAATGCTGGTCTCATACAATTAATTAAGAAGTATTCCTTCCTCTTCAATTATTGGAAGGAATTTTTATACAATTTTAAATATTTCGCTTTTACATTTTTATAGACTTCAACCATGAAGCACTCTGGGCCTAGAATTTTCTTTATGGGAAAGTTTTTTTTTTAAGATTTTATTTATTTATTTATTTGATAGAGAGAGAGAGAGTGAGCACAAACAAGGGGAAATGCAGGCAGAGGGAGAGGGAGAAGCAGGCTCCCCGCTGAGCAGGTGCCCAATGTGGGGCTCAATCCCAGGACCCTGGAATCATGACCTGAGCTGAAGGCAGATGCTTAACCGACTGAGCCACCAGGCACCCCTCTGGGAAAGTTTTTAACTAAAAATTTGATTTAGTAGCTATGAAACTTTTAATATTATCTTTTTGAGTAAGCTTTGGTAGTTTGTATATTTCATCTAAGTTGTTGAAATTATTGGTATAAAACTATTCCTAATACTTCCTTGTTATATTTTCAATGTTTATAGACTCTATAGTGTTGTTCCTCTCGGGTTTTTTTTTAAGATTTTATTTATTTGTGAGAGAGAGAGAGACAGTGAGAGAGAGAGAGAGAGCATGAGCAGGGGGGAAGGGCAGAGAGAGAGGGAGAAGCAGACTGCCCACTGAGCAAGCAGCCCGATGTAGAACTCGATTCCAGCACCCTGGGATCATGACCAGAGCTGAAGGCAGATGCTCAACTGACTGAGCCACCCAGGTGCCCTGTTCCTCTCCTTCTTAAAATTGATGACTTGTGTCTTCTTTATTTACCTTTACTATGTAACTATTAAAATGCACATATAGTGGATAGACAGAACTGTAATGTATAAAGTATGTAGTCAAGACATTCCTGTTCCTGAATCTTTTGAAGTAGATATTTCTATGGGCTTTCTAGGGGATAACTCTAAAGAAAACAAACAAGGAGAATGGATAAAACATTTATATTGGTTCTCGATTTGAGGGGTCTTTTCTGAACCCACACTTTAAGCAATCCTCTCTCATCCTATATAGAGCGGGTCACAGTCACTATGTGAAAATATTCCCTTGGCTTGGAGTGACTTCATGGAAGATATTTTTTTTTAAGGTACAGCTTTTTATTTTCTTTTTTAAAAAGATTTTATTTATTTGTCAGAGAGAGAGTGCAAGCGGGGGAGCGGCAGACAGAGGGAGAAGCAGACTCCCTGATGAGCAAGGAGCCTGATGTGGGACTTGATCCCAGGACCCTGTGATCAAGACTCTAGCTGAAGGCAGATGCTTAACTGACTGAGCCACCCAGGTGCCCCAGGTTTTTCTCTTTCTACAAAAAAAAAAAAAAAAAAAAAATCTCATTGGAATCTTGGTAGGGATTGCACTAAATCTGTAAATCACTTTGGGTAGTATTGATGGCTTAACAATATTAAGTCTTCCAATCCATCAACATGAGTATTTTTGGCTTATTTATGTTTTCTTTAAATTCTTTGAGCAATAATTTGTAATTTTCATTATACAGATCTTTCACCTCCTTGGTTAAGTGAATTCCTAAGTATTTTTTATGTCATTGTAAATGCAATTGCTTTCTTAATCTCCATTTCACATTGTCTTTAGTGTATAGAAATGCAACAGATTTTTATGTTTTGACTCTGTATCCTGCTACTTTGCTGAATGTTTATTATTTCTCACAGTTTTTTTGTGGAATCTTTAGGGGTTTCCACGTATAAGATCATATCATCTTTATACAGAGATAAATTTATTTATTCCTTTTTAATTTGGATGCCTGTTATTTTTTTTCTTGGATAGAACCTCCAGTACTATTTTGAGTAGAAGTGGTGGATGGGACATCCTTATCTTATTTCTGATCTTAAAGGAGAAATTTTCAGTCTTTCACTATTGAGTGTATTTGCTGTGAGTTTTTCATGTATGGCTTTCATTATGTTGAGGTAATTTTCTTTTATTACTAGTTTTATTGTGAAAGGGTGTTGATGAATGTTTTTTCTGCATCAGTTGAGATGATCATATGTTTTTTTTTCTTTCGTTTTGTCACTGTGGCATTATTACCCAATCGATTTTCATATTTTTAAGGATCCTTACATTCCGGGAATATATCCCACTTGATAATGGCATATACTTCTATTAATATGCTGCTGAATGAGGGGCTCCTGGGTGGCTCAGTCATTAAGCCTCTGCCTTCGGCTCAGGTCATGATCCCAGGGTCCTGGGATGGAGCCCTGCATCAGGCTCCCTGCTAGGCGGGAAGCTTGCTTCTCCTTCTCCCACTCCCCCTGCTTGTGTTCCTGCTCTATCTCTCTCTCTCTGTCAAACAAATAAACAAAATCTTTAAAAAAAATGTGCTGCTGAATGAGAAGGTACTTATATTTAAAATTTTTATTTAACAAACAAGTTATATTTTATGTAATCACTATCCTAGACATTTTACAAATATTAAGTACTTTAATCTGCCTAACAATTCTAAGAAGTAGGTATTATTTTTATCCCCATTTTATAAATGAGGAAAGTGAGTCACATAGAAGTCAAGTAAGTTTCGGGGTGCCTGGGTGGCACAGTCATTAAGCGTCTGCCTTCGGCTCGGGTCATGATCCCAGGGCCCTGGGATTGAGCCCTGCAACAGACTTCCTGCTCAGCGGGAAGCCTGCTTCTCCCTCTCCCCCACTCTCCCTGCTTGTATTCCCTCTCTAACTGTCTCTTTCTCTGTCAAATAAATAAACACAAATCTTTAAAAAAAAAAAAAAAGTCAAGTAAGTCTCGAAAAGTCACTTGGCCAACAAAGGACAGATTTAGATACAGGTAGGCTTGGTTTTAGAATCCAAGTTCTTAATTATTGCCTTGTGCTGCCTCCCGGCAAGCCTTTTCATCAAATGCTATTTTGACCTATAGTTTTCTTCCTGAATCAGAGCTTTTAGGTTTATAATTTTTATTTCCATTTAAGTGTCCATTTGAAGGCTGCCATTCTGTTAAATAATAGATATATCCATAATAAGCTTTCCTACACACAATGGAATGAGAGCCTGACTCTTTTTTCTATCATACATGACACATTCCCCCCTTTACACTAGTTGACTACAGATCTTTATCCTATTCTGGAGAACATTTGGTCAGATAATTTCAGTTTATAAATTCATAAATTACATATAATACCAAGACATTTATTATCAGTGTCTGAGTTGTCAGATAGATTCTGAGATCATATGTGTGAAAACAGTTGGTAAGCTGGGAAGTACTATGTAAGTGTCAGCTATGATTAACTATAAGGCATTACTATATTGCTCCAGGTTTTTCGTTAAGCCCAGCTTTCTTTTTAGGATAAAAAATTTCAAATTTCTGACATCTTATAGAAATGAAAACTTTCCCAAGTTTTAAGGGAATTTATTTTCATGTGCTTAAATATTTAAAGACACCAATAGAGGGGCGCCTGGGTGGCTCAGTTGGTTAAGCGTCTGCTTTCGGCTCAAGTCGTGATCCCACGGTCCTGGGATTTAGCCCCGCATGAGGCTCCCTGCTCTGCAGGGATCCTGCTTCTCCCTCTGCCTCTGACTATCTCTCTCTCTGTATCTCATGGATAAATAAATAAAATCTTAAAAAAAAATAAAAATAAACAAAAAATAAAGACACCATAGAGACCATCTTATCTAAATCTCTCCTTTTTTATTAAGGAAAGTAGAATCTAGAAAAGATAAGTGATTTCCTCTAGGTCTTATTGCTAAATAGGGACAGGTCCAGGATTAGAAAATTCTGCACTCCTTACGCCCAATCTAGCATTCTTTCCATTATCGTACCAGCTCAGCAAACATAGATTGGGCATTTACTATATTCCAGACATGTAATATCTAGCTTATTTTTAATGTAAAAACATATTTTTATTCATAGTTTGTACAAAAAATAAACATGCCTCTAATGCATAACTTTGTCATGCCCAATTTGACAGTCTAATACATAAGAAAATGGAAAGGAATCTCATTTGTTCAATATCGTAGTAGAATTACAAATTTCACATAATTTTTCTAGGTAATATAATTTATTCATTGTAAGTGCAATTTTAAGGGCAAAATAATCTTAATATTGCTATTTTAAGTATTATTTAAAATTTTCTCATATATTTCAATAATTATTTTGTTGTATTTTCTTTTTTCTCTTTTTTCCATTTTTTTAAAAATTTGAGTATAGTTGACACTCAGTGTTATATTAGTTCCAGCTGTACAACATAGTGATTCAACAAGTTTGTACATTATGCTATGTTTACCACAAGTGTAGCTACCATTTGTCCTGATATATCACTATTACAGTATCATTGAGTATATTCCTCATGTAGTGCTTTTTATTCCTGTGACTTATTCATTCCATAGTGGAAGCCTACACCCCCCCCACCCATTTCCCTATTTCCCTTTTCTCCCCCACCCCAGCAACCATCAGCTTGTTCTCTGTATTTATGATATCTAGCTATTGCAATATGTATAGTCGAGCTACCTACCATTGAAATGGCATATTGTGGCAATCAGTGACACCTGCATACAACTATGGTGTTGTTAACCTGCAGAAAACTATTACATAGGGTTATAATGCCTCCAATTTGCAAGTTATAACTATGGGTATTTATCATTTTTATTAACACTTTATTAGGAAAAACTGTATACAGAAAAATGAAAAAAAAAAAAAACCAATTCAACACCATATACCTTCCATTAGCATCTACCTGGAATTAGACTTAACATTTGTCAACCTTTTGTCATACTTTCTTTGCGTGGGTGTAGTTTATATTTTTTCTGAATCATTTAAAAATAGGTTGCAGAAATCATGACACTTTACTCCTAAATAGTTGGGCAAGCATGTTCTAAGAGTAAGGATGTTCTTTTTGCTCTTGTTGTTTAAGTTGATTGATTGATTTATTTTTAAGTAATCTCTACACCCAGTGTGGGGCTTGAACTCGTAACCCCGAGATCAAGAGTCGCATGCTCTCCTGACTGAGCCAGCCAGGCACCCCTTTCATTGCTTGTCTTTCCATACTACTTTGCAATCAAAATAAACATGAAAACTTTCATTACAAAAGTCATGTTTCCTCTGATTGTAAGGCTCTAAATGTTGAAAAAAATTCTTTTGTATATATTTATAATTCCAATGATCAATAGTATTAAACTTATGAAGACAGTGAAAATATAGTATACATTTTGATAAGTATTGAACATACAAGTCCAATTTTATTGGAAATGCATTTCTTAATGAGTTGAATGGGCCATTTTAATTTTTTATATGGATGAATATAACTTATTACTATAATGAGAGAGGATTCAGCATCAGTTTTTTTTTTTTAAGATTTTTATTTTATTTATTTCTTTGAGAGAGAGAGAGCACAATCAGGGGGAGTGGCAGGCAGAGGCAGAGGGAGAAGCAGGCTCCCCACTGAGCAGGGAGCCTGACATGGGGCTCAATCCCAGGACCCTGGGATCATGACCTGAGCCAAAGGCAGACACTTAACCAACTGAGCCACTCAGGCGCCACTCAGGCGCCCCTCAGCCTTAGTTCTATTCTTAGCTTTCTGTTTTAATAGATGTAAGCACTGAGAAACCTGTTTACATAAAGAAGTAGCTGGGAATGGAAGAAGTTTTGTCAGAGTAATGCCACTCAATTCTTTGAACTTGAGTTACAGGCAAAAAAAAAATCATATAATAATCTATCATCAAAAATAATTTTTAGGGGTGCCTGGGTGGCTCAGTCAGTTAGGCTTCCAACTCTTGATTTCACCTCAGGTCATAATATCAGGGTCATGGGATTGAGCTCCATGTTGGGCTCCATACTGGGTGTGGAATCTGCTTGGGATTCTCTTCTTTCTCTGCTCCTCTCCAGCCCCGCCCCCCCAACTAAAATAAAAATTCTAAAAAATAATAATTTGTACATGGGGCGCCTGATTGGCTCAGTCAGTTTGATTTTGGCTCAGGTCATGATCTCAGGGTTGTGGGATCCAGCCCCCCATCCAGCTTCATGCTGAGTGCAGAGTCTGCTTGAGATTCTCTGTCTCTCCCTCTGCCCCTGCCCCTCCTCCCCGTCACACTCTCTCTCTCTCTCTCTCTCTCTCAAAATAAATAAATAAAATCTTTACCACTACTACTACTAATAATTTCTGCTGATTTCTCCACTGACAACTCAATTAAGTTCTCCTCTAAATTTCTGGAAAGAAAAAAAATTGAAACCACCTGACTTTTAAAGGATTTGCTCGCCTGTCATTCACTTTCTCAACAACCATATTCAAGTTTTCCCTTTCTATGGAATGGAAGTTTTTTTTGTTTGTTTGTTTGGGTTTTTTTTTTTTAAAGATTTATTTATTTATTTTAGAGAGACAGCGTGAAGGGGAAGGGCAGAGAGAGAGGGAGAGACCGTCTTAAACAGACTCCAAGCTGAGCGTGGAGGCTGAAGAAGGGCTTAATCTCACAACCCTGAGATCACAACACTGAGATCACTACCTGAGCCAAAACCAGGAGTCAGAAGCTTAACCCACTGTGCCCCTCAGGTGCCCCTATGGCATGGAAGTTTTTAATACCTCGGGAAATGCATCTAGAAGAATTTGGGATGTGAGGAAGGTTTATTTTTATAGACTAAGAGAAAAATTGTGAAAGGCGATGTGAGAAAAGAGAATCTACACTTATATCACAAGCTCATATTCAGGCAGATCAATCTTTAAAAAGAGTGTGTATATTAGTTGAAGATGTAGAAATTGATTCCTTAAAAGTTATCCTTCCTGTGTACCTTGGGAAAGTCTTAGGTATCTCATAGGGTAAGCATCATGTCTTTGGGAACACTTAGAGGTAGTACATGTCTATTTGAGTGGCTCTGCTCCATACTGTGAAAACAGGTAGCACGAGTGATAGATAAATCTTTATAATTTTGAACCACTGGGAACTCAAGAGTTGTTACTGCAGCAAAATCTAGATCACAGATAGAAGGTAGAAATTGTTATCTAAAGGGAGGTGCTGTCACGCCAAGAACCTAAAATATTTAAGAGACAGATGACAGGTAGCAGGAAAACCATTTTCAGAGGAGGGAAAGATAGCAATCCATGTTATGAGGTGATAAAACCATTCCATAAAACTGTTTCCTACAGTTGATTTGGGAGACAGGTCATATAAGAAATTTGTAGCTTAAGCAGCAGATAGGGAAAAAAAAGGAATGTTTTGTGTTTATTCCTGTTGGCTTGCATTTGACAAGACATTCCAAAGAAGATATGAGGTGAAAAAAAGAATTGATTGCAAGCAAGAATGAAGAGAATAAAGAATCACCAATTTGAGGACTCATGGGGTTGAAATAGGCAACTACTTCTCAACCTCAAATAGTTAAAGAGAAAACTGAGAAATGCTTGCAATGACAAAGGATAACTAGAACTCAGCCTGAAGGCAGTGCATCAAATTAAGAGAATGGCCGGTTCACCACTTTTTTAAAACTCTGAATGGATGAATAGGTCCCAGATCAAAAGTCCAACCAACTAAGGTTATATATGGCTCAGAGAAAAGAGACTAAGGGGGGGAAGGGACTCTCACAAGTCTGATAAACCTATGTAATCACTATGAGAGAGAGAGGGAAAGGGAGGGAGAGAAGGAGGGAGAGAGATAGAATATGGATAGGGGCTAGAAAACAAAGAATTATACCAAACGAGAGTTATGCCTCGGAAGGAAGTGTGAAGGTGACTATTGCCATGTGAAGCTGATGAAAATGACTAGTTTCGGTTTCTTTCCCTTTTCATTAAGTTTCTGAGAGAGTTGCAGTTTCAAAATAATTACTACACTGGACTAAATAAAAGAGATCATGACTATTCACCCTTAGAACTCCAATATCTCTGGGAAGAAAGGAGGAGGGCATATCCCCCCCAACACCCATTCCAGATGTGGCCAAGGATAATAATGGAAAAGGTCATCCACAGAAAGAATCAGGAGTAATGGAGAACAATGAACAAGGGGGTCACTGCCAGGGGGCAGAGTCAGGGCTCATGAAGAAATATTCCTCATTCCCCAGGGTGATATAAGATCCTCAAAAGAGCTGCCAAACAGAATTTCAGAACTGCCACAGACCGGTGCCTGTCTCTGCTCCATGTCTCCTTCCTGAAGGGAATCTTTACGGTGGTTATCTTTTCCATGGGACAGATACCTTGAGTTTTCAGGCATAGGTTTTTATGCCAAAAGGAACCACATCTGTACCAATTGTAGAGGTGACTGCACATCACTCAGAGATTCTGGGTTTTGATCTGGATGCCCTGGCTAGATAGAGCTTTGAGGATGTCTACCTTGGGAAGAGGGTGAGCATATTTTGCATGCATGAGAGAGAATTAAATTAATATTTGGTGACCAGAAGAAAATATTGCTACTCCCCAATATTTCTGAGTTTTTTCCTTGCAGGCACATGGTAGGACTACGCTTCCCTGCCCCTTTGAAACTATAAGTGGCCATGTGATTTTTTTTGGCCAATAAAACTGAATAGAAGTCATGAGCACCAGTCCCAAGAGGAAGACTTTAAGAGATGTTACACAATTTGCCCTTCTCCCTCCCCTTGCCGTGGTTCCCAGGGATGTTTTCAGATAGTGAAGCCTCTGTGAATCTGCATCTTTTAGTGAGAACAACGTGGAGCAGAGCCCCTACTGACCTAAGATGGACATATAACATGAGTAAGAAATACACTCTTGCTGTTTTAAGCCACTAAGATTTTGAGGATGTTATTGAAAAATAAGCTAGCCTAACACAGACACAAACAAACAAAACAAACAAAAAAAGAAAACAGCTTGCCTAAACTGAAAAAAAAAAGAAACGCATATTATCTTAAAATAATAAAATCTAAAAATGACAATCTTTAAAATAAATTTGTTTTTAAAATTTGGCTGGAAACACAATCAATGCCTAGCAGAAAATTAGGAAACCTTCTGTTCATTTTAGCCCTTAGAGTTTGTAATGAATGTTTAAAGAAACTTCGTAATCTTAATATAGCCTGGCTAGAATTACACTGTACTGCAAAACATATTAAAACTAACCATGATCCAGGGGCGCCTGGGTGGCTCAGTTGGTTAAGTATCTGCCTTCGGCTTGGGTCATGATCCCAGGGTCCTGGAGTTGAGTCCCGCATCGGGCTCCTTGCTTAGTGGGGAGCCTGCTTCTCCCTCTCCCTCTGTGGCTCCCCCTGCTTGTGCATGCATGCTCTCTCTCTCTCAAATAAATAAATGAAAAATCTTTAAGAAAATAACTATGATCCCTAGTTTGCAGAGCCAAGGTGGAGTGGGATTGTTGAGGACAGATGAAGTGTCTCCCTAAAGTGGTAGCTGAGGTGATAATAATGTTGAGGTTCCCATTGAGAACAGGGACCACAACCTTTATATATTCTCACTACAGAACCTAATAGTGCCTGACATGTAAGAGGCACATGGTAAGTATTTGAAGTATTGGCTACAGCTGAACGCAGTTGCTCACCTGAAAATCTAGTCTCAGTTGGTTAAAGTGCCCAGCTCTTGATTTTGGTCTACGTCATGGCCTCAAGACTGTGAGATCTAGCCCCAAGTCAGGCTCCACGCTTGAGATTCTCTCTCTCCCTCTGCCCCTCTCCTGCTCTCTCTCTCTCAAATAAATAAATAAAATGTTTTTAAAAATTAAATTGAGAAAAGCAGGGGGGCATCTGGGTGGCTGTCGGTTAAGTGGCCGACTCGAGTTCGGCTCAGGTCAGGATCTTGGGGTTGTGGGATCAGGCTCTGCACTCAGTGTGGAGTCTGCTTGAGATTCTTCCTCTCCCACCCCCTGCTCGCACTCTCTCTCTTTCTCCTTTCTCTCTAAAAGAAATAATAAATAATAAAATAAATAATAAAATAAAATCTTAAAAAAAGAAAGAAAATCTAGTCTTCAAGAGCAGCCTATGGAGCTGGGCTGTACCTGATCAGGGCTGCCAGTGAGGGTAGTGTAGAGGTACTGGGGGAAGTGATTCTGGTATGATGGTAAAAGGCAAGCTAGGCTGTTAATCCCCAGATCTTGATTCCAAGAATAACAAATAAAAAAATCCTAGTTCCCTCTGTTCATATTGCTAACAATTCCTCTGTCATCGTGATTTAGTTTCATGAGTCAATAGATTCTTCTTTTTGCCTAAGGTAGTCATGTCAGGGTTTTGTCACCTACAGAAAATGCCATCTACTAATAATCCTTTCTCAAAGGATTAACATAACAGATATGAAGAAATAATTAAAAACAGTGCCAAGTGGTACTGGGGAGCATGTAAAAAGGCCAAACCTAAAAGTCTAATGAAGTTGTTGGGCATAGTGAATAGTGCTGATGTAGGCAAGCAAACTCTGAGGCTCAGTGACTTCTTGACACAGGGAAAAGTGTTTGAATATTCTATCATCAGATCTGTGCACATGAGTGTCAGAAGTCCAGGAAGGCAAGAAGAGTCTAAATCCAAGAGTGTCAATGAAGGCAAGGAGAACCAAAGGCTTCTGCTGTTGGGCTGGTATTGGGTTTCCTTTTGTGTGTAAGCAGGCAGTTTTGTGTGTGCAGCTGAGAAAAGGGAGTGCCTCACAGATGCTAGAAAACCCAATTACAGAGGGTGGGGGACTCCTGACACACCAGCCTGGTAAGGCCACAGCAGCCCTGAGCTGCTGGACCAACTGTAAAATGTGTTTGGTCTGGTTCAGTGATTGATTGACTCCATCCCAAAAGAGCAATTAAAAGGTAGCTACCAGATCCCAGCCAGCTTGTACTACTGTGAAAACATTTTAGGCCAAACCTATGACTAGAAAGAATAGCTTAAAGTACACTATTTTAAAACTAAAAACATTATTGGGGCGCCTGGGTGGCTCAGTTGATTAAGCAGCTGCCTTCAGCTCAGGTCATGATCCTAGAGTCCCGGGATCGAGTCCATGTCAGGCTCCCTGCTCAGAGGGGAGTCGGCTTCTCCCTCTCCCTCTGCTCCTCCTCCCGCTCAGGCTCCCTCCCTCCCTCTCAAATAAATAAATAAAATCTTTAAAACTAAAAACATTATTTTTGACAGATGTTCTCTAAATGAAATGATTTATATCCAATTACTGTAGGCAGCCCAACTGACATATCTTCATTACCTAAATGTACATTAAAAGTACTTTTATTGCAAAAAACTCTCATAAACACAGAAGTAGAGAGGTTAGCATAATTAACTTCCACGTACCCATGACTGATCTAAATAATTATCACGTTTTACCATATTTGTTTTATCTGTCTCTTTTATGTTTTTTAAGTAATTTATTTTTTAAAGATTTTATTTTTAAGCAATCTCTACATCCAGCGTGGGGCCCCAACTCACAATCCCTAGATCCAGAGTCGCATGCTCCACTGACTGAGCCAGCCAGGCGCTCCTCATCTGTCCATTTTATTTTCTTGTTATTAAAGTATTTTAAGGGGGCACCTGGGTAGCTCAGTCAGGTAAGTGTCTGACTTCAGCTCAGGTCATGACCTTTCGGGGTCCTGGTATGGAGCCCTTCTGGCCCTCCCCCGCTCGTGCTCTCTCTCTCAAATAAATAAATGAAATCTTAAAAACAAAAAAGATTTATAGTATTTTAAGGCAAATTCGGACATCATTTCACCCTCACATATTTCAGTATACATTTTTAAGAAAGGACATGTTTTTACACTACCACCACGCTATTATCACATTGTAGCAAATAGTGTTGGTGCGTTTCCCCACATCACTTTGGCCCTTACCATTCCAGCGCACCTTTTTGGCCTGAGGGCTTTCTCTGGCCACTGAAGAGCCCACTCTGCCTCCCTCTCCCATGGGCACAGCTGAACCAACGCCTGATAGGAGCTGGTATATAAGGAACCCATGTCCCTTGGTCTGGAGGTGGGGATTAGCTCCGAGGTATAGTCCACACTATTTCCCCAAGCACATCAGTGAGATTAAGTTCCACGGGCCCACAGTGGTTAAGTTGCTTAATAGTGCAGCTTTTATTGGCTTCTATTCCTTCCTCATCTCACTTCCTCTTCCTCTTCCAATGTTTCCTGCGATCCTTTCTCAAATATACTACTTGTATTTGAATCTTTATCTCTGGGTCTGGGAGAATCCAAACGGAGAAACTCACCTAACCAGACTTACAATAATTCTTTGGTATCATCTAATACCCAGATCTTATTGAGATTTTCCTGATTATATCAAAATTATCTTTTTATAATTGGTTTGTTAAAATCAGATTTTTAAACTAATTGCATTTGGTTGTTTCTTAAGCCTCTTTAATCTAGAGCAGTCTCTTCCTCCTCACCTCTTTTTGACAACATTGACTTGATTGCAGAAACCAGATCAGTTGTCCTATTGAAGTTACCACATTCTGGATTTGTCTATTTGCTTTTTTCTTGTTCCTTTATCTCCTCTATTTCCTATAATGAAAGTTAGCTTTTAGAAACTTGCAGATTCAGGGGCGCCTGCGTGTCTGACTCTTGGTTTCAGCTCAGGTCATGATCTCAGGGTCCACATGGAGTGGGGAGTCTGCTTGAGATCCTCTCTCCCTCTCCCCTCCCCTCATACTCTCTTTCTCTCAAATAAATAAATAAATACATCTTTAAAAAAAAGAGACTTGAAGATTCCATTTTTGGGGGGAGCAAGAATACTTCACAGGCAGTGTTGTCAGCCTCATATCAATCCCTTTAGGAGACACATACTGCCTGGCTGTCCTGCTTGAAGTGATACTAAGACTGATAAGTGGGTTCAGCCGGTTCATCTCAGAGAGTTTAACAGGAAGCTGCGCTGCTTAAAAAACCATGTTCCATGTGGCATTACTAACACTGTTCTATGACTTCAGAGGACAGCTGCTAAGTTCACAGGGAATGTTTTGTAGTGTTAAATAATTTTAAACAGGCTTTAAACTGTTAACTGCTTCATGTCTTAGAACATACTTCAAGCTATTTTCTAAGGAAAATTCTAGTCCCACTCACAGCTTGAATCATAACTTAATGCACCATTAAAATGGGAACTAGATGGGGCGCCTGGATGGCTCAGTTGGTTAAGCGACTGCCTTCGGCTCAGGTCATGATCCTGGAGTCCCAGGATCAAGTCCTGCATCGGGCTCCCTGCTCAGCAGGGAGTCTGATTTTCCCTCCGACCCTTCCCTCTCTCATTCTCTCTGTCATTTAAAAAAAATAATAAAAAATGAGAACTAGACCCACCCCTCATGAAGTCTCATTAACCCACTTACTCAACAAATACCGAATATTGCAACGTGCCAGACAATGTAATAGGTACCAAGGATACAAGAGTAAGCTAATCAGTCTTTGTACTCAAAGAATTTAGTCTTTTTTTTGTTTTAAGATTTTATTATTTATTTGACAGAGAGAGACACAGCGAGAGAGGGAACACAAGCAGGGGGAGTGGGAGAGGGAGAAGCAGGCTTCCTGCGGAGCAGGGAGCTCCATGTGGGGCTCGATGCGGGGATCAATCCCGGGACCCTGGGATCATGACCTGAGCCGAAGGCAGACGTTTAATGACTGAGCCACCCAGGCGCCCCAGAATTTAGTCTTGTAGGGATCTTACTAGTGATACAATGGTTAAGCACATAGCAGTGGAGGGAGGATGTCATTAGGAAACTCTTCTTCTCTTCTTAGAGGAAATGATATCTAAATTGAGACCTACATGGTTATTTCTTAAACAGTAAGCGCCAGGAAAAGCAAAGCTTTCCTTTTCTTGAAACGAATATGTTTTTTCTTAAGGAAACCATGAATCATGTTGTTAACTCTTTTTGCTTTGACCCCTAAAAATTTCAACTTTGCAGCTTAACTTTAATTAGGTAGGACCTGATAGTTTACATCTCTTTATTGCAAATGTTTCCTAGTCTTGATTTTCTTTCTATTCTTTTCCTGATTTTTAAATGTTTATATGTTATTTTTCTGTTCCAAATTATACATGTTTTTGAAGCTACCTCAAATCTCAGTCTCTTTTGCTTATATTTAAAAACAAGAACAAGGGCACCTGGGTGGCTCAGTTGTTAAGCATCTGCCTTCGGCTCAGGTCATGATCCCAGGGTCCTGGAATCGAGCCCCGCATCGGGCTCCCTGCTCGGCGGGAAGCCTGCTTCTCCTTCTCCCACTCCCCCTGCTTGTGTTCCCTCTCTCGCTGTCTCTCTCTCTGTCAAATAAATAAATAAAATCTTAAAAAAAAAACAGGAACAAAAAAAAATCCCATATTGACCTGGACCACGGATGACTCTAACTTCATCAAAAAATAGTCTCAAGGAGCTACCCAGGGAGGGGTCCATATGGCATTGTTCTGCATTCCCGTCATAAATTAAAGGGAAATTTTCACAATGTCTAGAGCCCTTGACGTCCTGCAAATGAAGGAGGAGGATGTCCTCAAATTCCCTGCAGCAGGAACCCACTTAGGTAGCACCAACCTTGACTTCCAAATGCAAGCGTACATCTACAAAAGGGAAAGTGATGGTATCTACATCATAAATCTGAAGAGAACCTGGGAGAAGCTTCTGCTGGCAGCCTTATGCCATGGTTGCCGCTAAAAATCTGGCTGATGTCAGTATCATCATCCAGGAATACTGGCCAGGAGCTGTGCTGAGGTCTGCTGCTGCTGCCGGAGCCACTCCTACTGCCAGCCGCTTCACTCCTGGAACCTTCACTACCTAGATCCAGGCAGCCTTCCGGGAGCCGAGACTGCTGGTGGTTACTGAGCCCAGGGCTGACCACCAGCCTCTTACAGAGGCGTCTTATATTAACCTGCCTATCATCGCCCTGGGTAACAGACTCTCCTCTGCACTTCGTGGACATCGCCATCCCTTGCAACAACAAGGGAGCTCACTCAGTGGGCCTGGGAAGTTCCGTGCATGCGTCGCACCATTTCCCATGAGCACCCATTGGAGGTCATGCCTGATCTCTACTTCTACAGAGATCCTGAAGAGACTGAAAAGGAAGGGCAGGTCGCTGCTGAGAATTCTGTGACGGAGGAGGACCTTCAGGGTGAATGGACTGTTCCAGTTCTTGAGTTCACTGCTATTCAACCTGAAGTCACAGACTGGTCTGATGGCGTGCAGGTGCCCTCTGTGCCTATTCAGCAGTTCCCCACTGAGGACTGGAGCGTCCAGCTGGCGGTAGAAGACTGGTCTGCAGCTCCCACTGCTCAGGCCACAGAATGGGTGGGAATAACCATGAGTGGTCTTCCTCTTCCACAAAGGCAAACAAAATGGAAAGAAGGTTGATGGAAAATAAAGTTTCTAAAAAAAAAAAAAGGTCTTAAGGAGGGTATAACTTTCATCTCTGCTACCACCCATTAGTTCCTGAGGGAGAGTGAAGTGGAGTCAGAGATATGCTTAAATCCCAGATCTGACAACACTGATATCAATCTTAGTTTGAAATCCTATGGAAAGAATTTTCAGGGACTCCAGGATCTTTCCCTGAATTACTACCAATACCTTTTTTTCATATGTTTAGCTTGAACTTAAAAATAATCATTATATTAATTAAGATATCTTTGGCTGCAAACCAACAGAGAATTGACCCACAGTTTGTATTATTTCCTGAGGCTGCCATAACAAATTACCACAAACTGGATGGCTTAAAACAACAGAAATTAATTTTCTCACAGTTCTTCAGGTCAAAAGCCCAAAATCAATGTGTCAGCAGTCATTTTCCCTCCAGAGGCTCTAGAGGAGAATCCTTCCTTACCTCTTCCAGCTTCTGGTGGCTCCAGGCATTCCTTGGATTGTCACTGCATAATTCCAGTTTCTGACTCTGGGTTCACATTGCCTTCTCCAGTGCTTCTGTTTTCTCCTCTGTGTGTGTGTGGTTTGTTTTTAAAGATTTATTTATTTACTGGGGCCCTTGGGTGGCTCAGTCAGTCAAGCGTCTGATTTTGGCTCAGGTCATGATTTCGGGGTCCTGTGACAGAGCCTTGAATCTCGGGCTCCGTGCTCAGTGAAGAGTCTGCTTGTTCTTTCCCTTTTCCTGTGCCCCTCCCCCCATCATGCACATGCATGCATGCTCTCTCGCGCTCGCTTTCTCTCTCAAATAAATAAAAATCTCTTTAAAAAAAGATCTATTTATTTACTTTAGAGAGAGCAAGCATGTGAGCAGGGGGAGAGGCAGAGGGAGAGGGAGAGAAGCAGACCCCCCCCCCCCCCCGGGGAACGGAGCCTGATGCAGGGCTTGATCCCACAAACCTGAGATCATGACCTGAGATCATGACCTGAGCTGAAACCAAGAGTCAGACACTTAACCGACTGAGCCACCCCCAGGCACCCCACCTCTGTGTGTCTTTCATGAGGACACTTGTCATTGGATTAAGGACCCACCCAGATAATCCGGGATGATCTTATCTCAAAATCCTTAATTTAATTACATCTGCAAAGACCTTTTCTCCAAATAAGGTCACATTCATAGATTCTGGGGGTTAGGACATAGACATATCTTTTTGGGGTCACCATTCAACCACACAGTGGATTAAACAATGAAGCTATTTCAATTATCTTACATAAAAGGAAGTCTATATGTAATAGGCAATTTAGGATTGGTAAGGCTCAATGATCTCATCAAAGACCCAGACTCTTGTCTTTCCCCCTCCACAATTCTCAGCATGTTATTTTTTGTTCTCAAACCTTTTGCCTTATGATTACAGGGGACAGCTGGTCCAACTACAGGCTTCACATCCCTTACAGAACAGTAAATATAGCAGGAAGGGAAAAAAGAAGAGAAAGTAAAAAGACCTCTCCCTGAAGCCTCCACAGCTTCCCTCTATGACTTATCATGCTCAACCGAAATGTACTATTAGCAAAGGGGGATGGAGATGCCATGACTGCCTTGATCTATCAGGATACATGCCTTGGGGTACACTGCCATATTGAAACTTGAGTTTTGATAATAAAAAAGGGGAGGCGGCTACTGCATAAGCAACTAACAACATTTGCTACAATTTCTAAATGTGTTTCCTGAAGATTACTAATAAAAAAATTCACCAATCCTTTTATCTACCAATTTACATAAATTCCCTCAAACTGGTAACATCTACTATATGTTGGGTACCGTGATAGAAGCAGGAGTCTCAAGATCATCAAAGAGCCCTTGGTTGAGTTGAGTAAGAGATAAAAATACCAATAATTCCAGGACAGCATGACAAATGCAATGTTCGAGATATGTGCATGGTACAGTAGGGGGACAGAATAGGTTGCTGCATCTGGAAAGGCAACCCTTGAGTTTTTGAGAAGCAATTAAACAGAGAAAAGATGGAGGTGAGTAATGGTACTTTAGAGAGAGAAAAGAGCATGTAGAAAGAAAAAGATGATTGGAGAACACTGCTACACCTTTGTGGAACTATGAAATTTTTACCATGGTTAGAGTGGAGAACTGTGTAGGTAGCAGGAAGGCAGGTCAAGCTAGTAAGATGGGTGGGAGCTAGATGAAGAGGATGCTAAAATAAGATGACACTTGATACCAAAGTCTATGGGGAGTTATTGAAGGGTTTTAATCAAAGGAACTATCAAATTAGACTGTTTTAGGATTATTCTGACAGTAGGTGGATGTATCTGACTACATTACTGGATAGATGGTCATGCCCTTCCTAAAAAGGGCAAGTACAAGTGGAGGAATGAGAATTGGGAAAAAGATACCGAGTTGAGTTGTGTGTTTTGAAGTTTGAAATACCAGTCCCAAATGGACCCTTCTCTCTTTCTCTCACTCTCACTTTCGCTCTCTTTTACTTGCCTTCTAATTTACATGCAATCTATTATGCCTTATGGACTTATAGGCCTCATTTTTGGTTTTATTTTACTTGTTTTAAAAAAGATGCCCTTGGATTAGAAAGGAATACATCAAAATGTTACCAGTGGCTATCTCTGTGGTGAATTTACATGACTTTAAGAAAATATTTTTCAGTATTTCCCAAAGTGAGCATTTTACACACATTTAAAGACCAAGAAACCTTCAATTTAACTGCCTGAGATGTTTTCATTCCAGAGCCAGTATTTTTTACCTGAGACATGGCATCTTCTTGAGTAATTTTAAGTAAATGCCAAGTTTCTTATTGTCAAATAAATTTTAAAATTTCACCATTCGATCATTTTTGGTCATACTTCCAATTTCTTACCAACACACTTAGCACAATTTTGCAATCATTTGCTTATCAGTCTTTTCCCATGGATTATGAATACCTCCTAGGAAAAAAAATCTGGCCTTGTTTATCTTGGTAGACCCAAGACCTAAATATTCAGTGGATAGATATTTAATAAATATTCGCTGAACTGGAATGTATAATATGCATCTTTGTGTTCCTAGTGCCAAGCACAGTGCCAATGCCCAATAAACGTTAGTGGAGCTATATTTAAACTTTTGGGCAGTACTCCACCAAAGTCATACTGTCACTGGGTGGCAAAAATAAAATTCCATTTTCTCGAACAGTATCTTTTTGCCACATAATATATTATATAGCTTCCTATAGTTCTTCATCACTGGGCAACATGGACCTCCTTTAGCTCCTCCAGCCTTTCCAACAATTTTGTTATCTAATTTCCATATTAAATCCCTCCCGCTTAAAACACCTCAAGTAGCTCCCACTTTTTGAAATTTTTTATTTAAATTCAATTTAGTTAACATAGTAGTGTATTATTAGTTTCAGAGGTAGAATTAAGTGATTCATCAGTTGCATACAACACCCAGTGCTCATTACATTAAATGCTCTCCTTAATGCCCATCACCGAATTACCCCATCCCCCCACCACCTCCCTTCCAGCAACCCTGTTTCTTTCCTACAGTAAAGAGGCTTTCATGGTTTGCCTCCCTCTGTTTTATCTTATTTTCCTTCCCTTCCCCTATGTTCACCTGTTTTGTTTCTTAAATTTCACATATGAGTGAAATCATATGGTATTTATCTTTCTCTGATTTATTTCGCTTAGGAAATACACTCTAATTCCAACCACGTCATTGCAAATGGCAAGATTTCATTCTTTTTGGTGGCTGAGTAATATTCCATTGTATATAAATACCACATCTTCTTTATCCATTCGTCTGTTGGTGGACATCTGGACTTTTTCCATATTTTGGCTATTGGGGACATTGATGCTATGAACATTGGGGTGCATGTGTCCTTACAAATCACTATGTTTGTATCCTTTGGATAAATAGCTAGTAGTGTAATTGCTAGATTGTAGGATAATTCTATTTTTAACTTTTTGAGGAACCTCCATACTGTTTTCCAGAGTGGCTGCACCAGCTCACATACCTACTGACAGTATAAGAGGGTTCCCATTTCTCCACATCCTTGTCAACATTTGTTGTTTCCTGAGTTGTTCATTTTAGCCATTCTGACCGGTGTGAGGTGGTATCTCGTTGTCGTTTTGATTTGTACTTCCCTGATGCCAAGAGATGTTGAACATTTTTCCATATGTCTGTCAGCCATTTATATGTTTTCTTTGGAGAAATGTCTGTTCATGTCTTCTACCCATTTCTTGACTGAATTTTTTGTTTCTTGGGTGTTAAGTTTGATAAGTTCTTTATAGATTTTGGATACTAGCCCTTTATCTGATAAGACATTTGTGAATATCTTCTCCCATTCTGTAGGTTGTGTTTTAGTTTGATTGTTTCCTTTGCCGTACAAAAGCTTTTTATTTTGATGAAGTCCCAATGATTCATTTTTGCTTTTGTTTCTCTTGCCTCTAGAGACATGTCTAGCAAGAAGTTGCTATGGCCGAGGTCAAAGACGTTGCTGCCTGTGTTCTCTTCTAGGATTTTGATGGATTAGCTTCCATTTTCTGATTATGTGGTATAACATTTAATCTGGTGTTCCTTTGTCCAGAATAGTCCTTTCAGGACTAAAATACCAATTTTCCTGAAGTTTTTTATTAAATGATTCATACATGGTCCTTTCTTCCTAAACAGAATATTTAAAAGGCAATTTTTTCCTTTTCCATTATTATCATCATTGAATATTCACTGAGTATCTCCCTTTAGGCCCAACATTGAAGCACCAAGAATAGATGGTGTAGGACACCAGACTATATTAGTACTAACCACAAGCAGATATGTATAAGTTCAATTGCAAAAACCTTTACTGTGAGAGTTACTAGAGATAGGGAGATGATGATGACATGATTACTGTCCCCTAGACACTCTCACAGAAAAATATGTAAGCAAACAAATTATAATAAGGAATGACAGATACAAAAATAGAAATATATACTACAGGCACAGACTATACGGAGGAAGTGGCTACTGACTGTGCATTGAAGATATCTGGGAAGGCTCTAGATGTGGGCTGAAATGTAAGCTGGGTCTTGCAGTTTGAATGTTTGCCAGGAAAAGAAAAAAAAGAAGGCATTTCAGAGCAAAGAAGAAGCATGTGCAAAGACAAGTATGGCAGCGAGTCTCTAAAGACACCAGCTCTCAACAATTCATCCTCTTCCTGTATGCTTATACAGGTCTCCCCTGCTATCCAAAAGTAGAGCAGTCCCATGAAAACTTGTAAACTGAAAGGGCATGAGGCAAAGAAGCAATTACTATTAATTTAGATGAAAAAAATTTTTGAGCATTCCCAGACTGAAAAAATAACCTCTCTTAGGCTTTTCTGACATCTTGGGACACATCTTGCTAACAGATGAACAAAATAAATCACGATAAAGCAGAGATGCTCACAGACTCAGTTCAAAGCTATGGCAGCTTGATGCTGAGAGGCTATAAGTGTAGTTCCCCGGGAAGGAGTTAGCGATGCTACTCTGCTGCTCAGCGTGCACACTGCCTGTATAAGGGCTCTCTGCCAAACAAACCCTGAATGTTACTTTCCCTTTTCACCTTTTTTTGTAAAAGCAAAAAGCCCCTTCAGATTTCTTTTGGTTAGTGAAAATAGGTACGAATGTAGGTCTTTTTAAAAAAATTTTATTTGAGAGAGAGAATGAGAGAGATCACAGAGGGAGAGGGAGAAGCAGGCTCGCCCCTGAGCAGGGAGCCTGATGTGCGGCTTGATCCCAGGGTCCTGGGATCATGACCTGAGCCGAAGGCAGATGCTTAACTGACTGAGCCTCCCATGTGCCCCAATGTAGGTCTTTCTTAAGTGAGTGGTGTAACTTGAACTTTTGAAAAAGTGAGAGATACCTGTATCTTTTCCCTTTGAATCTAGATTGGCCCTGAAATTGCTCTGAGCAATAGAATGTGGTGGAAGTAATGTTCTGGGACTTCTGAGCCCAGGGCTTGAGAAGACTGGCAGTTTCTATTTTCTTCCCTTGGGAACACTCTTGAGACACTCCTTAGAATCCTACCATACTCTAAGTTCAAGTCACATGCAGAATCAAGGAATTGCAAATGACCCCTCCAGATGAGATCCCACCTGACAGTGCCAACTACCAGCCATGTGAATGAGTTATCTTGGATATTTCATTCCAGTTGAGCCCTCAGATGACTGCAGCTTCAAACAGCAGAACCACTCAGCTGAGTCCAGCCAATTCACAGAACTGTGATTAATAATATGATTGCCGTTTTAAGCTGCTGAGTTTTAAGTGATTTCTTATGCAGTAACAGGGCTCCCTGCATGAGTGAAAGTCGGTAGATGAGTGGAGGCTCTGAGGGAGTTCTCATAATTCCTCCTCACTGGGCAATATGGTCTGACTTTCCTTTTTGCTCTTCTAGTTCTTCCAATAATTTATTACTTAATTCCTTGTACTATAACACTCTTTGCTTGAAATACCTTGAGTGCCCTCTGTTTTTCTAGTTAATTATGTGGTATAACATTTTGTTATCTTATATTCCTAGGACCAGAGAATGTGCTGTACCTGGGGCAGGTATGGGGGTGCTTCTGATAATTTCAACCCTTTTGGTATTGAAATACCATATTCCTGACAGTTTTTCTTTTTCTTTTTCTTTTTTTTTTTTTTTTTAGATTTATTTAGGGGCACCTTGGTGGCTCAGTCGGTTAAACGTCTGCCTTTGGCTCAGGGGTCCTGGGATCGAGCCCTGTGTTGGGCTCCCTGCTCAGTGGGGAGTCTGCTTCTCCCTCTCCCTCTGCTGCTCCCCCTGCTTGTGCTCTCTATCAAATAAATAAATAAAATCCTAAACATTTATTTATTTATTTGAGAGAGAGCAGGGGGAGGGGCAAAGGGAGAGAATCTCAAGCAGACTTCCTGCTGAGCCCCGACTGGGGGCTAGATCTCACAACCCTAATATCATGACCTGAGCTGAAATCAGGAGTCTGACACTTAACTGACTGAACCACCCAGGGGCCCCTTCCTGACAGTTTTTCTTAAATAAAAGGACCTTTCTTCTTAAACATAGTACATGAAATGTAATTTTTCTTCTTTTTTTTTTAAAGGGGTGAGCTTACTTTTATTTTTTTAATATTTTATTTATTTATTTGACAGAGAGAGACACAGTGAGAGAGGGAACACAAGCAGAGACAGAGGGAGAGGGAGAAGCAGACTCCCCACTGAGCAGGGAGCCCGACGCGGGGCCCGATCCCAGAACACCAGGATCACGACCCGAGCCAAAGGCAGACGCCCAACGACTGAGCCACCCAGGCGCCCCTGTAATTTTTCTTCTTTTCCGTTATCATCACCATCAAATATTTACTGAGTGACCTGTATATTGTATTATAGCTCTAGGAGCAAACGGTATGGAACATCAGGTGAAAGGAGGGCTGACCACAAGCAGATATCTATAAGTTCAACTGCAAAAAACTTCACTATATCAGTTGCTAGGGATACTGAAATAATGATGATATGGTCCCTGTTCTCTAGCAGCTCCCACTGTAATACAAATAATTTGTAAAGGGGCGCCTGGGTGGCTCAGTCATTAAGCATCTGCCTTCGGCTCAGGTCATGATCCCAGGGTCCTGGGATCGAGCCCTAGATCGGGCTCCCTGCTCAGCGGGAAGTTTGCTTCTCCCTCTCCCACTCCCCCTGCTTGTGTTCCCTCTCTCGTTGTGTCTCTCTCTGTCAAATAAATAAATAAAATCTTTAAAATAAATAAATAAATAAAGGTGGAGGCGGCACCTTCTCCAAGGCTTATTCTCATATATATATATATATATATATATACACACACACACACATTTTTAAAAAGATCTTATTTATTTATCTGTCAGAGAGAGAGAGAGAGAGAGAGAGCACAAGCAGGGGGAGCAGCAGAGGGAGAAGCAGGCTCCCTGTTGAGCAGGGATCCTGATGCGGAACTCGATCCCAGGACCCTGGGATCATGACCTGAGCCAAAGGCAGATGCTCAACCAACTGAGCCACCCAGGTGTCCCTATCATATATTAAAAGCTGTTGATTTATCAGTACCCTTAAGAACAAAATCCTTAATTTCAAAATTCTAAATAATGGCCAGCTACCAGATCTTATTTCCTATTTATATAACAGTAAGCTTGTTATTGGTATATAAACAAATAGGGGCCTTGCAATTAAATTTTTTAATTTGGCCTTGATTGACAGCTTACTCCAAAGAATTCCGAATTTCTATATTTGGATAAGAAGAAATTCTAGAAACCTGATTCCAGGTCATATTTTCCTATAATCTTTGAAGTATTTTGACCAGAAGAAAAGTTTTATATAAAACCTATCCAATAGGGGTGCCTGGGTGGCTCTGTTGGCTAACATCTGACTCTTGATCTCACCTCAGTTCTTGATCTCAGGGATGTGAGTTCAAGCCCTGCATTGGGCCCCATGTTGGGTGTGTGGCCTACTTAAAAAAAAAAGTCCATGGCTATTTCCTTTCAATTTCATATTATCTAGTATGTTTCCTATGTATACTTATGAATAGTACTGGCAAAAAAAAAAAAGCAAGCACCTGGGTGTCTCAGTAGGTTAAACTTCTGACTCTTGATTTTGGCTCAGGTCAAGATCTCAGGGTCATGAGATCGAGCCCCATGCCCTGAGAGTTAAGATTCTCTCCCTCTCCCTTTGCCCCTCCCCCTGCTCACACTCTCTCTCTCTCTCTCTCTAAAAAAAAAAAAAAGGCAAACAAAACAAAAAGAAACCTATACAGTAAGTCAACTTTCTGAAATAGCTTCTCTAACAATATTTCATATTCTGCATAACACTGAATCATTTGGACAACCATACGCAGAAAAAGGGAGCCAAAAACATTACCAGACATTACCTCTGCTTCCTTACTATGTGCTCTGTAATTATCTTGCAAAAGCACACAATTTTGCTATCCTCAGGAAGGGTTATAATTTTTAAATAACTTCAAATAAAGATAGATTCGTCCCAGTATTTTAGAGGGAAAGCAGAATGATCTAGTGGAAGAAACATAATCCTTAGAACTACTTAGATTGGGGTTGAAATTCTGATGCCTCCACTTGCTACATATTATCATATTACTTAATTTCTTTTAAATTTAGTTCCCTTATTTATAAAATGTTTATACTAAAGACAGACCAAAATTTGGCTACTATTGAATGTATGATTCAACTGCATATGTAAACCTTGGGCTTATAGAATACACCCTATCCAGTGTAATACACCAAATAAATGTTTCTGAAGTAAGTACCATTGTTGTCTCTTGTATCTTAACTCTACTACTACACCCTACTACATGGATCCTGAAGTTTATTAATGACATAAATATGATGTTAATGGTATCTTTTATAGGCACAATAAAGGAAACAACTTATGAAAAGCATGTTGCATAACCAAACAATTTTGAGTCTGCCACATTTTCCTTCAGTAGTCAGAGGATCTTAAGCTGCCTTAACAGCAAGCATAGTTTCTTCTTCCATCACCAGATGCATCTTTTCTAATACTATCACCTCCCCCCCACTCCCAGTCCCCAGTACAAAACCCCTCCATCACACTAAAATTTTTTTCTGGAAAATCTCCTTCTGGCTCCACTACTGTATTTCACGTCAGTGACAAGTGAGTACTATTCATAAGAAGTATACATAGGAAACATACTAGATAATATGAAATTGAAAGAGAATAGCCATGGACTATATTGTTTTCCACATCTACTACATTATGCCTAAGATATAAAGTTTCATAAATAAAGTAAAATACTATATGTATCTATTACTTTTTTTTTAAAGATTTTATTTATTTGACAGAGAGAGATAGTGAGAGAGGGAACACAAGCAGGGGGAGTGGGAGAGGGAGAAGCAGGCTTCCCGCTGAGCAGGGAGCCCGATGTGGGGCTCGATCCCAGGACCCTGGGATCATGACCTGAGCCGAAGGCAGACGCTTAACGACTGAGCCACCCAGGCGCCCCTGTATCTATTACTTTTGATGGTACACCTGGGTTACCAGTCCGCCACCCTGGACTACCAAGAACTAACTCTCAGAGGGGGCACCTGGGTGGCTCAGTTGTTAAGCATCTGCCTTCGGCTCAGGTCATGATCCCAGGGTCCTGGGATCGAGTCCCACATCGGGCTCCCTGCTCTATGGGAAGCCTGCTCCTCCCTCTCCCATTCCCCCTGCTTGTGTTCCCTCTCTCACTGTGTCTCTGTCCAATAAATAAATAAAATCTTTAAAAAGAAAAAAAAAGAACTAACTCTCAGAGGGGATGAGAAAATGAAGTAACACAGGTAAAGATCTAGTACAAAAGTGTCCCCTTCATGTCATATTTATCATATATTATAAACTATCTTTATATGTGCATTTGTACTATACTTCTTGTTTCAATTCTCAAAATACAGATCTGCACACTCAAAAAAACATGCTTGCTAGGAAGCAGATATTTGTACACTTATGTCCCTAGCAGCATTATTCACAATAGCCAAAAAGTGGAAGCTACCCATTCATCAATAGATGAATAAACAAATGTGACATATATACACAATGGAATATTATTCAGCTGTAAAAGGAATGAAGTTCTGATACATGTTACAACATGAACCTTCAAAGCATGATGCTAAGTGAAATAAATCAGACACAAAAGGGCAAATACTGTTTGATTCCACTTATATGAGGTACCTAGAATCATTGAATTCATTAGAAACAGAAAGCAAAACCGTGGTTACCAGTGGCTGCAGGGAGAGAAGAATGGGGAATTACTGTTTAATGGGTACAGTATTTTAGTGTGGGATAATAAAAACGTTCTGGAGATAGTGATGGTTGTACAACAATTATCAATGTCCTTAATGTCACTGAACTGAACACTTAAAATGATTAAAATGGTACGTTTTATATGTATATTTCACCACAATAAAAGCGCGTTTTATATGTATATTTAACCACAATAAAAGCAATTAAGGGGTGCCTGGGTGGCTCAGTTGTTACGCATCTGCCTTCGGCTCAGGTCATGATCCCAGGGTCCTGGAATCGAGCCCCACATTGGGCTCCCTGCTCGGTGCGAAGCCTGCTTCTCCCTCTCCCACTCCCCCTGCTTGTGTCCCCTCTTGCTCTGTGTCTCTCTCTGTCAAAAAAATAAATAAAATCTTTAAAAAAATTAAAAATAAAAAAATAAAAGCAATTTTAAAAATACTTGTTAAAAGATATACACTGCAATGAGACAGTATACCTGATCTATCTTAAACTGGGTTTGGCTAGGATCTCCGGGTGAAAAGCAATGAGCAGGTAGATTTAAAAAAAAATTTTTTTTTAAGATTTTATTTATTTATTTGAGAGAAAGAGTGAGTGAGAGAGAGAGAGAGAGAGAGAGCTCATGAGCAGGGGGAGAAGGAGAAGCAGGCTCCCCACTGAGCAAGGAGCCCAATATGGGACTCTATCCCAGGACCCTGAGATCATGACCTGAGCTGAAGGCAGACACTTAACCGACTGAGCCATCCAGGCACCCCAAGCAGGTAGTTTTTTAAGAACTGGACCAGCTTTCTAGGGGGTACAGAGATCTAGAGATGTGAAGTCAGAGCCACCTTTAAGATTTTACTTTCCTTAAAATATATTTTAATCCTGGGTCTATTCTCTCCAAATCACCTTGCTTCTTTTTGTCTTATTGATTTACACCATGTGTTGCTTCCAAACAGAGGTTCAATTTCAGTCTTTCCCCAGTACCCTATCCTAAAAGTAAAAACCTAGATGTTGCAAGGTTCTCAACAAGGGGTGATTTTGTTCCCCCTCCCAAGACATCTAGGGATGTCTGGAGGCATTTGGGGCTTGTTACAAATGGTGGGGGGTGGGCGCCTGGGTGGCTCAGTCATTAAGCGTCTGCCTTCGGCTCAGGTCATGATCCCAGGGTCCTGGGATCGAGTCCCACATCGGGCTTCCTGCTCAGCGGGAGGCCTGCTTCCCCCTCTCCCACTCCCCCTGCTTGTGTTCCTGCTCTCGCTATCTCTCTATCAAATAAATAAATAAACTCTTAAAAAAAAAAACAAATGGTGGGGGGCGCTACTGGCACCCAGTACATACATAGAAGCCAGGGATGCTGCTAAACTCACAACACACAGGACAGCCTCTCATAACAAAGAATTAACTGACCCCAAATGCCAATAACGCTGAGGTTGAGAAATCCTAAGAAGTTCTAAAAAATTAAGAAATTCTAAGGTTCTACTACGTTGCTTGATTTCTGGTAGAAATTGATTATAAGTTATAAGTTGCCTTCTTTGCTTCCCTACCTTCTCTTTTCACTCATATCTTGTATAGGGAAAAAGCAAATTTAAGTACATATGTAAGAGTAGACCTTTTATTTTGAGGAAATAGAAGAAGGATCAGTGGTGATGCTTGGGGGGATAGGTGAAAGGATGCTATTTATGCAGTCACTCTCTTCACCCTGGCCAATCCTACCCATGATATTCTATGCCGTGGGGCAAGGTAAAAAGTAGAGGGGGCCAAGGCGTTGGGGACAGAGGAGAAGAAAAGAAACAAACACAATCCAAGTGAAGCCCAGTGGGAGGCAGTCTATGCCATCTGGATTAGATAATTCTTCCTCGTGGCCATTTGGGTATGAGGAAATATCTCTATTTCCAAAAAAGGTTATAACAAAAACATTTTAATTCAATTAAAAATGTAAATCATATATTTTCCATAACTAAACATTCTATTTACAAACTCAACATACTATTTATGATTACCTAAAACGTGCATTTCTTCTGAGGAACAATAATCTGAGTGCACAATACTACTGTGTCTATAATAAGAACAAATACTTTTGCTTTTATTTTCATCTTGTGTGATATTAAATAACAACAGACCTGCTGTAGCAAATATAACTCATTTGGTAAAATTTAGGTATTCTGAGAAATTCACTAACATTGTCAGGCCTCTAGACCTTTAGAGTAATTCATTATAATGGTACATATTAAAATAGTGCCATCTAGTAAGCTTTTGGAAAACTGACATACATACTAAAACCAAATATGTGCACACCCCATGACCCAGCAATTCCACTCCCAGGTATATATTCAACAGAAGTGCATATATACAGTCACCAAAAGACATGTATAAGAATGTTCTCCACAGCATTATTCATAATAGCCAGGAACTAGAAATTCCTCAAATACCCATCAATGGTAGAATGGAAAAATTTTGGATATAATAAAAATGGTTAAACTAATGAAATACTATTCAGCAATGAGAATGAATGACTATAAACACATACATTCTGAGTAAATCTCACTCTAGCAAGTTGAATAATGGCCTCCAAAGAAATCTAGGATCTAACTCCAGGGAACCTGTGAATGTTATCTTATGTGGCAAAAGAGGCTTTGCTGGTGTGATTAAATTAAGGATCTTGAAATGAGATTATCCTGGATTATCCAGGTGGGCCCTAAAGGTAGAGGCAGAGGAAGATTAGACTACAGAAAAAGTGATGTGATGATGAAAGCAGAGGCTTTAATACCAGGTAAGGGGCCACAAAAACTACAGGGAGCCACTGGAAGCTGAAAAAAGGCAAGGAAACAGATGTTCCATTCACAACCTTCAGATTCAGGAACCAACCCTGCTGATAGCTTGACTTTGGCCTAATAAAAATAGTTTGGGACTTCTGATCTCCAGGACTAAAGAGAATGAATTTGTGTTGTTTTAAGTCACTAAGTTTGTGGTAATTTGTTACAGTGGCATCAGAAAACCAGTATACTCACAAATATAGCAATGATCAAATAAAATAGTATACCACGGTGGGGGGGGTGGGCAGTGCCTGGGTGGCTCAGTTGGTAGGCATCTGCCTTCAGCTCAGGCATGATCTCAGGGTCCTGGGACAGAGTCCCGCATCCGGCTCCCTGCTCAGTGGGAAGTCTGCTTCTCCCTCTCCCACTCCCCCTGCTTGTGCTCTCTCTAATAAATAAAATCTTTAAAAAAAAGAGTACATTGGGGTGCTGAGTGAGGTGGCACTGGATTGGCAGGCAGGCAGGGCTGCAGTCCATGACGCTAGGGAGCAGCTCCAGAGCCTAGGAGCGTGAGGCAGAGGGCGATGGAACAGGGTATGCCTGTGCATGGCACCTGTCGTAGACTTCCTGGCCCAGGGCTGTGAGGCACCCAGAATGCTGGCAGCCCTCTTCTAGCCCCCATCCACCTTCTCTCCCTCTTTTTCTGTCCCTACTCCCACTCGTGTGCTCTCTCTTGCTTTCTAAAATAAACAAATCTTAAAAAAAAAATATTTTAAAGTAATTTCTACACCCAGCATGGGGTGTAAACTCACAACCCCAAGATCAAGAGTCACATGCTCTACCAACTGAGCCAGCCAGGCGCCCCAAGCTATTGCTCATTTAATGAGGTCAGCTAAAGAAAGAGCTCCTCAGGATCCTTGAGATGATAATTCTCACATCCAGAAGATCAGATCAAGGGAAGTAGCTCTGAAAAACAAACTTCATGTTACTTAAACAAACTACAACAGCTTGCCACCTTAGGAAAAGGTAGATATGAAAGAGTATACAAGATCAGGAATAAATTAGATGGTCAATGTTTTGCAATTAAAAATTTACAATTAAAAAAATCCTGATTAAGGGTGCAACTAAACAGATTGCTTGAAGGTACTATGGTGAGTGAAGGTATTGGCAGGTCTTCGGTATCCTACTTGTAGGGCCATCATAATGCTTGGATAGAACATGTTCCTGTGGCCCGAATGCAAGGTAGAATTTCTATTCAGTTGCCATCTGTGGAAGTGAGGTTGGAACCAGGAGGATGACAAAAATCAGTATGATGTTAAAAATGATTAAAGTAACAGCTCATCCACTATCCTCACCAAGTTCACCCTAGAAAAAGAAAAATTCTTAGAAGAATCTGGCATTGAAAATCAGACTAACAGACTGATGAACTACATCACCAATTTAGTCACAAAAGATGCCAGTGAATTTGAATCATTCCTTTCACTCCAAGAAAATGGCTTGGCTGATTTGTCTTCCAGATTGTTGAACATCAGCGGCCACTTAGGCATGATTGCGACTTTGAAGAGAATTTCACATCCATCGAGGAATCTTCTGAAGAAAACTTAAAACTTGTTGGGGCAGACATCATCTCATGGAGTGCACCTGATGTTGCACATCCAGATCCAGCTGTGGGACTCTCTCTGTGAGACTGGATAGCTGAGAGAAACAAGCAGGGCCAGGAGTGTGGGGGCCAATCTGCATGTCCTTATGTTATGGCCAGTGTTGCAATAAAAATTTTTCAAGAATTGGAGGAAGGTGTATTTTATATTCATAACATGAGAATAGTACACATATATCTGAAGCCCAGAAATATTTTCCTCATGGCCCTGATCAGCAAGTAAAAATAGGAGACTTTGGTCTGGCCTGCACAGACATCATACAGAAGAACACAGACTGGATCAATAGACATGGCAAGAGAACACCAACACATACTTCCAGAGTAGGTACTTGTCTGTACCCTTAACCTGAAGAGTTAGAAGGATCTGAGTGTGACGGCATATCAGATATGTATAGCTTGGGTGTGATCCTACTGGAGCTCTTTCAGCCGTTTGGAACAGAAATACAGCAAGTACAAGTTATAACAGGTTTAAGAACTGGTCAGATACTTGAATCCCTCAGTAAAACACAAGCCAAGTGTATCCAGCACTTAACCAGAAAGAATACAACTCAGAGACTGTCTGCTCTGTTCAGCTGCTGTAAAGTGAACTTTTCCAAAATTCTGGAAATGTTAATCTCACCCTACAAAGATACTAGAACAAGAAAAAGAAACTGAAGAAAGAAACAGCTAAGCCTCCTTTCTCAGGACAAAAGGGTTAAATATGAAATGGAAGATAGGAATGTGCCTTTCTAGCCTTAATTAGGCTCTATAAATGTGGAAGTGGTCTCAAACTCTTTAAGCTAGTCAGCTGGAATGTAAATTTTCAATTTTTATTATGGTATAAAGGGTATAATACTTTTCTTTAGTAAGCCTGTATAAGACTTATTAAAGTGAAGTTGTAAAAGTTTTTAAAAAGTGTATTATTTATGATTGCATCTACACAAAATAAAAGACAAAACTAATCTATGGTTTTAGAAAACAGAACAGTAGTTACTTCTGGGGAGGAAGAAGGTAGCGTTAAAATAGGGGCAAGAGGGGCTTCTGGGGTGTTCGTACAGCTGTATGTTGATCTCAGGGTCAGTGATAGGACTACGTTTAATTTGTCAAAACCCTCACTTATATACTCTTCTAGATGGATGGTATATGCAGTTTTTAAAAATTGGTAACTTTTCAGCATTTATCAATTTGATAGGCTACTGAAAAAGACAGATATGTATTCAAGGAAGTGGGGAAAATATTTACTAAACAATAACCTTATTTCTCAAGAACCCTAAAGATTTGTTTCTATCTCCACAAGATTTTAAAAATCTCAACGGACAGTATAGTGACTTTTAAATGTTAAAAAATAAAAGTAAAATACTGCTTAATGAGCTTTGTTATGCCTAGATCCTAGGACTGTAAATTACAAAAGTACAAGTAAAACCACATTTCCTGAAATAACAATAAAGGAAAAAGTCAGGTACTATATACCAAATGATAAAAATATCTTCTGGGCCTAAGATTCTTGAAATTAGTAAAAATGTTGATAATAGAAATCTGCTGCTAATCTACATAGATTATTAAATGTAAAAACAATTTATAAAACACATCAGAATTTTATTGCTTGAAGAATACAGCATATGAAATCACAAGAATGTCAAAATGAAAAGTCACTAGGCTTCAAACATATAATACATTATCAGATGCAGTAAAATATTAATTAACCTGAACTCTGCATCAGGGAAAAAAAAAAGTGTGGAAAAATATCTAAGTTGTTTACTTAAGAAACAGATAATCTTAAAATAGAAAGTATATGGATGTTACAGTACAAATTAGAAAAGCCAACACTTATTAACTTATTATTTCTTAGACTAGACTACCTTTGGTACTTAAACTTTTAAAAAAACAACCCCTTCTATCTTGTCCAAAGCACTTCAAGGATACAGTATCAACTTCAACTTAAAACATCCAGCAAAATTAACCTTTTCATGGCATGGGGGAAGTGTATTTAATAAACATATGCTAATATTTGATTTTTTCTAAAACTGCAAAATAAGATCATTAAGAAATCTAATACTTATAAACTTCACTTATTTAGCTCTTCAATTAAAATTGGAATCCCAGCAGCCACAATTTATCCTTGGGCTTGGTAAATATACAAATTTAAATGATTTGGCAACTGACATAGGAATTTAGATTGCTTTATACTATCTTAAGAGGCTTTTTCATTCTGTTTCCAAAATACACACACAATATGCCATTTCCTCAACTCACTGGATTCCTATAAAAATCACTACTTTATTTTTATTGTAACCAAAGTAAACCTTCTCCCTTTTAATGAGTAGGTTGAAACTATTTATGTTTCACATAGGGCTGATCTGTTATGACATGCTTTCTTAAACAAAATAAAGCCAATCATTTTTAAAGCTATCACTCAATTTTGATGGAGACAATGATGCCATTTCAAAAGGAAGCACTGGACACTCTAGGCCATCTAGTCAAGAAAATGTAAAAGTAATGCTAAAAACAAACAATAAGTAAACTATAACTACAAGTTAAATTACAAAAAAAATCCCTCTTTTACAGTAAGCATGCTTATTAACTTTCATTTCTTTCCCCCAGCAAAGGTTTGAATATTCATGAATCTCCATTAAACCAATGGAACCTAAGCAATTGTTTCACAAGGTCCAATAAACATGGATGGACTAAGCAAGTAATACTATTAACAATTATTGGAGTGAAATAGTTAAGAATCATGACAGTCCTCAAAATTGGGCAGTCTTTGAAATGTAATAGCACAGCTCAAGATGAATTATGCCATAATAAAACTGTAGTTTTTACCTCTACATAAAACAAAAACAAAATCAGAAACATAACCCACTGAATTTATACAACTACTGAACACACTCCTTCTTAGTTTTTGAATGTTTAGAGATTTTTTCTAAACAAGTATATTTATCTGAGCATATATATTTACTGCCTATATATATATATATATACTCATTTTAAAAGACAAAAAATTCAGATACTACAAAACTGAACTCTGTTTTTTCACCAACCTGATCTAACATCTACTGCATCACACAACACCCTCCCCCCAATAATTTAAAATTCCCAATTTTTAGTTTAGTTAAAAGGGCAGAGGAAATGCAAATGCAGATTTAGTTTCTGTATGTATAAATTTCACTGTATTTTATAAACTTGACGTTTTCTGTAACACTGCTTATTGATCAAATAAAGGACTCACTGCTATCTAAAATTTCATAAACACCATTAAAAATTCAAAATTGATATTATACTGAACCTTAAATTTTCAATAGTTCAAAGAGACAGTTTTTACATGAGTAGCACACAATAGATGAAACTTAACAACAGACATCCCTAGAATACCAATGGCAAGTCCACCAAGATGCATACAAAATTACAGATAAGCATTTCTTTCACTGTTTTCTTGTGCAGGGAAAAACATTTATAGAGGAAATAGAAACTCAGCTGGTAAATTTCAGATATCATCATCATCTTCTTCATCCTGAGAAGATCCTGCCTGGTGAGATGCACTGGCTGTGGCAGCAAGCTGTGCTTGTTGAGCAGCTTGCTGCATTTGAAGCCATTCCTGCTGGGCCAATTCTGCTTGTTGCTGTCTAGCCTAAACACCAAAAACATAAAAACAAATAATGTATATATTTTTTAAACTCACAACATATACACTTCAGTTAAATATAAATTAAGCCAATTACAGACTTAATTATCAAATTTGGGTATTTTCCAACCACAATATAACTGTTATACATCTGGAGAACATGAAATTTATAAGAAAATATAGACGACTGCCTCTCTGTCAACTAAGGACAGTTTCCAAAACTTCGTTCTTTTACAGACAGTCCCCTTTATGCCACATAATTTTATGACCTTTGGCTCAACTGAAGTTGAAAAAGCTGGTAGAAAAATCACAATGTCCTCTCTTTGGTTCCTTTCTCTGCTTCTCATTCCTTTTGTTTCACTTGATTCTTCCGTCCCCTCAACTCACAGTTAACATGCAAACATTTTTCAATCTAAAAATTATTTCTGTGGTTTAAATGTTGTCTAGTACAGTACCTTTAACTCTTAAGGAGAAGTACTATACATGAATGCAATAGCTACCTTGATGTTTGAGGGTTTTTTTTTTAAGATATTTACTTATTTGAGAGAGTGAGCGAGCGCACGGGCTTGAGTGCCTGGGAGAGTGGCGGAGGGAGAGAGATAGGGACAAGCAGACTCTGCCCTGAGCACAGAGCCCGACGGGGGGCTCTAACCCACGACCCTGAGATCATGACCTGAGCCAAAATCAAGAGTTGGATGCTTAACCAACTGAGCCACCCAGACACTCTGATGTTTGAGTTTCTCTCACAGTTCCCTACCCTATACATACATTTCTGCTCTGTCCCTCTCCCCATAAATACACACACACATACACACTTCCCATACACAGTAAAGAAAACGCACTTATCCAGGACTGAATTTAAGTGAGATAGTTAAAATCCATTCATCTGATATATAGCCTCTCCAACAATCATCACAGAATTTTTAGAAACCAGGGTGCCTGGCTGGCTCAGTAAGTAGAGCATGAGACTCTTGATCTCAGGGTCAGGAGTTCAAGCCCCACACTGGGCATGGAGCCTACTTTGAATAAATAAATAGAAAAATAAATAAAGATTTACATTCTAAAGCTTTATTCTTAATAAAGAATTTTAGAAACTAAAATACATACATAGGCATTGCACACACTGTTGCAACATCTAAAGCTCTTTCCCAATTTAATTTCATCCACTCACAGAAAAATCCCATGAAAAGGGAAAAAAATGAATCTGTTCTTGAAAAGATCATATAATTTCCCATTGGATTCTTTTTTTTTTTTAAAGATTTTATTTATTTGACAGAGAGAGACACAATAAGAGAGGGAACACAAGCAGGGGGAGTGGGAGAGGGAGAAGCAGACTCCCCGCTCAGCAGGGAACCCGATGCGGTGCTCCATCCCAGGACCCTGGGCGCCCCTCCCATTGGATTCTACCGAAATAATGCTGTTTCTCTTTCTCTGCCTTTTCTCAGAATTGTTCCTTAAGCCTGGCTCATATCCTCTACCTTCCTTTATGCATGGCCAATTCCTAGTTATCATTTAAAATAGAAATTGGTCTTTCTTGACCCTTCTAGGTCATATTGAATACTCTATTTCATACGCCATAATTCTCTATGCATTCCTACACCTATCTACTTTATTCTTTAATTATCTGAGCATATTATCTTTTTTCTCCACTAGACTTGAGAATACAGAATATTTTCATACTCTTTGCTGCATTCCCAACATATAGGCCTCCAGTATTTTCTGAATGAATATTTTGTGGGGAAATGGTAATACTCAGCATAACTCTAAAATTAAGATTTTACCATGTGCATTCCTAACTTTTCTTAATAATCTGTCATGAATTTACTATCCAAACATTTCTAGATGAGAATTCTAATCAGGCCATGATCATACTTTAAAAAAATCGTCTGTTATACCAATTAAGTCCACTTTCTCAGCCTAGAGTTCAAGGTCCTCCAAATTACTGCCTGCCCTAACCTATCTCCCAAATCAACTTCTGTAATATATACTTGGTACTCCAAAAAAACTTAGAACATAAAATATTTCCCAGATACACCATACCCTCCCATTTTTGCTACCTTAACTCATGCTGATATTCACTCTATTTGAAATTTCCTAATTTTCATGAAATTCCACTCTTCCTTCAACTCAAACTGAAATACTATTTTATCCATTAAGTTTTTTCCTGATTCCTAACTGTATCATTCAGGATCTAATCAGGAGACAGAAGTCACACTAGTAGGGGAACAGAGAAAATGAAATATAAAGGATTGTTAACCAAGTATAAAGCTGGGAACTACGTCATTGAAAAGGCAAGAAAACACTAAGATATCATGCAACTGGTAACTATCAAAACCAGCCACCATCCCTAAAACTGGGGCAACAAAGGAAGAGGCTGGAATTTTTAAAACTTAGAAGCTTAAAGGAACAATCCATGGAACTGAAACTCAGACCTCTGAAGAAGGGACATAGATTGGCTGGTAAGCATCTCTTGAGCTTGGTAGAGTGACCCAAGGTTTGAGACCCACATCCCTAAGGAAGAGGGTGAATGTTTAGGCTGGTTCTGTAAGTATTAAAGAAAACTGCAAACTGGATTCAAGTCCTGCTACAGGAAAAAAAAAAACAAAACTGATGCAGCCAGAGTGAAGAAGCACTGGTAGGTTATCCAAAAGAGCTTGAAGCCAACAGTTAGTAAAAGAAAGGAGCCCAAGTGCTGCCTTCCACCTCCAACCTGGCAATCTCCCTCCAGAACCCCCTCGTGGCAGCAGAGTCTATAATGAAGTCCACAAGAAAAGCAGAAACTCGGTTTGCAGAGTACTAGGCTTGGTCACAAATCAAAGCATAGAAAGGCGGGTTTCAGGCTAAGAAAATTGTTTAGTAACTGGCACATGGTGTTTTTTTCTTTTTAAAATTTTATTTAAACATAATTATGCTGGGCGCCTGGGTGGCTCAGTTGGTTAAATGGCTGCCTTCGGCTCAGGCCATGATCCTGGAGTCCCGGGATCGAGTCCCATATCGGGCTCCCTGCTCAGTGGGGAGTCTGCTTCTCCCTCTGACCCTCTTCCCTCTTGTGCTCTCTGTCTCTCATTCTCTCTCTCAAATAAATAAATAAAATCTTTAAAAAAAATAAACATAATTATGCTTACAAAAATACACTCATATTGGGTAACAGAATGCAATATAAGTTTAACTTACTCTACTCAATTTGGACCAAAAACTTAGTATATAGTTTAAGCTCAAAAAAAAAAAAAAGGATTTGCAATTTGATTTATTTTTCACCTACTACAAGTGTATACAAAAGATTCTCCATCAAATGCTACAACAAAACATTGTAATGTTTCAATGCCAGTTTACAAAGTTCAATAACTAATGGATTGTTGAAAAGGGTGGGGAGAGCCTATGTAAAAATGTGAAAATGTAAAGCTATCCAATTTTTTTTTTTAAGATTTCACTTATTTATTTGTCAGAGAGAGAGCGAGCATAAGCAGGGGGAGTGGCAGGCAGAGGGAGAAGCAGACTCGCCCCTGAGCAGGGAGGCCGATGTGCGGCTCGATCCCAGGACCCTGGGATCAATGACCCGAGCCGAAGGCAAACGCTTAACCAACTGAGCCACCCAGGCGTCCCAAAAGCTATCCAATTTAGTTAATTATTGCATGTGGATCACAAATCTACACAAATCAAGATTCAGATAATCTTGAATCTGAATTAACACTATCAGCTCAGTTCATCTGCTGAGGTCAACAAGAAAACTGCACACTAGCTGTTTTTCTGAGTTATGCAAAAAAGAAAATTAAGTTTCTTCCCCAGCTTTTCAGTCCAGAACTGATATTATACTACAGGCAAGGTATTCCTTCCATTGTCAACATTCATAAGGAGACATGTGAAGTCGGCTTAGGTTTAAATTTGTATTAGCACTCACATGCAAAATAACTGGCACACTCTTACACTGCCAAAATCTAATGTGATGTCTCCGTTCTTGGGATCTCTATACGTTCCTCATGAAACAGTCAGCCTCCTATTATAGTTGTTAGTGTACCTATTATCATACCTCTCCTACAAAACAAAAACTTTTTTTGTTTAGGAAATAAAAAACCAGATATTCTAATCACCACTTTCATCGATTTTTATTTTAAAAAAGTATGGAAAATAGTTATTCTAACACACAGACATATTTACTTTTATGGCAGGAATACCCGGAGTGTAAAACAGACTAAGAATGCTTCATGAAAAACATTTTAAGAGTTCATAATGGGGTGCCTGGGTGGCTCAGTCGGTTAAGCATCTGCCTTTGGCTCAGGTCATGATCCCAGGGTCCTGAGAGGGACCAGATCAGGCTCCCTGCTCAGTGGGGAGTCTTGCTTCTCCCTCTCCCTTTGCCCCTCCCCCCTGCTTGGGTTCTCTCTCACTCGCTTGCACACTCTCTCTCCCAAATAAATAAATAAAATCTTTTAAATAAAGTTCATAAGAAAATTATAGGTCAAACCAAATATTTGAATTTAATAAACTTAAGAATACCTACTCTGTGCCTTAATCAACTATAAATAGGTAAAATTTCATAGCACAGAAAAAAAAACTCAAATAGTTTCAGATCTCTACACAGGTTTAATTGCAAAAGGTGCTTGATCTCATGTTTATTCAATGATCTGCAAAGACACGTACTGGTTACAATTAAAATTTAACTGACTTTTAAGTACCATGGCCCCATATCAGCAACCACACTTTTCTGTCTGGACATAAAAACATTCCCGTGCCTTTAAAATCTTTGCTGACTGATAGACTTTGTTTATATTCAGTGGTACTTTTTCTAATTTCCTTTTCCCTCTTGCCTCTTATCCAATGTACCCCAAGTATTTTTCTTCTAAAATGGGAGTGTGAAAGAGAGTAGACATATATTTCCTAATTCATTTCTTCTTTTGGAGAGTTTTCCTATGTTTTAAGAAGCTCATTCCCAAATACTAAAACGACTCATTTATAATTCAGAGTTAGCCTTAATTTCAGTATATTAATGGTTTCCCCTTTCCAAATATTTGTTGCTAACAGCTGAAAGACAGCTTCAAATGAGGCTGCAATTGTGTTAGTGTTTAAAGTCTAAAAGATGAGGGGTGCCTGGGTGGCTCAGTCATTAAGCTTCTGCCTTTGGCTCGGGTCATGATCCCGGAATCCTGGAATCAAGCCCCACGTTGGGCTCCCTGCTCTGCGGGAAGCCTGCTTCTCCCTCTCCTGCTCTCCCTGCTTGTGTTCCCTCTCTGGCTGTCTCTCTCTCTGTCAAATAAATAAAATCTTTGAAAAAAAAAATAAAGTCTAAAAGATGAAATGAAACTAATGAAAAAGATATTATATTTACTTAACAGTTCCTTTCATATTTAGGACTTCACTGCTTTGTGCTTTGAGGAAGAAGTACTAGATAGGTGCTATAATTTTATCTCTCTGCTGATCTTCTCACAAGAGCAAAGAAATACTAAGGGATCTTGACCCCATAGATGAGGGTAAGAAAGAAGGGAGATAAGGAAGAGGAAAAAACAGATGACAAGCATAGAAAAGCAAAGACAGATTTGGCAGATTTCTTTCGTTCTTCTTTTTGCCCTGGAAAGGATAAGGCATGTTCCGCTTAAAAGTTCCAAAATAGGGGCGCCTGGGTGGCTCAGTCGTTGGGGCGTCTGCCATCGGCTCGGGTCATGATCCCAGGGTCCTGGTATCGAGCCCCACATCGGGCTCCCTGCTCGGCCCCGCTTCTCCCTCTCCCACTCCCCCTGCTTGTGTTCCCTCTCTCACTGTCTCTCTCTCCATCAAATAAATAAATAAATAAAATCTTTAAAAAAAAAGTTCCAAAATAAAGTTAAGCAGACAAAATATGGGCTAGAACATTAGCATGGTAATGAAGAAAGAGCAAGTTTTGGAGTCAGAAGATGTGAGTTTTGAATTTAAACTCCAACACTTCCTAACTATATGAACTTACTTGTTTTATTTAACTCAATCCTTTCCAGTAAACTACGTTTCAGAATAGCAAGAACCATGTCTCTTTTGTATACCATTATAAGCCTAGAATTATACGTCTGGTAAGTAGTGAGGACTTCAGTAATTATCTGTAAAACAAATGAATGAATGATCTCAATCAAGTTTCTCCATCTCCAAATCTGTTTCTTAATGCGTAAATGAGTATAGGAAAATTTACATTTATTTATTTTACTCATACTTATAAAAACTCTGCAAAGTATGTAAAGTATCTAGCAGAGAATCATTTTCTTTTCATCAAATATCTAATTTGGGGGGCACCTGGGTGGCTCAGTCGGTTAAGCATCGGACTCTTGATTTTGGCTCAGGTCAGGATCTCAGGATTGTGAAAAAGAGCCCTGAGTCGGGCTCCGCACTGTCATGGCGCCTGTTTAAGATTCTCTCTCTCCCTCCCCCTCTCCCCCTCCCTACCCTCTCTCCCTCCCTTTAAAAAAAAAAAAAATCTAATTTGGAACTCTCTAGGTGATCTACAATAGCAGAGAATTAATAAATAATAGCCATTAATATTTTTTAATCATCTTTCTTTGTAACCTCATATTCATATGGATTATATAGTTTGCTTGTGTTTACGCCTGCTTCAAAAGCTTTTAGTAACTCTTTAGTACGTATAGGTGGTTGTGAGGATTAAAAAAATACAGGTAAATTACTTAGCAACATGATTAACACATGGTTAGAACTCAAATGTTAGTAAACTTTTATTTTTCTTATTAGTTTAAATGGTTTCTAGTGCTTAATACCTGACAACACTTAAAATTCAAATGCTTTTTGATTCAAACCCAAATGACTGTTATTACTACAGAGATCAGGTATGGTGCCAATCTGGAAGAGATTACCTAAAATGATACTTCCCAGTTCTACAACACAATACGGGTAACTACAATAACTGGTACAAAATCTCACCCTTTCTATTCAAACCAAAACTGCCTTACAATCTCAAATGAGAGGCCAAAACTTAGTGGGGAAAAAAGAACTTTATCCTCTCTCTTCCTTTTTTATTTTTTTTTAAATAGAGGAATATTAAAAAATAAAATAGAGGAATATTAGTACTTGGTGCTAATCCTTCACAAACTGGTAATCAGAACTTTAATAAGAAAAAAAAGTTCTCTCCCTTTCTCTGTTCTACTAGCCCTTCAAAATTTTTTAGGATTAGAATGTTTGTTTTATTATTTCTTTTAAAGATTTTATTTATTTATTTGTCAGAGAGAGAGCACAAAGCAGGGGGATTGGCAGGCAGAGGGAGAAGCAGGCTCCCCACTGAGCAAGGAGCCCAATGTGGAACCCAATCCCAGGCCCCTGGGATCATGACCTGAGCCAAAGGCAGACGCTAAACCGACTGAGCCCCCCAGATGTCCCTATAGAATGTTTGTTTCAAAGGTGTGTTAAAAACTTAATTTAACTAGGGTGACGGGCAATAAGGAGGGCAACGTGATGTGATGAACACCGGGTATTATAAGCAACTGATGAATTACTGAACTCTACATCTGAAACCAATGATGTACTATATGTTGGCTAACTGAATTTAAATTAAAAAAACTTAATTTAACTATAAAATAGATGTTTATCAAATTTTCCTCATATGCTACTCATTTTAAGATCTGATATAGTATTTTCTCACCAGTCCCATCATTTTAAATTTTAAGAATGTTTAGGTATACTTCTCATGCTTTTAAGTGGGTATTTTGTCTAGAAAAAAAAAAAAACCATCAAAGTAAAATCTCAGCAGTTATTTGGAGTTATTCTCCTCAGAAAACAGGTTGCTACAAATATATACTTTTCTAAGAAGTAAATAACTGGCCAAACAGAGTCAAACTGGTTAGTTAGATCTAAACATCAGATTCTATGATCAAACAATCAGCCACAGAAAGAAAATCCTCTGGGTATGTATGTTGATTTAGGAAATGATTTCAGAAACCAGTATGATTTCTGTTAGCAAACAGGGTAGGATTCAGATGAAAATAATTTAAAATGCATTACTTACTTTTGCAAATAACTCTTGTTGCTGTCTTAATAATTCTTCTTCAGGAATGCCAAGGTTTTCCAAACGAGAACTGGCCTTTCTTCTTTTTAACGCTACAGTCTTGCATTCTTGTAAGACTTCCTTTACTTCACTGATATAAGAGCCAAAGCCCAAACTTTCTAGTGCTAGGGAAATGAAAATAGGAAAACATGAAAGAGTGATAAAATTTAGTCTTTCGCCCATCTATGGAACACTAAGTTTTTGTGGGTTTTTTTTTTGGGGGGGGGCTGCTGTCTTGTAATAATTTTACCTATTTTATAGTTGCACAGCAACTATCTGAATGACTAAATCCATTTTATCAACTTTCTTAATATTAAATTGCAAATTAGATAAAACTTGAGGAACATTTAACAGCATAGGTCTTTCCTTTTCCTTTTCTTTCTAACTTTTAAAAACCAAAGCATTTCCTGTGAGAAAAACAAAAAGTCCAATGTAAGAATATGTGCTTTTAGTAAGAAAACATTTTCCTATACCACTCATTGTAAATCAAACATCATTAACTCAGTCACTTTTTCAAAGAACACAAAAAAAGGAAATATTTGGAATCTATTTGTTAATAACATATTTTGTGCCATTTGGCTTAGAAAAGGTAGGCTGGTAACACATGTTCTAAGTGTCAGTACGATAGGATGAAAGAACAGATAAGTTCTTTTGTACAATATATCAACAGAAAACTATTTTTAGCAAAGACACTCAAACTGCCAAGTTTAAGAAATACTGGTGGAAATAACTTATGAAATTCAGCATTTATATTCAGCCAACAAGTTTCCCTTGAAAATAAAATTTAACACAAAGCACTATAAAAACATTTCAAGTGATGTGGCAGAAAAATGGGATAAAGGAAAACTGTAAGGATAGAAGCATTAACAAAAAATTCTCTCCCTTTATTTTTTCACACTTAAAAAGAATATTTTATAATAATGCACTTTCTAAATGCCTTCTGTAATCAAGACAAAGCATTAAGTTTCCTTTTGGCTCACAGTAATTAAAATTATATTTTATAGTTTACTATCTGTTGATATCTCCAAAGGCATTTGGGGGTTTTTTGTGGTTTTTTTGGCATTTTTGTTTTCTGACCCAATGATGAAATATAGGTGGTGAAAAACATAGTAAATGAACTTAACTTAGTTCATCAGTTCTTGTAGTTTTTCAACAATTATGATGAAACAGAGTGCCCTCAATAAAGATGCCCTGAATTCTACATCAGGGATTTGCTCTTCAGGGAGAATACCAAATACACCTTTATGGATACACATTCCCCCCTGTGTAAGCTGTGGTTTTTAAGACATTTTGAAATGATAATTTTAATTACTTCAAATATTAAGCTATTTGCATCAACCTTCTTCAGAAATAATCTTGATGCCAAAAAGCATAGTACTTGCTTGAACTTTAATTATATTAACTTATTGCCCCTCTTCACCCTCCAAAAAACTTCAGTAAAGCATTACTCTGAATTCTGTATATGAAATTAACCACCACATAATTCTTGGCCTCAAGGAGCTTGGGGTATAGTGGAAAATTAAGTGAAGATTAGGCAACCTGCATTTTTTATTTGAATTGACAGACGGATTATTAAGCGTCAATGACAGAAGTCAAAATTTTTCTTTTACTCTCTTTTTTAAAGGCATGAACGTAATAGTATGTTTTCAGTAATATTGGCTGGAGATAATACCAAAACCAAGAATGGCTTATGGTTCCTCCCACATTCTGAAGAAAGTCTTATTTCCTTAGTGTACACCAAGTTTCTCCAGGATGTAGCCCCACCTTCCAGCTTTATTTCTGCCATTAAATCCCTGCATACTTATGCTAAATCTGACAGCTCAGTGTTTCCCAGCAGACATCAGTTTCCCACATTCATCCTGATGGTAATGCATTCATGGCTCAAATCAAACTCCATCTTCAAATTAAGCTTTCCTGATCCTTCTATACAGAAGTAATCTCCCCCTTGTAAAATCAAACAGATATCTTAGAATTTGAAATTTGATTGTCAATATATTCATATAACCTTCAATACATATCTCCAAGCTTCAATTTTCCTTCTCTGAGAATAGCATCTATTTCATATCTTCCTAAAACATATGCAGTATAGTGGTTATGCATGTAGGCCCTAAGGCTGCCAGACTGATCCCAGCTCTGCCTCATTTCAGCTGTGTGACCCTAGATAAATTCCTTCACCTCTGTGCCTCTAAAACAAGAATAACAGTATCTTTATCTCATCAGATCAGGTTACTGTGAAGAATAAATGAATTAATATAAACAAAGAGCTTAGAATACAGGATGGCCCATAGAATGAGCAAATAAAGTACTCACTATTATATTTTTATTATTTTTGGATGTGAGAGTAATATCAAGTAATCTAAGGCATTTAACAGTGTCTAGCACGTAAGATTAGCTTAACCACTTGGACTATTTATTATTCATCTTTATTTTTTTTCTTACATTTAAAAGAGTGCCCTACCAAAAAAAAAATTAATTAAAAAAAAATAAAAGGGTGCCCTGATAAGTGTATAGGACCTAAATAAATGTAGAGATATGCAGTATCACACTAAATTCAAGTTGAACGAATGTATTTGTAATATAAAATAGTAAAATTTATAAAATTAACAAATCAACACAATGGAAATAACTCTTCAAAATATCATGAATTACTAGACTAGACATCAAAAAAAAAAATCCAATCCAAACTACCTTTAACCATGGGTGGCTTGAATTAAAAATTAAAAAAAAACAAAGAATTCACCTTTAAAAACATCTAAGGTTGAGAGCACTGCTTTCAAAAAATTTGCAAGTAAATCCAAGGTTAATATTTAATATTATTCAAAGAGCTTCCATATACAAATCTGTACTCTCAATAAAATGGCTCAATGGGAAGAGCCATAAATTTAATTTCAAAAACTACATTGACTTTAATCCAAATTTTAAATACATTTTGGCTAACAGATAGCCATAAGTGGTTACAGTATCTTCTAAACAAGACGTTTTACATCATTTGTTACCATGTAGTAATAATCATTCCCATTTTACACAAAGGAGAATCTTAAAGGATAAGGGAAATGATTCATAAGCAGGGCCATCATTTGCAGTGGTGCAGGTTATTTAGTGCACAACAGTACCATATCTAAGGAGGGCCATTCCTACTGTAAACACAGATTTGTATGTTTATTATGGCACTTTTCTGGCAGATAGTAGTAAAGGTTTTTAAGTAAAAAGTGCCTTTTTCTAGTTTGTGTAAAGAGACTTAATGGACTGTTATGGCCCTGGCTCTAGGGATCTCAGAGTAAAAGCCAGAAAAGAAAAAAAAAAACAAAAAAACTGTGGGTAAAACACATACATCACTTGCTCCTCAGAGGTCTGTCTGCTATCCTCTGCCATGTATTTTAAAACTATACCCAGAAAAGTGCATGGTATATTAGGGGAAAAAAACACTTGGCACAGTTTTCAATTTGAAAGACAGATGTTAACAAGACAAACACTTAAAAAACACTTAAAAAAAAAAAAGGTAAAACTTCCACCCAGCAACAATAATTCTAATATAGTCTTATCTTATTTTACAAAAGTGATATAATCTTATAAAGTTTTGTTATAACAAGACTTTGTGTGACCTGTATAATGCAGGTTTTTCATTAAAAAATTAAAATACATAAAATAGCATTCTCAAATTTCTCTATTTTCTTTTGTTTATAAGTTAAGGGAAGGGGGTTGATGTAGTTCACTTAAATATATTTAGAGGATAATATAGGCCAATGTGACTTCTTGGCTCATGAGCCTGGCAAAGGTTTCTGAAGACCCTTAACCATGTCCTCTATGGATCACTATTCCTGAGAATCTGGGACAATAATGAGACTGATAGCAGAGCAGGAACCAAATATCATCCATCTTTCTATCCTTAGCAGTATCTAATACAGTGCCAAGTACCTAGTAGTATTCAAAAGAAATTGTTGGGTGGCAGAAGGAAAATAAAAACGAAAGATATATCAGTTTTAAGGAAAATAATAAAATCCCAACTTGAAAAGAACAATGTCATATACAATGTGTCCCCTTGGAAAAAAATATAAGCATGCATGATTATTTAGGTAATACAGTATCATTCTCCTTATTATTACAACTTCTCTGCAATCACTCAGGTTCTCTGATTTAAAAACTACTTCACAACCACTTTCTAAAATAGACTGTGGTTTAGGCTTTATAGCAAATCTACTCAAACTATGGTCCGTGAACTTGTGCCAGAACTGCTTATAAAGGTCTGTGATGGGTTAAGTATGAAAATCAAAGTAAGCATTTTGGAAACTTCACAGCAAAACTGTAACTACGTGCGGGTGATGGATGTGTTAGATAACCTTACTGTGGTATCATTTCACAAATATGTACACATATCAAATCATTATGTTGTACACCTTAATCTTACACAATGTTATGTCAATTATATCTCAATAAAGCTGGGAAAAAAAAGAACCTTCATAGCAACTTGACAGTAATTTTATGTCTACTAAATCTAACAACAAAAACTGAACTTTTGTCTTTTTTTAATTTTGTTTTTCTAGTGATCCATTTTTACTGTGTTTTACAAAAGTACCAGTGTGAGAGGGACTGAATTTTTAAAAATCCTTTAACAAAGATAGCTTGGAGAAACTCAATTGCTGAAGAAGCAAATCTTCAGAGACTTTTTCAAACTTTCACTACTTTCAGTTACTATTGTTATAAATGTGGGGGGGGGGATTTAGCAGAAGATTAAAAATGAAAAAAAAAGTCACTTAAAATATCCTTACTTACACTTTGGCTTTAACAAATGGCATCATGCTGTAAGATTAAACATAACAGACTTCCAGCTTTATGTTTCAATCAGTATCATTATAATTTTAAAAATGATTATTAGAGCATATCATGTAAGGGTCTCAACCTCAACTGATTCTCAATAAATGCAAGTAATACCTGAAACAATTAGGTATTATATATACATAAATGGGGAAACCTTTAACAGAATTGCATAAGGCCAGAGACTTTCCAGTGTAGAACTTGCCACTTTTTTTTTTTTTTAAAGATTTATTTATTTATTTTGAGAGAGTGAGAGTACATGAGATTGGGAGGGTTGGAGGGAGAAGCAGGCTCCTCACTGAGGAGGGAGCCCGATGCGGGACTCAATCCTGGGACTCCAGGATCATGACCTGAGCCGAAGGCAGTCGCTTAACCAACTGAGCCACCCAGGCGCCCGAACTTGCCACTCTTAACTCAATGTCAGTTCTTTCCATAATACAACAGACTGTGTTAAAATTCATTTAAGAATATGTGTTCACAGGGGTCCCTGGGTGGCTCAGTTGGTTAAGCGTATGACTCTTCATTTCAGCTCAGGTCATGATCTCAGCATCCTGAGATCAAGCCCCAGGATGGGGCTTGAAATTCTCCCTCTCCCTCTCCCCTTGCCCCCTCCCCCACACTCTCTCTAAAATAAATACATCTTAAAAAAAAAAAAAGAATGTGTTCACAGAAACCAGCGGTGAAATAAAAGGAACACCTTTTATAGCTTAGAACTCCTCTGCGTATCTGTGATCTTCAATACGAAGTCCACTTTCCTAAAATAAATACATTTAGAAATTTTTTTTGAATTTAACTATTTCAAAGATTTTCTGGCAATAAAATTATTTCAACTTTAGTAACTTGCATTCTACAGAACTGCCTCAAATGCTTAATTTGCTCCGAGAAGGTAAAGCAAAGTAGCAAGTGAAAAATGACATGTCCTAAAGCAAAATCTAGTTCATTAAACTTATTACTAGAAAATCTAAACTTCAACATGTGAGATTCATACAACTTGAAATATACATTACTATTCCACTTGGATATATCCTACATACCAAAATAATCAGTGCTTACAGAAAAGCAAAAAAAAGTGTATCTACCATGATTTAGCAAGCTTTAAACACCTAAAAAAATACACACCCTAAGGATTTCTTTTTAAAAATGTAACCACTCAAGACAAAAATTCTTTAAAATGATTAAGGAATGTGAGATTAATACAAGATGATAAATGTATATATTTTATTCCCCTAATTGGACAGAATTGGGGGCAAAAATCGTAGGTCCTTATCTACTTAACAACAGCAATGTTACCAAAAAGAAGGGTAAATTTGTAAGAGTGTAACAGGTCAATGGATGATTTATTTTTCCCCCAATGAATGATTTTTTTTAAAAATTAATCATCCTCAGTACACTAAGGAAAATGCTTTCACTGGAACTTTCTGACTCACACCTTAAACTGAATTTAGCATATTCCAAAGTTGAGCTATTTAGCATACTGCACGCTACAGCTGTACTTTTATTCCATCATGTCAATCAGAAATCTAAATATATCCTAGAAAAGAATAAAGTACCCAAGAAGACAGATTGTAATGTGTTATTAGATTTTTGGAATGATCCCCACTTCTGTGTTGTAAACAAATGTTTAGGCAGATCCTTTAGAAATCTTGTGCAATTTTCATTAGAAAGGCAATGTTGATAAAAGATTCTTTTTCTTTGTTATGAGTTGTAAAGGGAAATTGTAGCTATCTGTGTTAGATAATCTTATGAAAGACTTATGACAATTGTACAATGGAAAAATAAAACACAAGGCAAAACATATAGAACTTGACTTTCATTGTACTTGCCAGAGTATTCAGCGCACCAAACAAGTAGAAAAAAATACTAGCTTTAAAATCAAATATCATTTTTCCTAGAGATTTTTTTCTTCCTCATGTACATAAGTGGAAATAGCAGAGTATACTTAAATATACCTTCCACACATCATTAAGGACCAAAAATGAATCATTTAATTCTTTTGTCAATACTGACAGTAAAATATTGGATATGGTGAATACAAGCAGATGTGTTCTCTACTTCAGAATAATAGGAAAGTCACCTTTAAAAAGTTAAATTATAAAAAACAAAATGGTAGACAACTGCCTGCCTACTTAAATGATTAAAATTAATCATGATTGTTTTACTTCAAATGCAATAAAAAATTGTTAGAATTTTATAAAAGGCAAATAATCACCTCAAACTGAATACAACTTTTTCATAAGAGTACATGTAAGTGCTCTCAAAAAATTAGGACTAGTAAATATGTCTCCCTATGCCTGAAACAAACCATCAAAATGTGGTCCCCCAAATCCCTACTACTGGACTAAATCCTTTCCAAGATAAGAAACGATTGAAACTTTCAAAAATGCTGGTCAATAAAAGCTTACACGTATACATCTAAATGGGAATGGCAGCAGGAAAGGACAGGGAAATGTTCCATGAAAAAATCTCTTACAACCTTTCAATCCAAGCTTTAAAATTTATCTCCATAGAGCAAAGCAAGCTACACAAAAGAAAACCTAAGAAAGAGAGAAAAAAGAAGGAAAGAGGGAAGAAGAAAGAAGATAAAGATCATCCGCCCTTTTAACAGAACTGAAAAGTTTTATTAACTTGATGAATGGCAGGACCACTGAACCATTTTTTTTTTTTAAGATTTTACTTATTTATTTGGCAGAGAGAGAGACACAGCGAGAGAGGGAACACAAGCAGGGGGAGTGGGAGAGGGAGACGCAGGCTTCCCGCGGAGCAGGGAGCCCGATGCGGGGCTCGATCCCAGGACCCTGGGATCATGACCTGAGCCGAAGGCAGACACTTAACGACTGAGCCACCCAGACGCCCCCACTGAACCATTTTTAAAGCAGAAAATATACTGTCTTTATTCAACATCACTAAACTTTACAGCGTTGAACACACTTATGTTAAGAATTCTTTTACTCGTGTTCAGAAAATTTATCTTTTCCTCTACACTGGTAAAAAGGTCGGGTGGGGAAAGGGTGCTGCCTCTCACGCTTGAAGTTCCTGTCTGAATTTTCACTTTCCAAGGGAGAACTCTGGGTTCCTTTCTCAGTTGTCACGATCGAGGTTCCACTTTAGGCAGACAACTTCTCAGTTGTGATGTCTGGGTTCAACTTTAGGCAGGCAAAATTCTTGTTTCGGCTTACCTGGCCGTAAACTGAGACAGCAACTAATACTTTATCTTTGGAGGATGTGAGCTGACCTAAACGCTTGCAATCCTTACGTGTACTCGCTGGATGAAAAGCACCATCACAATACTACAGAGGAGTTTCTTAAGGCACCGGCTGCTTCCATGCCCGCGTGGCTTCCCACCCCCCCCCCACGTCTGCCAGTACTTATCAGGGGAGAGGAATGAAGGCTTTGACATGAACGGGTCACGCGACTAGCAGGCTGTCCCCGACCCTCATTTAAACAAAACCCCACACCTACCACTTACCTTGTATGACGTGCTCGGGTGAGATGGTCTTCTTTTCCGATTTGTTGCAAATCTCATTGGCTTCAGAAGATATAAGGTGAATGAATTCAGTGCAGCAGTTCACCACCAGCTCCCGGGCATCGTTGGCCACCCGGACGTTGGGGAGAGTCTCTTTGATCATCTTATTGATAGCAGCTCTAGGTATAGTGAGATCATCATCGTTGCCAGATGAGGAAGCCATCGTATCTCCCTCTCTCGCGCGCCCCGACTTTTAAAAACTCCCCAGCTCTGCGGCACTATTCCGCGAATTTTTCAAAAGGCTGCCCTCAAAAGTGTGATCCCAGGAGCGCGAAGAGAAGAGGGTGCAGAAAATGAAGGGGGGCGGGGAGGAGCCGGTTCGTGAGGGTGGGGGAACACCCGTGTGAGAGATTTAGGGCGAGGTTGGGAAGGAGGTCGGGACGCTGAGGATTACGGGGACAGCACTGTCCAGGTCGGAGAGGAGAAAGCAAAGGTGGTCCGGAAATCTGAGCACTGGGGAACCACCTTCGTGTCCCCTCAGAGGAGCGGGCGCTGTCGCCTAACCGGTCCCCAACCGCGCCGGAGCAGAGGCAAGGTCCAGGGGCACTGGCCTCACCGCGGTACTGGGCGGACACCCAGCGGGCTTGGCTCTAAAGAGCCGGAGCCCCCGCTGCCGCCGCCGCCAGCAGCCGCTGCCGCCGCCTCTGCCAAACCATCCTTCAGACACCCGCGCCGCCGCCTCACAACATGTCGGCCGCGGCCGCTGCTGGAACCGTGGCGGCCGCCTGGGAACGAATACAGACAGAGCCGGGCACAAGGGGAGCGACAGCAGCGGCCGCCGTGGCCGTTTAGCCCGAACGCAGATCGTGGAAGCCGAATCCGCGGCAACGGTGGTCCCTCCAGAGGCCAAGGAAGAAGGTTTGCTGGAAGCCTCTCCCGACACCCTTTGCGCTACCGGAAGCCTCACCCCCCCCCGTCCCCCCCACCCTTCGCAGACCGACTTCCGGGTGTGACTGCAGCCCTTCCCCCACCCGCCCCGGCGAGAACAGCCAGTCCTCGCAGCCAGCAGCTTCCGCTTGCCGTCGTCTCGGCACGCGCCTCAGAATCCCAACCCCTCCACTGGGACCGCAGCCCGGCGAGCGTGCGCCTCGTGGTACCGGAGATCCCCTCAGCACGCGCTTGCTCTGGGGCTACGGCGCCAGACTGGGGATGGGGCGAGGGTGGGTCCTCTCTACCATCTCAGCCAGCTGAGGCCTCGAAACCCTCTCCCGGCCTTGTTTAAGGACATAGGAGCACTGGATCTCGTCTAAGGAACACTCTTTGCTATCCTTAAAGAGCGCAAACTGGGATTGAAAGAAAGAGGCCCGGGTTCAGAAATGAGAGGGGGAAAGCAGAACGTTGTGTGCCTGTCTCCATCGTCCGGAAGAAAGGCTTTTGATGATATCTAATAGACGTTGTGCGGATCAAAGCTCTTTATGGTCCTTTACCCATTTCCTTGTTTAATTGGAAATGAAACATTCAGAGAAGTGACTTGTTAATAACTAAGCCAGAAACTAGAAGTAAGATGCAACGTAGTGGAAATGAGTAGCGCACAATGAGCCACGTTAAGAGGTTCCAGCTTAGCCGTTTTTCATGTTTCCAGAAGCACGTTGGCTTCTGGAAAGTGTGGGGAAAAAAAGTAAAAGTATCAAGCAACTCTCATCTTTGCTTCTCTCCAGGGTGACTTGTAGTATATGTCAAGGTCTTCACAAAATTTGCCGTACTGCCATTTGGAAGAAGAGGCTATGTTGTAAAGAGTGGGGTGTTGCAATTTCTAAAAAGTAAAAGATCACATTTAAGTCACTTTGGGCACTTTAGATACATTGTTCTTGATACATTGGACAGCAACTGGTTTGTTTGAAATGTTTCCTTAAAACGTTTTATTTCCTTCTGAGACCTAGATGAGGCACCTGGAGGAAATCTTAGCTAACTACACTTTTTTCGTTCAGCAGTTTCTCCAGTACGGGTTTCTTTAATTTGTAAAGTATAGATGCTTGTTTTTCGGTGCTACTAAGTTTAGTCAAAACAGAATTTCTTTGATAAAACCATAATTTTAATTTTTTTCAAAATAGGAATGTGAAATTCTTGGTTCATTTGTTGGCACTTTATGAAGTGTTTTTGTAAGCCAGTTTACTGTCCGTTTAAAGAGTTATATTGTCTAAGTTTATCTTGGCCTTACCAAGTGTATTAGTCTGAAAAAGCTAGGTAGCAAAAAAATGTCCCCAGAGTTATCACATTGTTGCTGACCCAAATCTCATTTCTGAAAAAAAAGTCATAATGATAAGCTTGCTTTTTTATGTAACATTTATGCTATGTAGACTTATAGGCTAACGATACATAGATCTATAGAGCACATGTGAAGTTGTTATTCCGGTAATAGTTTATTACTACAGGTTCTGTGGTGGCATAAGCATGAAATATGTAGTAAAGAGGCCCTAGGTTACAGTCCCAGTTTTTTGTTACTTTAGACAGGTCACTGAGCCTCATTTTTCTTCAACTAGAAATGGAAATATTATATAACTCACAGGATTCAAAGCCAAATGAGACTGTATGTAAAAGCACTTTTAACATTATGATGAATTAATATAGATGTTAGTGTTCACTATTATCCTTATCAGGTCTGGGTAGCCTTCAAACAATAATAAACCATACATAATACGGCTGCAGAGAAAATTTAATTAAATTTAATAGCGTGAGATGTTGGGGCACCTGGGTGGCTCAGTCGGTTGAGCATCTGACCCTTGATTTCAGCTCAGGTCATGATCTCAGGGTTGTGGGATCAAGCTCCTCCTTGGGCTCCGTGCTCAACATGGAGTCTACTTATCCCTCTCCCTCTGCTCCTTCCCCCACCCCTCTCACTCTCCCTCCCTCCCTCTCTCTCTCAAATAAATAAATGAATAAAATCTTTTTAAAAATAGTGAGAGATGTCATGAACTATGCTAACCTGGATCCCATATTTAAATTGTTATTTATAGTACAATATATCCCTAGTGTAAATAGGCTTTTGAAAACAAGGATAATGTCTCCATAATAAGCTTAAGAGTTTTAGAGTGCATATATATGAAACATTACTTTTTTCATGGGATTCCAAGATTTATGATATGAAAAAAACACAACAGAGCTATTTCTTATAATGAAGTAGGCGAACGCTATAGGAGTTATCTTAAAATGGGTTCATTCATAGCTGCCCAGGTTTTTAGCTAAAATTACTGACAATAATCTATAACATTTGTAATTTGAAGCTTAACGTTTAGAAAAGCAAATAACAGGGCCCCTGGGTGGTTCAGTCAGTTGGGCGTCTGCCTTCAGCTCAGGTCATGAACCCAGGGTCCTGGGATCGAGCCCCGCATCGGGCTCCCCGCTCTGTGGGAGGCCTGCTTCTCCCTCTCCCACTTCCCCTGCTTGTGTTCCCTCTCTCACTATCTCTCTCTCTGTCAAATAAATAAATAAAATTTAAAAAACAAAAACAAGTAACACTCTCCATTATGTTCATTTGTCATTGCTAACAGACCAATTGCTAATTGGTGATAATGCAAATTTAAAAAAATAACTAACATTATTATATACTTCTTCCTTAGCACTGTGCTAAGTGCTTTTACCTGTATTTAACCTAAGTACTTTTATCTGTATTATCTCATTTAATCCTCAGAGCAACTTTATTTGCTAGATACAGTTTTTGTTTGTTTGTTGTTTTTTAAGATTTTATTTGAAAGAGAGAGAATGAGAGATAGAGAGCACGAGAGGGAAGAGGGTCAGAGGGAGAAGCAGACTCCCCGCCGAACGGGGAGCCTGATGCAGGACTCGATCCTGGGACTCCAGGATCATGACCTGAGCCGAAGGCAGTCGCTTAACCAACTGAGCCACCCAGGCGCCCACTAGATATAGTTTTAATCTCCATTTTTCAGATAAGGAAAGTGAAGCTTGGAGAAGCTAAGTAACTTTCCTGAGGTCCATGTAACAGTCAGGATAGGCTAGATTATGTTGCAAGAATAAATAACTCCCAAATCTCAAAAGGTTTATTTCTTGCTCATGTTGTGGGTTCATCATGGGTCAGGAAAAGGATTTGACACATAGTAATCACTCAAGCTCCAGTGGAGCTGTTGGGAAGAAGTAATGAAGGAGTCTTGAAAGATAGGCTTTTGACAGGTGGAGAGAAAGGGAGGAAGTATGTGTGTTCAAGCAGCAACAAAGTTGTAGAGACAGAAATTGTTCTGGGGACAGTGAAGGGATCGCCTTAATTGGAGTAAAGCATTTGCGTTATACATTAGTGAGCGAGAAGTGAGACAGCCAAACACATAAGGCAGCAGAAGTTACGAAGTATTAATAGCAAGAGAAGCAAGGAGAAAAGCTTTAGGACCTCAAACACTCACGTCAGAGAGCCCAGCAAAATAACTGGATTGCTAGAGTGTTAGTATATTCTGCTTTCAAAATAGACAGTAAGACTCCATGAAACAGTCTCCTGTGCTTCTTTATTTTCTGTATATCTTCATAATACTCTTCTAAAAATCCTTATTTTTTGTTATACTCAACTTGAAAAAGCCCAACTCATTCAAAGCCTTTGGCTTCAGATCTGGGTTTGGTCCCCACTCTGCCACTCAACTAACTGTAACTTGGGCAGTGCATTTAAGCTGTGTCTTGATTTTTCTGATCTATAAAATAAGGATAAGAATAGCTGCTTCACAAGGTGTTTTGAAGATCAAATGACAGAATTAATACAAAGTCTTTAGCCCAGAACTGCAACGTTCATAAACGGTAGCAGTTGTTAAAAAATAATCATCATTACACTGAAGGAATATCATAATGGGATTGAAAAGAAAAGTGATTCCAAGAACTATTTCACAGAAAGAACTGGGAGAACCTGATAGTTTGATTCCTAGATAGTCAAGGAAACAGATTAGTCAAATACAATTATAAGATTTTTAACCTCAGAAACTGAGATTAGATTATCTGCTAAAGGTTTTCATATTCCCTGTTTCATTTAATTTTCAGATATTCATACAAAAAGATGTTTTGACAGATAGGAAAACAGTTTTAGATTTGCTAATTTGTTCAAAGTCTCACAGTAATGGAGCTGGAATTTGAAAATAGGTTGTTATTTAACTCTGAAGCTTAGGCCATTTTCAATATGGTAACTATCTCCAAATTAAAAAGGGGGAAAAAAAGCATATTCTCTCTAGCACTTAAAAAATATAAAGCACTTTCTTATGTATTTGGTTTTCATCACCAGTCATTAATCCCATCTTATAGATGGGAAAATCAAAACTTAGCAAGATTATTTACATAGGTCACAGAGTGAGTAAATGGCAGATTGGGAATGCAACCCAAGCCTTCTGACTCCAAAACCTAAGGTCTTTCCAACATCCTTTTAAGGAGTCTGGAGTTTCTTCTGTAGACAG